>NC_053490.1:183437234-183774317 GCF_905171775.1 Rana temporaria | reverse complement strand
TTTTTTTACGAAAAATGAGTAGAAGAATACGTATCGGCCTAAACTGAGGAAAAAAAACTTTTTTGATATATTTTTGGGGGATATTTATTACAGCAAAAAGTAAAAAATATAATTTTTTTTCAAAATTGTCGCTCTATTTTTGTTTATAGCGCAAAAAATAAAAACCGCAGAGGTTATCACATACCACCAAAAGAAAGCTCTATTTGTGGGAAAAAAAGGATGCCAATTTTGTTTGGGAGTCACGTCGCATGACCGCGCAATTGTCAGTTAAAGCGACGCAGTCCCGAATCGCAAAAAGTGCTCTGGTCTTTGGGCAGCAATATGGTCCGGGGGTTAAGTGGTTAAAGGCGGCTTATATACCCACTGAAGACTCCAATAATGGAAGGGAAGTCCCAATATCAGCTTCAGTGTGAAAGTGACCGCACTCAGCACCACCACCACCAATCCAAGCAGCTTACTAGACAAGGTAGACACTCAAATTATAAAGAGGTCACACAGCGCCTAATAGTTGTTAAACCCAAGGACTTAACTCTTAACCTAGTTGTCATTTCAATTTCCAGCGGTTATAGACAGGGGCCAGGAAAGCTGTGCTTTTAAATCGACTCACCATTGGCTCCACCTACCGTCCTCACAACACATCAGCGGGGAATACCAGCACAGGTGTATCAGACTATTCTTCATTAAAGCAGAAGCAGAAAAGCTCCCATGGTGTAATAAATTAATAAAAAGCACATACTTTATTTGGTACACATTCACATGTATAACAGATGAAAAAAGTGCTTGTATCAAACCAACAAGATGACCGTAGCATCCAGCGTGCTAACTTCATATGTCAAAAGTCACACCCTGAATTTTATCACTAAGTGATGACATCATTTTGGGACGAAATGTGAAGTGACTTTTGTCATATAACATCAGCACACTGAATGCTGCGGCCATTATGATGGTTTAATACAAACACTTTTTTCATCTGTTATACAGTACATGTGTGTATGTTCCCAAATAAAGTAATTCACAAATACAGTAAGACCAAAAGACACAACAAAATACCTAACACCTAGAAGTCTACTAAGAAAGATGCTACACAAACTTACATTGGTCCACCATGGCCTAATGTGATTATCTATATCATATAAGTGGAGGATTTCAATTTTTTTTGTCAAAACTTAATTAACCCCCCTGGCGGTGTTCCCGAGTCTGACTCGGGGTTAAAATTTTTTGCTGCGATCGGTAACCCCAAATCAGACTCGGGCTTGCCTCGCTGAATCCACAGGCAGTGTTTACTTACCTTGTCCCTGGATCCAGCGATGCCACCGCGCTGTGTGAGTGAGCGGGTGCTCGCTCGATTCACACAGTGCCTCTGTGTGCCGCCGATCTCCCTTCCCTGCGACGTTACGACGCACGGGGGCGGAGAACGGCGCCAAATTCAAAAACGTAAACAAACCCATTACATACAGTAAGTAATATAGATAATCTTATAGATTACAGTACTGTATGTAAAAAATACACATCCCCTTTGTCCCTAGTGGTCTGCCCAGTGCCCTATGAGTTCTTTTATATAATAAAAACTGTTCTTTCTGCCTGAAAACTGTCCATAGCAACCAAAAGTGTCCCTTTATGTCAAAAATGGTTTTAGAGCAGCTAGAAAACAGCGATAATAAATTATAATCACTTGCAGAATTGTGCGATAGCGATTTGTGGGGAAATTCATCATAAAAAAATAAAAGTAATGACATCGACAATTCTGCAACTGAGCAAATTTCAGTGATTTTGAGTTGATTACATTATTGAATAATTTGTATTATAATTATATTATTATTTTTTATAATTATTTATAATTATTTATTATATTATAATTTATAATTTTGTTTTTAAAAACATTTCATACCCGGGATGCCTATTAGAATCTTGTTTGGTCAGATTTAAGTAAGTTATTCCTAAGAATTACAGGCCTACAGTATAAAACGCCAAATTTCCTTGCAAATAATGGTACCTCTTTCAGCACCTAAAATCTGAAATAATCATACCGCTAGGGAGGTTAAACAAGCCATAGTTAGAAGCTGATTGGCTACCATGTACAGCTGCACCAGATTTTGCACTCTCCAGTTTTAGTAAATCAACCCCAATTTTTTAAATTAAAGCTTTGATTGGGGGAGAAGAAACTGAGAAAAGGCTTTCTCCTGCCTACATCAGACTTATGATATCATCTCAGCCTGGAAAATTCACTGGACTAGAGCTGAATGTCTGCTTTTCAATCAAAACAGTTTTTTTGAACAATTATACAGGGAGTGCAGAATTATTAGGCAAATTAGTATTTTGACCACATCATCCTCTTTATGCATGTTGTCTTACTCCAAGCTGTATAGGCTCGAAAGCCTACTACCAATTAAGCATATTAGGTGATGTGCATCTCTGTAATGAGAAGGTGTGTGGTCTAATGACATCAACACCCTATATCAGGTGTGCATAATTATTAGTCAACTTCCTTTCCTTTGGCAAAATGGGTCAAAAGAAGGACTTGACAGGCTCAGAAAAGTCAAAAATAGTGAGATATCTTGCAGAGGGATGCAGCACTCTTAAAATTGCAAAGCTTCTGAAGCGTGATCATCGAACAATCAAGCGTTTCATTCAAAATAGTCAACAGGGTCGCAAGAAGCGTGTGGAAAAACCAAGGCGCAAAATAACTGCCCATGAACTGAGAAAAGTCAAGCGTGCAGCTGCCAAGATGCCACTTGCCACCAGTTTGGCCATATTTCAGAGCTGCAACATCACTGGAGTGCCCAAAAGCACAAGGTGTGCAATACTCAGAGACATGGCCAAGGTAAGAAAGGCTGAAAGACGACCACCACTGAACAAGACACACAAGCTGAAACGTCAAGACTGGGCCAAGAAATATCTCAAGACTGATTTTTCTAAGGTTTTATGGACTGATGAAATGAGAGTGAGTCTTGATGGGCCAGATGGATGGGCCCGTGGCTGGATTGGTAAAGGGCAGAGAGCTCCAGTCCGACTCAGACGCCATCAAGGTGGAGGTGGAGTACTGGTTTGGGCTGGTATCATCAAAGATGAGCTTGTGGGGCCTTTTCGGGTTGAGGATGGAGTCAAGCTCAACTCCCAGTCCTACTGCCAGTTTCTGGAAGACACCTTCTTCAAGCAGTGGTACAGGAAGAAGTCTGCATCCTTCAAGAAAAACATGATTTTCATGCAGGACAATGCTCCATCACACGCGTCCAAGTACTCCACAGCGTGGCTGGCAAGAAAGGGTATAAAAGAAGAAAAACTAATGACATGGCCTCCTTGTTCACCTGATCTGAACCCCATTGAGAACCTGTGGTCCATCATCAAATGTGAGATTTACAAGGAGGGAAAACAGTACACCTCTCTGGACAGTGTCTGGGAGGCTGTGGTTGCTGCTGCACGCAATGTTGATGGTGAACAGATCAAAACACTGACAGAATCCATGGATGGCAGGCTTTTGAGTGTCCTTGCAAAGAAAGGTGGCTATATTGGTCACTGATTTGTTTTTGTTTTGTTTTTGAATGTCAAAAATGTATATTTGTGAATGTTGAGATGTTATATTGGTTTCACTGGTAAAAATAAATAATTGAAATGGGTATATATTTGTTTTTTGTTAAGTTGCCTAATAATTATGCACAGTAATAGTCACCTGCACACACAGATATCCCCCTAAAATAGCTAAAACTAAAAACAAACTAAAAACTACTTCCAAAAATATTCAGCTTTGATATTAATGAGTTTTTTGGGTTCATTGAGAACATGGTTGTTGTTCAATAATAAAATTAATCCTCAAAAATACAACTTGCCTAATAATTCTGCACTCCCTGTACTGGTGTTGTATTGTGTAAGGAATTAATGCAGATGTGCAAAGTTATGCAAAGGTCTACTTTGACTGACTAGAGCAGGGGTCTCAAACAGGCGGCCCTCCAGCTGTTGTGAAACTACAAGTCCCATCATGCCTCTGCCTGTGGGAGTCATGCTTGTAACTGTCAGCCTTGCAATGCCTTATGGGACTTGTAGTTTCGCAACAGCTGGAGGGCCGCCAGTTTGAGACCAATGGACTAGAGATAGAAAATGGTTCCCAAGCTTTGCATATTAAATGATTAATACTAGTTTAAAATATAGTTAGCACTAGCAAAATCATTGTTTCATCAGCATAGACAACCAAAGTTGAATTAATCTTACAATAAATTATTGCAGCCTTTCTTAAACTTTTTAACATTAAGGAGCCCTTGAAATAACTTGACTCAGAGAACTTGTCCTGATAATTACTACAGCTACTGCTCACAGTACATTAGTGTGGAGATCACTGGGAAGTAGACATGTGCGATTCATTTTATTACAAATTGAAATTCTGACATAATTTTCATTATTCAGAGAATTGAATGTACTGTATTATAATCACAATAGTAATGAATTTCAACAAATCTGAAATAAATTATAATCAAAACAATAAATTAATTTGTATTCATTTGTTTCACAGGATGCAATAGTTTTGGTCCTTTTGTTAATGTTTGAAGCATCCGAAAAAACGTGACAGCATAACGAAATTATCCGAATTGATTTGTATCAATTTGTTTATTCTAGTGAGCATAGTATGAATTATAAAAAAATGCACTACATAATACATATAAAAAGGAAATATGTTGCAAATAGTTAGAGTAAGGTATAAAAGTCAAATACTTATTGTGTTTGGGTTGGATGGAGGTGGATCCATTAGAATATCAGAATCATAACATAACAAATGAATCCAAATCTTCCGAAATAACTTCCAAAAATATGAATGAATTTGGAACAATGGATATATGAAATGATTCTGAACATACAAAATGATTTCCGAAAATGAATCATTCTAACACAACAAATATGACGAAACAAAATGGTTAATGTGATGAATCTGAAACTAAACAAAACAAAACAAAGCTTTTCATTGTGAACATCTCTACTGGGAAGAATGTTCTCTAAGGCTAGGTTCACACTGCTGCGAATTCAAAATCGCGGTAAAACCACGATTTTGCGGCTGCGATTTTGCCGCGATTTCGGCCGCGATTTAAGAGACATCTGTGCAGGGTTCAATGTAAATCGCAGATTGAAATCGCAAAAAGTAGTACAGGAACTACTTTTTGAAATCGGTGCAGCGCCGCAGATGCGGCGTCGCACCGATTAGGACAGTGCCATTGCCGACAATTGCCGGCAAATCCCGCCGATTTGAGATGCGATTTGACATGTGAAATCGCATCTCAAATCGTACCAAATCGTACCCAGTGTGAACCTGGGCTTATGGATAGCTTAATAGATCATTGGTGTCAGTGCTTGTTCATTTTAAAGGCAGAAGTTGCTCATCAGTGTTCAAGGAACCCCTTAGCAATCTCTGGGAAAACCCTAGGTTTCCATTGAACCCTGGTTGAGAAAGACTGCATTATTGTTTAAATTTACATCATATCAAACTATAGGGCAATATTTATAAAGAGGTGAATTCTCAAATTCCTTGCCTTGTGTTTGCCAAACATTTCCCCATTGTGTTGTTTGCCATAAAACACATTTGCCGCTTGCACATTAGTTGTTAGTATTCAATGCTATTTGTGCACTTCGGGATTTTCCACTGTTCAGTGTCTTCATTTGTTTCCTACAAAGGACCCGCCATGCTCCTTCCTGTTCATTCACATGCAGCTCTTTTATATGAATTGACTGCAAAATTAGTATTTTTCACTCACATCTGTCACTATTTGACTGGTGCTCCTGTCATAGGGGTGTTAATATCTTCTTCTTAGCTAAATTTGCCTCTGTTAATTTACAGTATATGCCTTACAGCGTCTTAACAACAACAATCAATTCAATACACTGTTTACCTGCTACAAATTTCTATTTGTGGGTTTCATCTATAAAAATAATAAAAAAGAAGCTGTATTAATCAAAGTGATAGTATTCTGTAGCATCTTGCAGTGCCTGTGTTTTGAGGCTGTAGGACTCCTCTGCAACCTTGAGAAACTAAGAAATTTCATGCCAGTTCCATCCATGGCTACAGGAAGTCTGAGTGACAGCATCATTTATCTACAACAACAGGGGAGATAGTTTGTTCAATCCATCTAGCGTTCCCAGGAGAATCCCTCCATACTTTCATTAGAAGAACTTGATGCATTTTCTTTGCAGAAATTCCCATTTTAAAATGTTCCTTGTAACTCTTCTGTGCTTTAAAAGATTTTACTGTCCTTGTTCTTATGCAAAACTGATACAATGCTTATAGCACTTCTTTTTTCATTTATATACACTATGTTCACAACATCCCCCATATGTTCTTTTTCCCACAAATTTTAAACCTTAGGCCCTGTACACACGATCAGTCTAAACGGCTGAAAACGGACTGAAGGTCCGTTTCATCGGTCCAAACTGATGCTGTGTAGGCGGCCATTAGTCAGTTATCCTTCGGTCAAAAAAAATAGAACTTGTTTTAAAATTGAACTGATGGACTAATAACCGATAGGTCAAAACTGATGGTTAGTACACAAAAGCATCGGTTAAAAACCTGCGCATGCTCAGAATCAAGTCGACGCATGTTTGGAAGCATTGAACTTTGATTTTTTCAGCACGCCGTTGTGTTTTACGTCACCGCGTTGGACTCGATCGTTTTTTTTAACTGATGGTGTGTAGGCACGTCAGACCATCAGTCAGCTTCATCGGTTAACCGATGAGAACGGTCCTTCAGTCCGTTTTCATCAGTTTGGACTGATCGTGTGTACAGGGCCTAAGGGAGAAATAAACTAGGGTCATCTATACAATTATTAAACACATTTGTTTTAACTGTGTAATAACTGCTATTATCCGCTCTGTAATCACAGTACTACTTACCATCCAGATTACTGCAATCTCTGGAGTACGTAAGTGTGTCTTGGAGGAGAGAATCATGCAGCTTCCAAGTCCACTCTTGATTAAATGTATCAGGTAAAGAGTTGGACAAATATACTGGTGCATGGTCTGACCACAGTTTATTACCTATTTTACACTGGGGTTGAAATGTCAATGTGAACTGGCTTACCAGAAATAAATATATGCATGAATAAGAGTTATGGCAGTAGAGTAAAACATATGATCACTGTCAGTGGGACAGGAAAGTCTCCAAACATTAACCAAGTGGTATTGTAGTAAAAACGTTTTCAGTTTGGCCGGGTGAGAATGTGGGACAGAGCCTTTGCCTTTAGTAGAGTCTTATAGGGGGTCAAGCATGCAATTAATATCCCCTGCCAAGAAGATCACACCCTCCACAACCTCTTGGAAGGTTTGTTAAGACCTATTGCTTTAAAGGAACACAGCTGAACAGATGCCATTTGGCAATCACTCCAAAGCCGACAGCACACAGCGCTCAGGTCCTCAGAGTATGGTGGAGTATGGTGGTGGTAACAACTTCAAACATATTATTAAGTGTCAGAGAATGTTAACTGTAGGGAGGGAAATCGCTCCAATCCAATAACAGTGTAAAACATAAACTAGTCACAAGATTCCTAGCTAGTGATGTCTTTTTAACTTTGTGAATAAGAAAAAAAAAAAAATTCATGAAGGTAAATTTCAGCTTTCTGTGGTGCCACCATCCACCAATTTGCTACAACATTCAGTGAAATCAATGTGGGTAAGCCTCTATGGTGTACAACAAATACAACAACCTTATTTTCATGATTCTCAATGGAGACTCTTGCTGCTCCTTTGCCTTTTTGTTCTGCTATGAATTTTAGGGGGAAAATACAAGTTCATTTTAGCAGGTGAATATACTTGATCTCACCCATTCTATTCAAATATTCTTATTCCAATACTGACACTGTAGATCCTGCTGAATTCTCTGTTCAGTTCAAAATAAGCAATAAAAATAAACAGTAAAATCAAATGTAGAAAAGTTTGGGCATTAGTCCTAATATTCATAAGATGATGGTGAATGAGTCAGCCCCACTGTTATCTGCTCAAAGCAAACGAGCGCAGAGTGAGATATTTTATAGTGGAAACAAAAAAGGATTATACCCTGCATATTAAAATGCAAACCCTTTTTGCAATGATTTTCCGTTGCATTTGCTTAGCTTTGATTTTCGAAACATGCTGCAAATATAAATGACCTTTATTAAGATATTCAATACAAACTAATATTCATGTCAAAAGTACAACAGGTGATTTCATAAAAAAATCAATTACAAGAGCTTCATACATAACTATCAAATCTTTCTTCATTTAAATTCCAAGCAAAGCATTAGCTGAAAAACTCAATTACTCATTGAGTCTGCCCATTTAATAATCCGTCAACTAAAGGGATTACCATGCCTCATGTTTTTGGAATTATGGGGCAGCTCTGTCACAGTCTGAACCAAAGAGCTATTAAAGAACACAATCTTAGCATGTATTAATATTTCTGAGCTGCCATCGGATAAAATATACCCTATGCATTGAGAAAAATGTCACGTCTTTGAAAAGTTATGAGCCACATTGTATAATATAATTAATTCTAATTCAGATGCCTTGCCTGACACTTCTTTTATTCAAATTATTTTTTTTTTCTTTTTCAAAAACATTTGGAAATATTTTTGATCCAAAATTATAGCAAAACCTGTCAAAATAAATAGAGACATACTCCAGAAAGGTAAAACTCTGACTGCCCTGGCTGCTCAAATGCAATTTTAGATTAACAACTGAAAGCGGATATTTGTCAAGGAGAAAAATAAGACATTTGGTTTCAATCATCAAGATAAACTACAAGTGCTGTCAGACTTTTACCATGATCTCCGATTTTTATTTTTCTCATGTATATAAAAACAATCAGATCATCAGTATCAGTCTTACTTAGTAAAGACAAAAAAGCACAGTATGGATTTGCAAAATGCAGTAGTAGTAATAGTAGTAGTACCACAGAAACCAACCAAAAACCATGTCTTATTGTAAGTGAAACTACTGTAAGTAATTAGAGTTACTGTACATTTGATATTGGTACTTACACTGTTTTACTGAAAAAGAATCTCCAAAAACTATCAGTTCTAAGAGTTCTCATTCTAGCAACACCTAGCCACCGCAGCAGTTACTGCTGAGTAATCTACTGTTCAATGATACATGGGAGCAGTGAAGCCTCTCCTCTCCCAAGTAAGTACCCATTGCAACTAATGTAAGGGAGAACCTCACTACTACCATCAACAAGAAGGGCACTTTACCACTCCCAACCTACAGTATCTCCCAAAAATGAGTACACCCATCACATTTTTGTAAACATTTTATTATATCTTTTCATGTGACAACACTGAAAAAATAACACTTTTCTACAATATAAAGTAGTGAGTGTACAGCTTATATAACAGTGTAACAAAAGTGAGTACACCCCTAAGTGAAAATGTCCAAATTGGGTCCAATTAGCCATTTTCCCTCCCCGGTGTCATGTGACTCATTAGTGTTACAAGGTCCCAGGTGTGAGTTGGGAGCAGGTGTGTTAAATTCTGTGTTATCTCTCTCACTCGCTCATACTGGTTACTGCAAGTTCAACATGGTACCTCATGGCAAACAACTCTCTGAGGATCTTAAAAAAAAAATGTTTCTCTACATAGGCTATAATAATATTGCTAAGTCCCTGTAGCATGGTGGCCAAGACCACACAGCGGTTTAACAGGACAGGTTCCATTTAGAACAGTCCTTGCAATGGTCAACCAAAGAAGTTGAGTGCACATGCTCAGCATCATATCCATGGTTGTCTTTGGGAAATAGACGTATGAGTGCTGTCAGCATTGCTGCAGAGGTTGAAGGGGTGGGGGGTCAGCCTGTCAGTGCTCAGACCATACGTTGCACACTGCATCAAATTGGTCTATGTGGCTGTCATCCCAGAAGGAAGGAAGTTCATTGAAGGAACCATGAATGCAAACATGTACTGTGACATACTGAAGCAGAGCATGATCCCCTCCCTTTAGAGACCGGGCCGCAGGGCAGAATTCCAAGATGATCACGACCCCAACACACTTCCAAGATGATCACTTCCTTGCTAAAGAAGCTGAGGGTAAAGGTGACAGACTGGCTAAGCATGACTCCAGACCTAAACCCTATTAACCTCCCTGGCGGTATGATTCTGTCTGGAATTACGTACCAAAAGCGGTACATTTATTTTGCAAGGAAATTTGGCGTTTTATACTGTAGGCCTGTAATTTTTAGAAATAACTCACTTAAATCTGACCAAGCAAGAGTCTTGTAGGCATCCCGGGTATGATTTTTTTTTTTAAAACAAAATTATAAATTATAATATAATAAATAATTATAAATAATTATAACAAATAATAATATAATTATAATAAAAATTATTCAATAATGTAATCAACTCAAAATCACTGAAATTTGCTCAGTTGCAGAATTGTCGCTGTCATTATTTTTTTTTTTATGACGAATTTCCCCACAAATCGCTATCGCACATTTCTGCAAGTTATTATAATTTATTATCGCTGTTTTCTAGCTGATCTAAAACCATTTTTGACATAAAGGGACACTTTTGGACAATCTACAGTTTTTAGGCAGAAATGACATTTTTTATTTTTATAAAAGTACATGCAGGACACTGGGCAGACCACTAGGGACAAGGGAGGTGTGTATTTTTTACATACAGTACTGTAATCTATAAGATTACAGTATACTGTATGTAAAGTGTTTGTTTACTTTTTTGAATTTGGCGCCGTTCTCCGCTCCCGTGCGTCGTAACGTCGCAGGGAACGGAGATCGGCGTCACACGGGGACTGTGAATCGAGCGAGGAGGACCCGCTCGCTCACACAGCGGGATGGCATCGCTGGATCCAGGGACAAGGTGAGTAATTTGCCCATGGATCCAGCAAAAGGTAAGCCGCGCCGCTGCACGTCCACCCCGAGCGTGACTCGGGGATACCAATTTTAGCATTGAAAACCAACCCCGAGTCACGCTCGGGTTTACCGTCAGGGGGGTTAAGAATCTGTGGGGCATCCTCAAATGGAAGGTGGAGGAGCGCAAGGTCTCTAACATCCACTAGCTCCATGAGGTTGTCATGGAGGAGTGGAAGAGGACTCCAGTGGCAACTTGTGAAGCTCTGGTGCCCAAGAGGGTTAAGGCAGTGCTGGAAAATAATGGTGGCCACAGAAAATATTGACACTTTGGGCCCAATTTCGACATTTTCACTTGTGTACTAACTTTTGTTGCCAGTGGTTTAGACATTAATGGCTGTGTGTTAAGTTTTTTTGAGGGAACAGCAAATTGACACTGTTATACAAGCTGTACACTCACTACATTGTAGCAAAGTGTAATTTTTTCACCAAAGCAAAAACAGACTTTAACCTTACTTTAGGGATATTTTATTTGCTTTAATGTTTCCAGGACAGGAGGTGAGTAGGGATGAGCCAAACACCCCCCCCCCCCGTTTGGTTCGCACCAGAACCTGCGAACAGACTAAAAGTTTGTGTGAACTTTAGAACCACATTAAAGTCTATGGGACTCGAACGTTTGAAATCTAAAGTGCTAATTTTAAAGGCTAATATGCAAGTTATTGTCCTAAAAAGTGTTTGGGGACCCGGGTCCTGCCCCTGGGCACACGTATCAATGCAAAAAAAAGTTTTAAAAACTGCAGTTTTTTCAGGAGCAGTGATTTTAAATGACTTTTTATCCTTCAGAAATTACACTTTGTGCAGGGACAGTTCTAAGCACGGGAAACAAGAGCTGCTTTACAGGCATACTTTACACACACCCCTAGGTACGAAATTTAAAGGAATATTTCACTTTTATTGTTTCACTTTAAGCATTATTAAAATCACTGCTCCCAAAAAAACAGCAGTTTTTTAAAAACTTTTTTTGCATTAATACATGTCCCCTGGGGCAGGGCCCAGGTCCTCAGACACTTTTTATGACAATAACTTGCATATAAGCCTTTAAAATTAGCACTTTAGATTTCTCCCATAGACTTTTCCAGGGTGTTCTGCACCTTTTCGAATTTGCCGCGAACACCCCAAATTGTTCGCTGTTCGGCGAACAAGCAATGTTCGAGTCGAACATGAGTTCGACTCGAACTCAAAGCTCATCCCTAGAGGTGAGGATAAATCTCCATAATTAAATACATACTGTACATCAATAAAACCAGATAGAGGTTCTAGGCATCACCTACTCTATCCAAAACAAAACAAAAAAGTTTTGCCTGGAGTTAAATATGTTCTGTTAATTTCTGTTTACTTCACGTTCAACACAGTCTATAAAGCTCATACACCCATTTAAAGGAATTATTAGTTCTGCAAATGCAGTCACTTAAAATGTAGGTATTGTTTTGCAAATCCAAATGAGGCAATATAAATGAATAACTAACTGTTCACTATCCTAAAGCCTCATGCACACTAGTCGTTTCTTTCCTTTAACCCAGCAGTGCTGAAGTGAAAAACCTAGCAGCTCCGACATTAGTACAGTCATCTCCCCTGCTGTGCTATTGAATTCTGACAGAGGGACAGCCCGCAGCTAGAACACTCTGGTCAGCACTCTCAGCCATTGGCTGAGAGCGCTGATCAGGAGCCGAATCGGAAGACGTTTTTAGTCATGCCCCTTAAACAGAAGCCAGCCAAATGGTCGGTTTTTGTCGGACTGACTCCAGTACACACAGGCTGGTTTCTGTTGAACCAACCAATGCCGTCTGACAATCTGCCTGTGTATACTAGGCTTAAGCAAGTGCAAAGAGGGTTACAGGTATGAATAACCATCCTACCCTCACTGCCAGGAAGACAGCATCAAATATTTAAAGAGGCAAGAGAATGTTTTTTTGCAGAAAACCAACTTCTTCTCACACAAACCAAAAAACCTACATAAAAACCAGCCATAGTCTTACCTAACAAATGCACTAGAAAGCTACAAAGCTACCATAAAGGGAGTTCTCATACAAATAATGACACACCTTAAAAGAACACTGAATAACTAAGCAAAATGATTTGGCTTTGTCCACCAAATAATTTAAAGCACAGAACCAAAATCCAAACACTGACCTCAATGTAAAATAGACACAGCTAAAGTGGAACTAATATTCTTTAGTAGTGGAAAAAGCCTCTGTTGGACAGATGCTAAATTGTACACCCAAATTGATCGTCCAAGCAAATTAGATACATACTGCACTCCCTAAAATTAGGAAACCTGATGCATGCTTTATTCAGAAAATCTAAGTTGTCCCCTAGGAATTTAAATTCAGACTCCTCTAATCTCTACACTACCACTTACCAAACCCAAAATACAGACATATTTTTTTGCCGACCAACCAATCCTATTCTCAGATCTTTAACCACTTCCATACTGGGCACTTACGCCCCTTCCTGCCCAAGCCAATTTTCAGCTTTCAGCACTGTCGCACTTTGAATGACAATTGCGCGGTCGTGCTACACTGTACCCAAACAATTTTTTTATCATTTTGTTCCCACAAATAGAGCTTTCTTTTGGTGGTATTTGATCACCTCTGCGGTTTTTATTTTTTGCGCTATAAACAAAAGAAGAGTGACAATTTAAAAAAAAAACACTTTTTTACTTTTTTATTTAATAAATATCACAATTTTTTAAAAAAAAAACGTTTTTTTCCCTCAGTTTAGGCCGATATGTATTCTTCTACATATTTTTGGTAAAAAAAATCGCAATGATCATATATTGATTGGTTTGCGCAAAAGTTATAGCGTTTACAAAATAGCTGATAGATTTATGGCATTTTTATTTTATTAATTTTTTTACTAGTATTGGCGGCGATTTGCGATTTTTTTTTTACTGTCACCGTGACATTGCGGCGAACACATCGGACACTTTTGACACGTTTTTGGCGCCATTCACATTTATACAGCGATTAATGCGATAAATATGCACTAATTACTGTATAAATGTGACTGGCATTCAAGGGGTTAACACTAGGGGGTGAGGGAGGGGTTAATATGTATACCTAAATTGTGTTCTAACTGTGTGTGGAGGGGGGGGGTGACTGGGGGAGGTGACCGATGCTGTGTCCCTATGTACAAGGGACACAGATCCGTCTCCTCTCTCCCCTGACAGGACGTGGAGCTCTGTGTTTACACACAGAGCTCCACGTCTTGTCCCTGTAGCCGCCGATTCCGAGTGCCTGGCGGACATCGCGACCGCCAGGCACGCGCATCGGCATCTCGGGGACGTCCTGTTGAATTTTCAGAGTAACCGTGGAGCCGTCATTTGACGATGGCCCGGTACTCTAGTGGTTAAGGAATAAAGCGAATGGGAATAACTACAGAAAAGCTATCTTGACTGTCAAACAGTCTAAACCATCTAAAATCCAGGGTCATGACAGCTTCTCTGTAACATACGATAACAATTTGCATCACAGCTGGTGCCACACTTGGCTAAAGTAGTTCTAAAGTCGGAAAGGTTGTTTTATCTAAATAAATTCTGTCCAACTCCCCTCTCCACCTTCTCCGGAAACTCTCAGCAGACCTTCATTATAAGGGCTGTGTGCACCTTGGCACACACCCTGCTTGCTGGATCGGTTTGGATGTCGCTTCAAAACTCCAAACTATGAAGCCCCATCCACAAGTACCAAAATGCAGAGAAAGCTGTAAAAGCAGTTTTCTCTGCTCAAAACTAATGCTCTGTAGTCCTGCACTCTGCAAAGGTGCAAACCCTGTATACTTTTCTTGACCAACTTCTCGGTAACAGAGGCTTGCACTGTCACAGATTGGAATACTTGTATTGCTCCAAAACACAAGGGGTAACTTAACTCGACCCTTATTGAATCCAAATATAAAGTCCTTTATAGTTATCTAGAACTGACCAGGGTTCCCAAGATCTCTCCCATAGCCCCTCTGTTTTATAGGCTATGGGCAAACAGGAACAATACTGTACATTTGGTGGACTTTTTAATATATTCTTGCTGCAAAAATGTCTATGGCTAAAGTCTGGATCATACAACATGAAAAATGGTAAGCATTTTTAGACATAAAAACACGTGCTATGTTTGATAGAGTCTGGAACCCATGGATTTGTTACACAAAATTCTCTGTTAGAGACCATAATGGCTGGGGGGGTTGATGGGAGTGTCTGAAGTTTGTTTTTGTACTCCTCTTTTCTCTTTTTTCCTTTTGTTCGTACTAGTTCTTCCTTTTACTTAACTTGAAGTTTCTCCTCCTATCCATAATGTATGGACATTTTTTGGATGCTGCTCTGAGGGCTACCAGACTTTAGGTCTTACATTTGTAGATAGTTGAGTAGATCATTGACATGATTTTTTATCATCTGCAGCTTAGTACTATTTGTTGGCCTTTAATATTATAACACACAATATCTCTACAATATATCTAGATTTTCTATATAAATGTCTCTGAGAAGTAAAACTATGTGATGCATGTTTGTACCACTTCTTTATTAAAAGATAATAAACATTTTTTGCAACAGATAATACTTATTTTCTATCCTGGAGGTTTGGCTGGAAGGTTAGATAGATAGATAGATAGATAGATAGATAGATAGATAGATAGATAGATAGATAGATAAACTTCTAAGACCCAGCCCCCTCCACCCTTCTGATGTGCCCTCTGAAATGCTGATTCGATCTATAATAAACACACCTTTGCCAATGACCTTTTTACCTACCACTCCTTTAACCTACTTGTTAGCTTCAGAAATCTGACTTGACTCCTAAGCTTCCCTCTCCCATTGTGACCTCTAATGTTCACACTCACTTGTTTATCAAACTTCTTAAACACTTTGTCAACAACTATCTGAGCTGCTACTTCACTAATACTACTTTCTTGATGTCTTACAGCTTGGCTTCTATTGCAGCATTCCACTGATACTGTCCTCCTAAAACTCACTAACAATTTACTAACTAGAACAAGGAAAGACCACTACTCCTTGGTCATACTCCTAGACCTCTAAGCTGCCTTTGATACAGATGACCACCTGCTCTACCTCAGAAAACTCCACTCAGACTCAAGCTAAAAGCTTGTGATGTGCTGATATTGTACCCGCTAACTCTTAGGCCGGGTACTAACGAGCAAACATGTACGATGAAACCGGTCCGTCGGACCGTTTTCACCGTACATGTCTGCCAGAGGGCTTCTGTACGATGGCTGTACTAACCATCGTACAGAAGTCCACGCGTAAACAATACGCGGGGCGTGTCCGCGTCGTCGCCGCGACGATGACGCGGCGATGACGCGGCGACGTGGGCGGGCCTGCCATTTAAAGGCTTCCACGCATGCGTCAAAGTCATTCGACGCATGCGAGGGACGGCGGGCGCTCGGACATGTACGGTAGGTCTGTACTGACGACCGGACATGTCCGAGCGGGCAGGATTCCAGCGGACGGTTTCAAAACACGTCCAGGAATATTTGTCTGCTGGGAAAAGGCCCGGCGGGCAAATGTTTGCTGGAATTCGGCCCGCTCGCGCCTACACACGACCATGTTTGGTCGTGTGTACGGGGCCTAACACTATATTTACCCCTCAGTATCCAATACCTACTGGTGATATAACACTAGAACAAGTGATTTTTTTCATATCTTTTGGTCATGTCCTGTACATTAGTCCTTCTGAATTCAAGTACATTGCATTATTCAAAAGCCCTCTGTACCCATATACATTTATTGTGCTAGGAAAGGAACTGGGTTTCTACGTAAGCATGTGTTTTCAGCTATTGTAGCTCTTCTTAGCATAGATTGAAGGTTTCCCTACCTTATGGTTCCCCATTCCCCACCCCCTCTCACTTTCTGTCTCTCACGCTTTCTCTTCTCTCCTGTAGGTGGACTAACCTCACCCTTACAGCTCAGATGATACAAGTTCGCCTTTCAGCCACACATCAAATCACTGTCCAAAACGTGCCACCTTTACCTCCATAACGTTAACAAAATCCTCCCTAAAAAATGGCACTGCAGAGATACTAATTTATGCTGCATTCACACCTCCGCGACAATAGTGTAACTTTTTTTTTTTTTACAAATCCTTCCCATTGCTTTGTATGGCCGAACGCCAATGCCGCCTGAAAAAAAGGGTCCGGGACTTTTTTTCAGGCGGCAGGCGTACGGCGTCTATGAGATGTGAACCATCTCATAGACAGCAATGGGAATTCTCCCCTCCAGCGGCACGAGAGTCCGGCGTCGGGCGTTTTGTCGCGGAGGTGTGAATGGGGCCTTAGTCCTAGTTATCTGCTGCTCTGACTACTGCAACTTTTTTTTTGTTGGTCTTCCTCTACACAATCTACCACACTTCAGTCATGAATGCTTGAGTGCCATGGTTTGCCACCGTTCCCTGCAGAGACAGAACAGGGATCTGCCTGTATAAACAAGGCAGATCTCTATTCTGACAAGGGATCACACAGAGATCCTGTCTTTCTGCTATAGAGGAAGCATGATCTGTGTGTTGTCCCAAGCAGCCCACCCCCCATACAGTTAGTAAACACACTGAGGGAACACAGTTAACCCTTTGATCACCCCTGATGTTAACCCCTTCCTTGCCAGTGTCATTAGTACAATGTCAGTGCATATTTTAGCACTGATCGCTGTAATAATGTCACTGGTTCCCAAAAAAGTGTCAAATGTCAGTTAAGTGTCCGATCTGTTTGCCGCAATGTCGCAGTCCTGATAAAAACTGCTGATCACCGCCATTAATAGTAAAAAAAAGATGCCATAAATCTATCCCATATTTTGTAGATGCTATACATTTTGTGAAAAACAATTAAATTAACGCTTATTTTTATTTTATTTTTTACAAAAAATATGTAGCAGAATACATATTGGCCTAAATTGATTTGATTTTATAATTTTTTTGGATATGTTTTATAGCAGAAAATTGTTGGTCTATTTTTGTTTATAATGCAAAAAATAAATATTGAAGAGGTGATCAAATACCATCAAAAGAAAGCTCTATTTGTGGGGGGGGGGGGGGAGACATGAATTTTATTTGGGTACAGCGCTGCACGACAAAAAATGGCATGGTCATTAAAGTGGAGTTCCACCCAACATGGAACTTCTCCTTTAAGCACTCCTCACCCCCTTACGTGCCACTTTTGTTCGGAGTGCGGCTGTCCAGAAGAATACTTTCTTTTGCTTTGCAATCTCATATGCATTGCCTGCACCTTTGGTTCTGGGGGAAGCATTTATTCTGAAGATTTCCACACCTGACCGTTTTTTCTTTCGGGGCTTCGGTAGGATTGGGATTTCCTGTCCCACTTCCTACTTCCACCCAGGGACCGCCTAGGGGACTCCTCCTCTCACCTTAGGCGGTCCCTTCTTTTAGGCTATCTCCTGGGACACGTGACAGGTCCCAGAAGATCGCCTGTCCACTCATAGAGCGCAGCACGACTCGCGCATGCGCAGTAAGTGCCCGGCCATGAAGCCGAAAGCTGTCACGGCCGGGTGCCCACACTATGAATGGAGGCAGCGGCCGGAGATGGAGGGGAGAGGAGCGGAGCTCCGTGCGGCCGTGTCGCTGGACCGTGGAGCAGGTAATTGTCTGTTTATTAAAAGTCAGCAGCTACACATTTTTTAGCTGCTGACTTTTAATAAACAGTAAAAGGCTGGAACTCTGCTTTAAGGGGGTAATTCCTTCAGGGGCTGAAGGGGTTAAAGTATTGATAAAGGCATAACTTTTTTTGTTTGTTTTGGATAGAGTGGAAAATGATTAGAACACCTGTCAGGTTTTTATTGTTGTCTGTACCCCTATTAGAAAGATCCCTCCTTTCTATTTGTCCTGTTTGCAGGTATCATCAAAAGTTAAACTAAAAGAAAATTCAAATGTTTGGGTTGCCCCAGGGACAGTAAAAGAGAAATCTTCCAATAGTGACACTAATCCTGGTGACAACCAGGGATTCTGTCACTTTTGAGGGATTTCCACTCACTTCCTGTTTTGTCTAAGACAATGATTGAATGAAATCTCCCCAATGGGACATGGGTGACATGGGTTATAGCCCCCTCTTTCTCTATTCAAATTTAAAATAAATAGTTTTACCTTTAGGTCTACTTTAAACGAGAAAATAACCCTGCCAGTAAGTCATGTATCCACTTTTCTTTTCTCCTGTTTGCAAATGTTCATATCCACCAAAACAAATATACTGCCACTCTACACACCAAAAGGCAACAGAGATCCAGCATAGTGATAATTAAGGGTTATTTACAATTGTATATGCATTTATTGTTCTAATCGTCCCAAATATGTGGAAAGTTAGAAGAAATATATCATTGTTATTTATTCACATGTGTCACTTTCATGTATTCATCATTAAAGATGTCTGCTCCTCTCCATCTGTTATACAGTCTAAAGATAAATTGCTCTGCACAATGGGATTAAACTCTTTCTATAACGTACCATATGTTTTTCCTTCTCTGACCAATTATATTGAAAAAAAAATATCCACAGGGAAACAAATTAATATGAGATATGAACAATATTAGAATTTAAAATTACATTTTTCTTAACATTCTTTACACTTTTTATCCTCAGACTCCGTTCTAATTGTGTAGACATACACCATACACATTTTCTGTGGGAAAATGATTCAATATTCTTCCATTAATTTTGTACTTCTGTATATCCATGCTACCAACATCTTTCCTTCACCAATGATATAACAGTTTTATGAAAATGAAAACACAACACTAGCAATTGTTGATGTTTTAGAACAAAAAGCCTTAGAAATTATTAGGTATATGTGTTGATTGCAAGGCCAGTGAAGTTTTGTCCTTCGTAAAGATCTACCTAAACTTATTGGAAATTAAGCAGAGAAATTACCCTATCAGAGTGGTTTTCCCATTTTATATTATATCTGAAGCACCACTGCAAGTATTATAGCCCATGAATTAAGATACAATAAAACCTTGGTTTGAGAGTAACTTGATTTGAGAGCGTTTTGCAAGACAAACAATATTTTTAAATATATTTTGCTTTGATATACAAGAGATGTCTTGATATAAAAACGTAGCATCATTTCACAACTGAGTATAAAAGAGAAGCGAGGCGCCTCTAAGTGTAGCAATATGGTTACATTTAATGAAGCACAACATTTACCAACTCTTATTGGCTGTTGATTAAAACTGGCACATCTAAGTATGCAGGCATCCGGGATAAAGCTGTCCACATAGACTGTCCTCCACACCGCTCTCTACGAGCGGTTCAAGCCTCGCTTTCAGATCGCTCTACTGCAAGCTAGTCTTTCTGGTCACGATTGCAGACTGACAGCGGTAAGAGCCGGTGGAGTGGGGAATGGTCTATGTGGACAACTTTACCCAGATGCCTGCATACTTAGATGTGCCTCTCTTAATCATCAACCATGTGAGTTGCTAAATGTTTTACATTCATTAAATGTAACAATATTGCTACACTTAGAGTCAGTTCCCTTATTTTTTATACTCTGTATCTCTTGCTAAATTCCGTAACCTCATGCACGGGGATAAACCTCCAGTGTGCACAAGGCCTTACATCTGTGTTACCGTGACACACACTGCCCATACATTTGGGCCCCATCAGAGTCTCCCAACACATTTGTGTCCCCATCAGCCTCTCCGCTGCACATTTGTGTCCCCCTTAGATCCCCCTTCCATATTTGTGTCCGCATCAGAGACCCCTGCTCAATAATGTCCCCATCAGAGATCCCCACACACATTAATGACCCCATAAGAGACCCCTGCACATTAATGTCCCCATCAGAGACCCCTGCACATTAATGTCCACATCAGAGACCCACACACACATTAATGTCCCCATCAGAGACTGCCCACACACATTAATGTCCCCATCAGAGACCCCTGCACAATATTGTCCCCATCAGAGACCCCCCACACACATTAATGTCCCCATCAGAGACCCCCTGCACAATAATGTGCCCATCAGAGACCACCCACAAACATTAATGTCACCATCAGAGACCCCCTGCACAATAATGTCCCGATAAGAGAGCCCTGCACATTAATGTCCCCATCAGAGACCCCCCACAAACATTAATGTCACCATCAGAGACCCCCTGCACAATAATGTCCCCATCAGAGACCCCCTGCACAATAATGTCCCCATCAGTGACCCCCTGCACAATAATGTCCCCTTCAGAGACCCCCACAAACATTAATGTCCCCATCAGAGACCCCCTGCACAATAATGTCCCCATCAGAGACCCCCTGCACAATAATGTCCCCATCAGAGACCCCTGCACAAAAATGTCCCCATCAAAGACCCCTGCACATTAATTTCCCCATCAGAGGCCCCCACAAACATTAATGTTCCTATTAGAGATTAGAGACCCCTGCACATTAATGTCCCCATCAGAGGCCCCCACACACATTAATGTCCCCATCAGAGACCCCCCACACACATTAATGTCCCCATCAGAGACCCCCTCCCCCCACACACACACATTAATGTCCCCATCAGAGACCCCCCCACACACATTAATGTCCCCATCAGAGACCCCCCACACTTTAATGTACCCATCAGAGACCCCTGCACAATTGTGTCCCCCTTATAGCGTCCACATTTGCGTCCTTCATCAGAGCCACCTCTCCACATGTAGGTCCCCATCAGAGAGCCCCACCACAGCACTTACATTTCAGTCCCAGCAATAGCGATGCCCGGCTTCAGTGCAGCCCTGCTGTATCTCCCGGCTCCCGCCCGGCTGTTACACAGGCAGGTGGTATGCAGACTGACAGCGGCGAGGGAGCTAGGAGGTACAGCAGGTCCTAGCAAACAGCTGCTTAGTGAGGCGCCGGGTTGGCTGGCTTAGTCACGTTGCGCGAGTATGCAGCGTGCGTCCTGCTCCCCAACATAGCTTGAGGAGAGACAGACCCTGCAGTGAGTCTGAGCACTCAAGCTGCGGGCTGGAAAAAAATGTCCAAGCGGGCCGGATGTGGCCTGTGGGCCGTAGTTTGGAGACCCCTGTGCTAGAGGAAGGGAAGGGGAAGGCCATTACCATGGATTTTCCTGGTGTTGGGGAAAGTGAGAGATGCATATTGCAGGTGAATGTGAGGGTAGCCAGGATTCATACTATGGATTGAGGCAAGTATACTTTATATGAGTATGCTTTGTTCATTCTTCATTTACAACTATATTAAGTATATTGGATGTTTAAGTAAACAAAGCCCTTGAAAACAAAGAATCTATGACTAATGACCGGTGTTCGTTTACTAAATGAGTAGAGCATGTTCACTTAGTAAAGGAAGTTTTCACTTTCCAAAGTTAAATTTCACTTAGCTTAGTGAAAGAAATTAAGCTAAGTGAAAAGTTTTTTCTTGCACCTGGTTCAATAATGAAAGCTCCACCTCATTAACTAAGCTAAGTGAAAATTCACTTTGTTAAGTTAAGGACCAACCCTCCTTTAGTAAATCAATGACATTGACATCAATGACAAGCTAATGTATTAATGTGTATTTGCTTCCTCAGGATTCGCCCCAAAAGATATACACCAGATGGTCCATTCAACAAAATAATTTTAGCTTCAGGGGAGTTTGAACTACATGTTTCAATCTTTATTCCCCCAGTCACCCCCCTGTTCAGTTCAGTGCTAGAGGGAGAGAATTGTTAACCTGGCAGGCTCTGCTCATGTAGTGCAATCACTGCACTAGCAGATGCAGGGATGTGTTCTGTCTGGTGACAGCTCACATTCTATATGCCAAGTTAGACATGGCTGGAATCTTCAGCAGTTTTCTATATGGAAAATTGTTGCAAACCCTGTGTTACTTGGGTGCAGACCCTGCTCCAGTTTCTATTTCACTCTGAAAAATAAACTGGTGCAGGTGGTACAGATGTACGTGTCTATCTGCTTAGTTATTGCAGCACATGCCACTCCCAACAGTTTCCTGTGCTATTTTAATTGTGCAGGAAGCTCAGTTAATGCACCAGATTGTGCTTGTATGGTTTTGTGAGAGCAGCAAGTGAAATTGCAGGCAAAATCT
This sequence comes from Rana temporaria, assembly GCF_905171775.1. NCBI lineage: Eukaryota > Metazoa > Chordata > Amphibia > Anura > Ranidae > Rana > Rana temporaria. The sequence goes on along the minus strand of NC_053490.1, from coordinate 183,751,435 downwards.
AATACATAGATATTAGATACAAGCAGTAGCAAATTTAAGTGTACAGCACTGTTAGATATATCAGAAAGATTTTAAAGGGGCAGAACAAAATGCTTATTCTTATTAAAGCCGTGATATATATAAACCAGGTAACACGCCTGTCATCATCAGTGATAACATATTACCTCACTATATATTATGCAGGAGTGTAGATCAGTAAAAGCAACATCAAAACCATAATTCCTTCAAAGCACTGGAATTATACATCTTCTTGGTGGAGTTATAAAAATATCCTTCTGATCAATTTTTATCTTCTCACATCACCCACAACATTCTGTCTAATCCAGTTTCTGACACAATTTTGTCAAACTAATCAGAAAATCATACATTTCTGTTATCAAAAAATTAACGGCATGTAACATTCCAGAAGCTTTTATTTATTCTTGTGAAATATGATAAAGTACAATTTGCGGCAGTCTTTTTGTGCAGAAAATGCACAAACATTATTTACTTTACACACTGGCTTCTATCCATGCTTAAATGATGTCACAGCCATCTGGATTAATGGGCAAAAGGTGGAGTTGCGCTAAACAAAAATGATGAATATGACTTGGTAGGTCATATATAAATGTGGTATAAATGGAGCAAATGTGAATAATCCAAATAGTGACAAAATAATTCTAGTGAATAAATGAGTGAACAAAAATGATGAATATGACTTGGTAGGTCATATGTAAATGAAGCAGCTATGAATAGTCCAAATAGTGACAAATAATTCTAGTGAATAAATGAGGGTAAAGTCCAGAAATAATCAAATTCCATATGGTGACGAACTATTGCACAGGTGAAGAAAGGATCTGGTTCACACCTCCCTGAAAATGCTGACCCTTACCGAATTTTAAGATCCTGATGGATCAAACCAAGCAAGTAGCCAAACACCTGGGCTGCACAGGGGATCAAAGACTTGATACGATCATCCCAATGGTCCAACAACGAAGCATCAATGTTGAAGGTAAAAAACAGCATATAAAAGCCGGTCGACACGGGGTGTGATCAAGTCTATCTTAGACGAAACATCGGGAGGAGACGTGCTGACGTCACCGCGATTGAGGACAACTCGTTCTGTTACCGGCCGGCTTTTATATGCTGTTTTTTACCTTCAACATTGATGCTCCGTTGTTGGATCATTGGGATGATCGTATCAAGTATTTGATTTTTTTTTTACAAAGGACTAACTAATTAGCAGATACGGCATTTTATTGCAAAGTCAGCTTTAATCTATACATCTATATAAAGCAAATATAAAGCTGGAAATAAGAAGTCCATAAGATGACCATAGGCAATACTTATCGTTATGCAATTGTAATACAGAGCAGCTGCACTGGACATAATGGAAGAGGGGGAAGAGAAAAGTACTAAGATCAATGTACACACTATAATGTATAATAGTAATAGTATAATAGTATGTTGTGTTAGACAACTAATTTAAAATGATTTTTCATCAACACAGTTCAATGTTTGAACCAACAGTGCAGGCTGTGTTACAGTAAAGGATTAGTGTGGATGGGCCCTAAGGGTTAAATTTCTCAACAGTGGATACAATTAGAGATCCGTTAGGGCTTGGGTTAAAGTTTACTTGGTGCTTATAAGTAAATACCTAAATGTCTATATGTCTATATCCTGACCGCAGTTTCACTTTAAGCACAGTAAGTATTATACACAAATACAACTGGTCCAATGGTTTGGTACTATTTTTAAATCTCCTATTTCTTTTCCTATTTCCTAATATATATTTTCCATAATAGAATATATGACCTTTTTAGATGTTCTCTTATTTTGTACCTATTATTTATTTATTACTACAGGTACTTATATAGCGCTGTCAATTTATTCAGTGCTTTTATACATATATATTGTACATTAACCACTTCCATACAGGGCACTTACGTACCTTCCTGCCCAAGCCAATTTTCAGCTTTCAGCACTGTCGCACTTTGAATGACAATTGCGCGGTCATGCTACATTGTACCCAAACAAAATTGGCGTCCTTTTTTACCCACAAATAGAGCTTTCTTTTGGTGGTATTTGATCACCTCTGCGATTTTTTTTTTTTGCGCAACAACTAAAAGAAGACCGAAAATTTTGAAAAAAATTAAGTTTTTATTTTTTTCTGTAATTTTTTTGTAAATAAGTAAGTTTTCTCTTTCAATTATGGGCACTGATATGGTGGCACTGATGGGCACAGATGAGATGGCACTGATGGACATCGACGAGGTAGTACTGACGGGCACAGATGAGGTGGCACTGATTGGCGGCGCTGGTATGCGGCACTGATGGGCACACATAGGCGGCACTCATGGGCACACATAGTTGGCACTGATGGGCACTCATGGGTGGCACTGATGGGCACTCATGGGCGGCACTGATGGGCACTCATGGGCGGCACTGATGGGCACTCATGGGCGGCACAGATGGGCACTCATGGGCGGCACAGATGGGCACTGTGGGTGGCACAGATGGGCACTGTGGGTGGCACAGATGGGCACTGTGGGTGGCACAGATGGGGACTGTGGGGTGGCACTGATGGACACTGTGGGGCGGCACTGATGGACACTGTGGGGCGGCACTGATTTACTTGTTGCCAGTCAGTGCCCATTTGTGGGCACTGATTGGCATCTTTTTTTTTTTGCATCCTTTTTTTTTTCCCCAGACTTTTTTTTCAGACTTTTTTTTTTTTTTTTTCAGACTTTTTTTTTTGACTTTTTTTTTCTCAATTTTTGTTGTTTTGCCCTTCCCTGGTGGGCATCCCTGGTGGTCCATGTGGCGATCCGAGGGGGGGCTGCGCTGATAAACAATCAGCGCGAACCCCCCCTGTCAGGAGAGCCGCCGATCTGCTCTCCTCTACTCGCGTCTGTCAGACGCGAGTGAGGAAGAGCCATCGACGGCTCTTCCTGTTTACACCGTGATCAGCCGTGGTTGGACACGGCTGATCACGTGGTAAAGAGTCTCCGTGAGAGACTCTTTACCGAGATCGGTGTTGCGGGGTGTCAGACTGACACCCCGCAACAACGATCGCCGCGATGCGCGCCCCCGGGGGCGCGCAGCGGCTAAGAATCCTGATGACGTCATATGACGTCCGGTCAGGATTCTACAACCACTTTGCCGCCGTCAATCTGTCATTGGCGGGCGGCAAGTGGTTAACATCAGTCCCTGCCCTCAAGAAGCTTACAATCTAAGGTCCCCAACTCACATTCATACATACACATACTATGGCCAATTTAAACAGGAGCCAGTTAGCCTACCAGCATGTCTTTGGAGTGTAGGAGGAAACCTGTGTTTCGGGAGGAAATCCATGAAGGCACAGGTAGAACATGCAAATTCCAAGCAGGTAGAATCACAGTTGGGATTTAAACCAACAACCCTAGTGCTGCTAGGTGGAAGTACTACCCATTTAGTCACTGTGCTGCCCCGATTGAAATTATTGATGTATGTCTCCATGCTTTATTGTGTTGAGAAATCACCTTGAAAAACACCTCCCTAGAATTTCTCGACTTGACCATTTTAAATAAGGGCAAATGATCCATGTAGCATTCACTTTCTGATATCCATATGTTCTTGGCTCAGGCATGTAGAAAAGAGGGTGTGCTTAGCTGAAAAAGCCCATTTGAGCTGTTGGAAAAATGACTTTTATCTGCTTAAAGACCAAATCTTTCTTCAAGACTTCCCATGTCCATGATATGAGTCCCTGACCAGAGTCACCTGATCTGTGCAGGAAGACGACAGAAGCCGTGTGTTTCCTGGCTGGAGACACCACACAGCGAGACAGAGAGCAAGATGCCGCTGTGACACCTCTCCAACTTCAATCCACACCATTTTTCTTTACACACATATACCGTATTTTCCGGTGTATAAGACGACTTTTTGGATGCAAAAAAATGCATCCAAAGTCGGGGGTCATCTTATACGCCGGGTACGGTCTCCATGCAGCTGCGATCGTTCATGATTTCAAAGCCGCGCCGTCTTCTCAGCGTGTCCTGTGATAGGCGGAACACAAATCTTCCCAGCAGCGCCTCTGTTCTGTGTTCCGCCTATCACGGATGCCTTCTCATCCTCGGACGAGATGAGAAGGCATCCGTGATTGGCGGAACACAGAACAGAGGCGCTACTGGGAAAATGTGTGTTCCGCCAATCACAGGACACGCTGAGAAGATGGCGCGGCTTTGAAATCATGGACGCTCGCAGCAGACAGAGACTGTCACCGGCCTGCAAAACGTGAGTGATGGCACAGTGGGGGGGGGGAAGTGGGGGCAAGTGATGGCACTGTGGGGGCAAGTGATGGCACTGTGTGGGCAAGTGATGGCACTGTGGGGGCAAGTAATGTGATGGCACTGTGGGGGCAAGTAATGTAATGGCACTGTGGGGGCATGTAATGTGATGGCACTGTGGGGGCATGTAATGTGATGGCACAGTGGGGGCATGTAATGTGATGGCACTGTGGGGGCATGTAATGTGATGGCAGTGTGGGGGCATGTAATGGCACAGTGGGGGCATGTAATGGCACAGTGGGGGCATGTAATGGCACAGTGGGGGCATATAATGTAATGGCACAGTGGGGGCATGTAATGGCACAGTGAGGCATGCAATGGCATAGTGAGGCTTGAAAAAAGCCTGTTTCTGTCAGCGGTTGTTTCTGTCAGCGGCTGTTCTGGCTAACCCTCAGCTTCCAGAAAGACTAGTAGGAAGGGGGTAGTCTTATACGGCGAGTATATCCCAAAACCAAAATTTTTCCTGGAAAATTAGGGGGTCGTCTTATACGCCGAGTCGTCTTATACGCCGGAAAATACGGTATACAGTATATATGACATTATTATTATTGTTAATATTATTATTAATATTATTATCAAAGGCCAACTCCAGGAAAACACAATGTTCTCCCTTGCAGTGGGGCTGTGCCTGCACTGGAAAGGTTAACTGCTTGTTTCTGTCTAGGTGATGGTAAAAGCTATTTTATTTACCCAAAACTCCACTCCACTGGTAGACAGTGCTTTCCTATGCTCCAGCAGTTGAACATCCCTTGGCATCCTCATGTCCAGTGCAGATCTATGGGCCCTACATCAGTCTTCATGACATCAGGGGACCTTAGATCACTGGGGCATGGGGTGAATAGGCTGAAGGGACCACTCTAGCAACCCAGTGGACCCTGTCGTAGAGGAGGATCAGGCAAGTAAAACTACTGTACTCAGTCTTTTAGAAAGAAGCAAGCAGGTAACCCTTATGCCTCGTACACACGACTGTTTTTCTTGGCAGGAAAAAAACAATGTTTTTCCTGATGGGATTCCTCTCAAGCCTGCCTTGCATACACACGTACAGGCCAAATACTGCCCGTCCAAAGCACGGTGACGTACACTACGTACGAGGGGACTATAAAGGGCAAGTTCCATTCAAATGGCGCCACCCTTTGGGCTGCTTTTGCTGATCCTTGTGTTAGTAAAAGTTTGGGGAGAGACGATTCGCACTTTTCAGTTTTCGTGCTTTTCAGTCCGATACAGCATGGCGAATGTGCTATCTCCATTCCAAACGCTAGTTTTGCCAGAACGAGGCTCCCGTCTCATACTTGATTCCGAACATGCGTGTTTATTCCCCTCGGGAAAGCATACACACGACCGGTTTTCCCTTTTTTCTCTTTTTCTCTTTTTTTTCCTGCAGTTTTCTCATCGCCCGGTTTTCCCGGCCAAAAGCTGTCATGTCAGTTTTCCCGAACCGGTCGCGTGTACGAGGCATTACAGTGTGGATACAACACCTCTGCAAGGGAGGATAGTTACCTTTCCCAGAGTTAAGCTTTAATATGGTTATGTTTATTGTATAATGGTAGTAGTAGTATTAGTAGTAAACTCCATGAGCAGGGTCCACCTAATCCTTCTGTATTGAACTGTATTGTAATGGTCCCTTTATATTGTAAAGCATTGCACAGACTGTTGGCGATATATAAAACCTGAAAAATAATAATAATAATTTTTTTCCTTAGCACATTGAAAAATACAGTTTCTTAAAGTAACCACACAGAATTTAGCTTTTTACCATACTGCTTCCTGTAAACTGAGACCTAATTTGCTCTACTATAGTAAAACATATTAGTAGAAATAGAACATCATCATGATAGTCAAAGTAGCAATAAGAATATAATTGGTATTCATGAAAAATTTAAAAACTCTAAACACATAATGTAAAAAGTATTTGGTTAATTAAGTCACTGAAACACTCACAGCTCTAGTAGAATGTTATATCATTTGCAATATACCTAAATTACTGCTACTCATAAATGCATAATTGTCTCTGCTATCAGCATATGCTAGAGCTATTCTTGCCAATGTTGTTAACGAGTGGGTAAGTAAACTGAGAAAATTAACAGGTTGTGCCCTTTGTAGGTGCTGATAAATTGCACAGTGTCTGCAAACCCCCTTGTACCTAAAATAATTATTCAGCATATGGTGTGTAAATGGGTCAGTTAAAGTAAACCTTTCCATTCCCTAAGCATGTAAACATAGCGGCACATTCATAATCTTCTCCATCGGCTATTTAAAATATGCTTCACCTTAAAGAAAAACTAAAGCCAATACTTTTTTTAGATTTAGATAAGAGAGATTTTGATTTTAAATTGTGACAGTTGAAAGGCTACTTTCACACTGAGGTGCTTTACAGGTGTTTTAGTGCTAAAAGTAACATCTGTAAAGTTCCCGTAAAGCGCCTCTCCTGTCACTCCAGTGTAAAAGCCTGAGTGCGCTTAAGGGACATTAAAAAAGTCCTGCAAGCAGCATCTTTGGGGCGCTTTAGAAACGGTGTATACACCGCTCCTAGAGTGCCCCTGTCAATTGAAATCAATTGGCAGCGCCGCTAAAAAGCGCATGCAAAGCGATTCGGCAGCAGCGCTACACGGGTGGTATTAAGCCCTTTATCGGCCGCTATCGGGGGCTAAACATGCCCCGCTAGCTGCTGAAAAGTGATGGTAAAGCACTGCTAAGGCCCCGTACACACGAGAGGATCCATCCGCTGAAAAATCTCAGTGGATCGGTTTCAGCGGATAGATCCCCTGGTGTGTACGTTCCAGCGGATATTTATCCGCGGATATTTCCGATTTCCAGCAGATAAAAATTTGTTAGCATGCTAACAAATCTATCCGCTGGAATCGGCTCCAGCGGATCGATCCGGTGGTCTGTACAGACTCACCGGATCGATCCGTCCGAACCCGTCCCTCGCATGCGTCGTAATGATTCGACGCATGCGTGGATTTTCCTTATATGACAGCGTCGCGCACGTCGCCGAGTCATCATCACGGCAACGGCGCGACACGTCACCGCGGTTGAATTCCGCGCAGATTTGGATCCGATGGTGAGTACATGCCAACGGATCCAAATCCGCCAGAGGATTTATCCGCAGATACGGTCCGGAGGACCGTATCCGCGGATCAATCCTATCGTGTGTACCAGGCCTCAAAATGCAAGGCAATTTACCACCGACGCTCCCACCGCCTCAGTGTGAAAGTGCCCTAAGGTTTTTATTGCTCTATGTGTTCTAATTTAGGCAAATCCACTCCCTGATCACCAATGTCACAAGAACTAAAGTGAGGGTAAATTCTAAATTTGTAATTGGCATTATAAAAGGAATAGAGGGGAAATGTTCCAAAGGGGGACACATGTTCTTGTGTCAACAGTCTATGAGGAGATTCAAATTGGAAAAATATTCTCTTGCTTTTGGTTGAGTTTACAGGACAGACATTTTATTGATATGCAATTTTAGAAAAAAAAATAAAAGCCAAAGCTAAGCCATTATCTCCATCTCAATCAAATCCTGCTAACTGCTAAAATGTGCAGACAGCAGTGCCAAGACCATCACTAGAAAGTCAGATAAGTAATGGGCATGCAGGCTGTGCCTGACAGCTTGACTTTACCTTCTTTATATTGAGTAATTGGCAAGATGGCTGCATCCCTTGGGGCAGGGGTCTCCAAACTTTCTAATGAGGGGGGCAGTTTACTGTCCTTCAGCCTTTAAGGGGGCCAGACTGGTGACATTGAGAGTAGAAAATGTCCCCACATCAGTGGGAGGAATTGTGCCCCATCATTGATGCCAGTGGGAGGAATTGTGTGTTATCATTGGTCCCAATTGTCATTGGGAGTTATTGTACCCCATTATTGGTATCAGTGATAGGAGTTGTGCCCCATCGTTGGTGTCATTGGGAGGAATTGTGCTCTATCATGGTAAATTATGCCCCAAGGGCTGGATAAAAGCAATCAAAGGGCCGCATCTGGCCCCCGGGCCGTAGTTTGGAGACCACTGCCATGGGGGATAACATGGTATCCCAATTTAAAGTGACTTGTGTATATTTTTCAAAAGAAAGGGTTGTATTACCAATTTAACAATTTACATTTACATGGCATGAACCAATAAATGCCACACTAATAATATACTGTGATCAAATCTATAATATGCAGCATCTTTGCTCTAAATATTATAACTTGTGTAACCAAGAGTTTTTTTGTGGTTTTGCACAAAGTAGGCAAAGGTTAAAGTTCCCATCAGTTGCTGTTTCTCTTTTTGTGTTCCATCTAGGAGCTATTCATTTACTTTCAGTCTTGGAGGCACAACAGAAAGTTAAAGAATAGCTCTCCAAATTAAGGTATATTCTCATCCCAGACATTTGTCACTAGTGCCCACATTGGAAAGATTTCTGTTCATCTCCTGTTGAAAACTCAAAAATGTTGGATTTGTCCTAACTTTCTAACCCAGTGAAATTTTACATAGAATTTGTCAGCATCTCTCAGCAGCACAAAGCAGAGGGTGTGTTTCCGAATTCTACCAATGCATAGCTAAGGAAGAAAAACTCTGTGCCTGATTGGAGGGACGGGACACACCAGGGTAAGACCTCCTTTGGAATATGCAGTTCAGTTTTGGGCATCGGTTCATAGAAAGGATATCAGGGAACTGAGGAAAGTGCAGAGAAGGGCAAACTGATAAGTGGCATGGAGGAGCTCAGCTATGAGGAATAAATAGCTGAAATGAATTTATTCTCGAGAAGAGGAGATTAAGGGGGATATAATCAATATGTATAAATACAGAAGTGGTCCTTATAGTGAACTTGGTGTTGAGCTATTAACTTTAAATTCATCACAAAGAGATTGCATATCCAAATACAGAAATACAGAAAGGCTTCCTCACAGTAAGAGCTGTGAAAACGTGGAATAGACTCCCTCAAAAGCTGGTTCTGGCCAGCTCAGTAGATTTCTTTAAAAAAGGCCTGGACATTGTGCTGCCTGGGTCCAAGAATGAAATGCCCACCAAAAGCCCCCCACATCTATTATTTTATATCATGATAATTAAAACTAAAATGTAATTAATCAGGAAGTCAGATTTACATGCAACAGCACCTTGTCTATATCAGGCTAGGGTAGTATAGAGACAGGCTAAGGTAGTATATGGACAGGCTAGAGTAGTATATGGACAGGCTAGAGTAGTATATGAAAGGGCTAGGGTAGTATATGGACAGGCTAAGGCAGTATACGGGCAGGCTAGGATGGTAGATAGATAGACTAGGCTAGGGCAATATAGGGGCAGACTGGGGTAGTATATATACAGGCTAGGGCAGTATATAGACAGGCTAGGGTAGTATATAGACAGGATAGGGTAGTATAGAGACAGGCTAAGATAGCATATAGACAGGCTAGAGAAGTATACGGACAGGCTAGGGCAGTATACGGACAGGCTAGAGTAGTATACGGACAGGTTAAGGTAGTATATGGACAGGCTAGGGCAGTATAGGGGCAGACTGGGGCAGATGTCATCATGACACAAAACTGCTGAAAAAAAATCTTGGTCATCAATTTGCTGGGTAAATAGAAGAGAAGGAGAGGGTGGCCGTGGTTCAATTTGCTGCCCCTCTCAAAGTGCTGCCTGGGTCCAATGGACCCACCGGGACCCATGGTAGGGCCAACCCTGATATATATATATATATATATATATATATATATATATATATATATATATATATATATATATATATATATATATATATATATATATATAGTATTATATATATAAATATATATAGTATTAATTAATATATTTATATATATATTAATATATTTTTTGTCTCCTTATATTGGTTGAGCTAGGTGGACTTCTCTCTTTTTCAACCAGACTAACTATGCAACTCTGAAAATGGTTACAAGGACAAAGAGAGAGGGAAAATCTACCTAGCAGTGGCACAGACAACAATACAAAACTTATAAAACAGAGATTCTAACCTCTTGCCACCCTGTACAAACAAAAAAGGATTTCTCTGTATATACATGAATGCATATCTATACTAAAACTGAATGTGATGTTTACTTATATTTTCAGTGTTTAATGCTTTCAGATAGGCTACTGGTGGGTCTGAAACTATAGCTCCTGGTCCCTGCAAAATTCAATGTTTCAGGTTTTTAGAGGGTGATAAAAAGTAAAATGTTATCACCCTCAGTATTTTATCATACTCGGTGGGGCATTGCTGTATAATCTGAGTAACTGGGTCAAAATTGTACAACAATTCTCTGATGTATAGGGCGATAATGATAATATGAGATGAGCTGATTAGCTGATTTCCCACTTTTATGCTGATTGAACAAAGACAAGACAATTTTCTCGATCATGGTACTCTAGTTGACATGTTGCTCAACAAACCAAATGATATGCAAGCAGAGCCCACAAAGACTCTAATGTAGCTTATGCTGTAAATTCTTACTTGGTGATGTGCTTTTGACCGCTTACAACCTCTGATTAAATGCATCATTGAATTCATAATTTAATACATTGTTATTATTAATATTACTATTTTAATTTCAAAATAAATTGTTACACCCTTAAGTTAATAAAGTATTGCTTTCCTTTTGTAGTTAAAATGTGTAGTTAAAGCTAGACTCCAAGCAGATAAAAATACACAAACAAATGGTGGACAGTATTCATAAACACTCTTTAAAAAAAATGTAAGTACCTGAAGCATCAGCCAACTGCAGACCTTGTAAAGCATAAACTAGAATGGGAATAGAGAAGCAGCACAGGGAGTTAATCAGTTGTTCTACAGTGCAAAGTGCATCCCGATAGGAGGCAAAAAGACAGTCAAATCCAGTCTCCTGCCTGACAGGCACTTACATGTGGTGTGACATAGCTGTGTAAATCTCAGGTGTGGATGAGCAGGAATTTAGACTTTTTGGCAGGTAAATTAGCTTCCTTACATGTATTTCATATGTGTATTTAACTGTTTGCCTGGAATTCAGCTTTAAGTATTATACATCATAAGATCATTTTAATCTTCATTATCATATCATTTTCAGAATTAATTAAAACTGTAAAGAAAAAAAAAAAAAAACCTAAAGCATCACAGATTTTGAATACAAAGAGGAACTTTATTTAGAAAAAAAATTAAGTCCTGCTAGATCACATCAGGCTGGACTACATTTAGCTATGTAAAACATTCAAAATAAGTGTCTATACTTTTATAAATCCAGTAATACACTGTCTCACCCTGCTCTGCACATGCACAGTTGCTCTCCATTCTTTCCATTGTGCTGAAAATCAGAGCCACTAGAGGCTGATCTTTTAAAAGCGTAAATATTTAGGGCCAGATTCAGAGAAGAGATACGACGGCGTATCTCCTGATACGCCGTCGTATCTCGGAGATACGATTGTCGTATCTATGCGACTGATTCATAGAATCAGTTACGCATAGATAGCCTTAAGATCCGACAGGTGTAACTTGTGTTACACCGTCGGATCTTTGGATGCAATTCTAGGCTGGCCGCTAGGTGGCGAGGCTATTGCGGTCGGCGTAGAATATGCAAATGACTAGTTACGGCGATTCACGAACGTCCGCGATGCCCGTCGATCTAAATTTACGTAGTTTCTGTAGCGATACGCGTCGTAAAGTTAAGGCTGCCTCCTAGGTGGTCTAAGCAATGTTAAGTATGGCCGTCCTTCCCGCGTCAAAATTTTAAATTTCACGTCGTTTGCGCAAGTCGTCCGTGAATGGCGCTGGACGCCATTTACGTTAACGTCAAACCAATGACGTCCTTGTGATGTCATTTAGCGCAATGCACGTCGGGTAATTTGACGGACGGAGCATGGGCAGTACGCTCGGCGCGGGAACGCGCCTAATTTAAATGGTGCCTGCCCCATTTGAATTAGGCGGGCTTGCGCCGAGCGGATTTACGTTACACCGCCGCAAGTTTACAGGTAAGTGCTTTGTGAATCAGGCACTTACGCTGTAAACCTGCGGTGGTGTAACGTAAATGGGATACGTTACACCGCCGCTGCGCAATGTAATTCTTTCTGAAACTGGCCCTTACTGCTGTTCATGGGCTCTGGGCTGCAATTATTTTGTAAACGCTATAACATTTGCGCAAACCAATCAATAAACGCTTATTGCGATTTTTTTGCCGAAAAATATGTAGAAGAATACGTATCAACCTAAACTGAGGAATTTTTTTTTTTTTATATATATATATATTTTTGGGGGATATTTATTATGGTAAAAATTAAAAAATATTCATGTTTTTCAAAATTGTCGCTCTATTTTTGTTTATAGCGCAAAAACTAAAAACCGCAGAGGTGATAAAATACCACCAAAAGAAAGCTCTATTTGTGGGAAAAAAAGGACGGCAATTTTGTTTGGGAGCCACGTCGCACGACGCGCAATTGTCAGTTAAAGCGATGCAGTGCCGAATCGCAAAAAGTGCTCTGGTCTTTGACCAGCATTATGGTCCGGCTTAAGTGGTTAATGGAGCATACCTATGTGCCGACTAGTAATTCTTTAAAAATTATAGTAGAGGCCACTATCTTCAAGTATTTTCTTAGTCAATACTATTTGATTAGCATACTTTCAAATGAACATTCATATTAACATTCATATGAATATTCCTACTAAAATTCTTAGTACATTTCTTAATTTGGCAAATTAGATTTGAATTCAGTTTTGAAACAAATGGATTTTACTTTTATTTCTTTTATTTTATTCTTTCATTTGAGAAACATTTTTCATCTTCATTGAATTTTCACATCTCTGCAGTTAAAAACAAATGTCAAATATATGGTCAGCTTAACAGCTTAATATATCATGGTTTATTTCACTTTGTTTGCATTCATATGTTTCATGGAATGATTAATATGAAAATGGCATATGTTTTTCCCCAAGCAAAACTTACTTACAATACTTCAATGTACAATCAAATTAATCAAATTAAACAACCTTTGGTTTCCACTTTTTAGTAACCATAAGGCTCCATAAAAAATTGGCCTGTCATACACTAAGCAACACATTTTTGATGAGCTAAAAATAGGCAAGCACAAACCAGTTTATATAAAATAACTTTAAAACTTATGTAACACTACATATGTATTCATATAAGAGTATATTTACAAAGCTGTAATCATCCTTGTTAAATGAGGGAAACTTCTTAATAGCTAGCATTTTTATTCTGGTTCCTTACATATTTAGATTGTTTTCTCATCAAAACAATTATATACAATTTCAGAATTAGTTCAAGCTATCAAATGCGAGATATAATTTATCATTTATGTAACACAGGACTAAAATTAAATGTCTGCTAATTTTTAAAAGAACACAATATTATAATAATGGGCTTAATCACGTTAAATATTTCCAACTTACATTTAAATAGTTAGTGTGTCTGCAAAATACAAAACTTCTAAAAATACAGAAAAGATACAGAAAACCCAAAAGCCCCATTATCTATTTTATGCATTTATGTTCTATAAACGTTTCCAAATAGCATGGCAAGCAGGGTCCCTTTCAGATGTTCCCTGGTTGTGAACAATCCTTATGGCTATGGAGAGCAGGTCCATTATAGTGTCTTGTGCTCACAGGATCTCCTTAGACCAAAAACATCTAGTGTTGTAAAGCAGTTACTGTTTTTTATTTTTAAATGTTGGGGCACAATTTTTTTTTAACCTTTAGTGCCAGAGCTGTTTTTGATGTTTTGCCAATATGTTCAAATGCATGTTTTAGACACAAATATTATTTTTTTTAAATGCTGGGGCACAATTTATTTTAACCTTAGGTAAAATCCCTAAGCATAATGCCGCGTACACACGACCATTTTTAATGTTCTAGAAAAAACAACGTTTTTTTCGACGTGATTCTTGTCAAGCCTGCCTTGCATACACACAATCTTGAAAAAAAAATGCTAGAGGAAAGTGCGGTGACGTACAACGGCACTATAAAGGGGAATTCAGATGGCGCCACCCTTTGGGCTGCTTTTGCTGTTTTTTCAGTCTTCGTGCTTTTCAGTCTGTTGCAGCGTGATGAATGTGCTATCTCCATTACAAATGCTAGTTTTAACAGAAGTTGTTTCTGAGCATGAGTGTTTTTTCATGTCGTTAAAGCCTACATACGACTGTTTTTCACGACGTGAAAAACAACTCCAAAAATTAGAGTATGTTATACATTTTAATTGGCCATTTTTCACGTCGAGAAAAATTCTCTGGAGTCTACAAACGATCATTTTTAATGACCATTTAAAAAAAAATATTTTTCACATCATGAAAAACGGTTGTGTGTGCGCGGCATTATACATTTTATGAAAACAGAGAATAACGTCGTGGTAGCTGCAACTTTTTTTCAAACAATATTAGTGCAACTCTTTATCTTACTTCTCTTGTGGGTCACAGAAGTGAACATACTTTTGTTCCCCCATGACCCAGAATTAGCAGACAGCGGGCTAAAGCCATACAGACAACAGGAAGTGAGAGGAACTCTACCCCTACAAAGGGAAATTCACTCCTCCTATTTATGTAAGCTATCGGGCAGCTGTGAATCACTTCCACCTGAAAGTCCACATTCGTCCACATTACATTAACAAATGCATAGCCGTCTTTACCGCAGGGCAAAAAGGGGCAGCTGTCAATCTTTAGGGGCCCAATTTAAGCAGAGCTGCCCCTTAAGCCACGGTCTGCCTGTTGCCTGACTGCACTTTCTGCGCACAGAAGCTGGCACCCGGCCGGGCCTGGCATCGACGCACTGTGAAGTCTCTGCTGCTGAATATTTTCTCTAGCAAGGAGTGAGGAGAGAGGAGTGGGCGGGGCCTTGAGCTCTACTGACGCTGTGACCCCGCCCCTTGCCGTGAATGGTGTGTGCGCTACACAGCGGGAGGCCTCGGGGAGGTAGGAGTCGGACAGCGCAGTGGAGCCAAAGCAGAGTAATCCTGTGAGTGAGGCAGCTCAGGCAGCCACTGATCAGAGCGAGCTGAGCTGGCCAGGACCGAACAAGGGAGGTCTTTCTCCTCCCTAGGCTCCTGCTCCCCATATAGGTAGTTAATCCAGACAGTTAGTTAGTAAATCCTGACCAGTACAGGCTGTGGCTGTGTCCAGAAGGATTTATTTGCATGGCCTGGGCCACCACCAGACCAGACACTGCTTGATGGGCCTACTTTAGGCCTGATTCACATGTATGCAGGCTGGGGGCCACATTTTCAAAGGCACAGTATCCTATTCATTTGAATAAGCTGCTATGCCTGCGTTTCCCACAGAAAAAATTCTATGTGTGTGTTTGTTTTTTGAGATGTTGGGGTGGAGAGCTAAATTTCATGGGCGGGGGCAAGAAAATGTTTGCCTAGGGTCCAATCCATATTAAAGACAGCCCTGAACAAATGTAAACACATCCCTGGCTGCTTTAGAACTCATCAGTGTGTGTAAAATTCAATGTAAATCCTATGTCAGTGGCAACAAAAGCGTTAAACAATATCATATGTATAAAAAGTATTAACCTGGATTAACATACATTCTGAAGGTACTACCACTTGTTGTTATGAAAGATGAAGTGAAACTTTAGTCAGAAAATTAAGTCCTGCTAAATC
This sequence comes from Rana temporaria, assembly GCF_905171775.1. Classification (NCBI taxonomy): domain Eukaryota; kingdom Metazoa; phylum Chordata; class Amphibia; order Anura; family Ranidae; genus Rana; species Rana temporaria. The sequence goes on along the minus strand of NC_053490.1, from coordinate 183,735,560 downwards.
ACTTCAGACTGGCCCTTTTTGCTGGTATAGTATGTAAAACATTGAAAATAAGTGTCTATACTGTTTAACCACTTCAGCCCCGGACCATTTTGCTGGTCAATGCCTGGGCCACTTTTTGCGATTCGGCACTGTGACGCTTTAACTGACAATTGGTTTATATGCAGAGGTAAGCTTGATTTTACACTATCCAGCTTTAGTAAATAAACCCCAGTGCATTACTGGATTTTAAACAGTATAGACACTTTTTTTTATGTTTTACATAACTATGCCTGCAAAAGGGGCGAGCCTGAAGTGAACTAGCAGAACTTAATTTTCTGACTGAAGTTCAAACTTTATTATTTGTCTGCCCCAGCAACATTGGACTCTCTGCGGAAAGAAGGGGGTGAAAGCCAGGGGCTTTTTTTTCAATGTGAGAGAAATTGTCTGCAGATCAAGGGAGCTGTTAACCTCTCTAAAGAAGGCACAATAAGTAAACTGTGATTTACAAGCTGAATTGACTGCCAAAAAATTAATATTTAAGCAGGTTATTTCCTTCCTAATATCGCCAATTGTGTTTGAACAAAATACCTGTGTCTTGGAGGCTGTAAGGGAAACACATTATTTTCTAAAAAAGGCTTTCTGAGAGGTGGCAATAATATTGCTTCTTTGCATGGAAATTCCACAATAGACTGGTGACTGTCTGGAGAGCAGTAGGACTATGACATTATCAGTTATTTGGATGCTAATATAATAGGGACAGTTATATGCAAAAGAGCTTGTATAAGAGTTTTCAATTATAACTTATAAGCTCTTAAAAATAGTTTGCCCTTAAACCTGCTATTATCTTAAGTTGCCTCTAGAGGGGGGCTTTCTGTTTCTGTTGCCCTGGGGGGTGGCAGAGCTTTGCTATTATTAATTGTCCTGTCATTATGATTAAGAACCCTTAACAGCTAACAATAGTTGATTAATCAGTTCACATATTTTAAGTTCTACATATGTGAGCTGATTTGTGTATTTGATCTGTGGATGAATTATGTTTAGACTCTCTCCTTCATGAAACTTCCCCATAATTGGAAGGTAATTTAACTGGAAATATTGAAGATTTGCATGTGTGCTTCAATGGAGTCTTTTGACTGGTTGTAGCGTAGGGAAATGAGAAGTTTGATATTGCAATAAGAAGTAAGATATTTAATACATCTCCCAAAAAACTGAAAATAACAGGTTTAAAAATGACTTCCCTAGATAGGTCAATAACTTGAATAAAAGAGACATTCAGTGACAAAAAAATCGAAATAATTTTTTTTTAAACCCTGGACACGCTACTTATCACCTTTATTTGGGCTAATCATAGACGGAAACCTAAATTCTCCACTCTGGAGCACCCTAAGGCTGACGCTGGCATGGCATTGCCTAACTTATATTATTATTATTTGGCTGGGCAGCTATGCCATCTGACAGACTGGTTGGGACCAGCTACGCTGGCGGTGGTTGAGTCATAACTGTCCTTAAAATCAAACATCTGTTGATAGCACTGGAGGCACCTATGGCTGCACTGCGAGAAATACCAATATTGACACTGGCCTGTACGGTATGGAAGGAGATCAAGAAAATTAACAATTTTCATAGTACTAATGAGGCGCTACACCACTCTGGCACAATCCAATGTCCCCCCATTTAAAGCAATTTGTGGACTTTGGATTCTGGGAGGGTGGGGGAATGGTTTATCTGGACAACATCTATAATGGAATCATATTGGCTTCTTTTGAGGGATTGAAAAAGGAAATATGAATTGCCCCAATCTATCTTTTATAGGTTTCTACAACTTAGACATGTGCTACAAACTCAATTTGGTACTTGTGACACTGACTTCTCTGAATACCCACTAATAGGAGTGTTTCAGTCTCAGGGCCCTAAGGGACTTATCTCAACTCTGTATCTACTTTTACTCTCTGCCACGGCTAGTGGGGCACCACTTGGGGTGCACACCAAATGGCAACAACTTATCCCCGATTCATTTGATGAGGATTGGGGGGAGGCATGCTCCACCACCTTTATATGCTACATCAAACATACCCGACCCTGGTCAGACTGCACGCAATGCACCATATACCTACCTCTGCCATCACTAGAGGCACCTGTCCGCATGCGGATTTTGCACATGTTATGTGGCTCTGTCCAGTTATAGTGAGATACTGGCAACAGGTGACGGAGATATTGTGTGTGGTCTTATCAATTCCTGTTCCATGTATCCCACTGGTGTGTTTGCTGGGGGTCCTCGACGAGGAGCAATGACCAAGACACATTAGAACCATGCTACTGGAAACATTATTTATGGCCTGTAAAGCTGTAGCACTTAAGTGGATCCAGCCCACACCTCCATCCATATATGACTTTGGATGGTGAATCAGGTATTACCCTAAGAAAAACCAAATTGTTGAACACAAGGGCTTCCCAACTAAGTTTAATAAAGTGTGGGATGCTTAGTGTTCTTCTGCTCTTAATCAACATGTAACAATATCACTAAAAGATTTGAGAAATAGCTATTAACCACTTCAGGCTTGGGTCAATTCTGACTCTTCACTCCTACATGTAAAAATCTTAATTTTTTTGCTAGAAAATTACATAGAACCCCGAACACTATATATGTTTTTTTTAGCAAAGACCCTAGAGAATACAATGGCGGTCATTGCAACTTTTTATCTTGCACGATATTTGCGCAGCTATTTTTCAAAATAGCCCAATTTGTTTGCATAATATGAAAGATGAAGTTACGCTGAGTAAATAGATACCTAACATGTCACGCTTCAAAATTGCGCATGCTCATGGAATGGCGCCAAACTTCAGTACTTAAAAATCCCCATAGGCGATACTTTAATTTTTTTTAACTTTTATTCCTATTACAAGGAATGTAAACATCCCTTGTAATAGGAATATGACCTGACAGGACCTCTTTACAGTGAGATATGGGGTCAATAAGACCCCACATCTCACCACTAGGCTGGGAAGCCTTAAAAAAAAAAAGATCACCGCTTCACAGCCAAAGCACTGTTTTTTTTAATGCAGAGGCAGTCATAACATCGCGCCCGGCCTCCGATGATCATAGAGACTCCGGTGACCATCTGGTCCACCGGAAATCTCTATGATCATCATCCGGGGTCAGTAGATCTGTTCTCCGACTCACCGACCGATTTGTATCACGCACGGTATTTGCGCAGCTATTTTTCAAATGTGTTTTTTTTGGGGGGGGAAAAAACTGTTTCAGGCTTTAAAAAAAAACAGTAAAGTTAGCCCAATTTTTTTGCATAATGTGAAAGATGACGTTACGCTGAGTAAATAGATACCTAACATGTCACGCTTCAAAATTGCGCACGCTCTTGGAATGGCGCCAAACTTTGGTACTTAAAAATCCCCATAGGCGACGCTTTAATTTTTTTTTACTTTTATTCCTATTACAAGGAATGTAAACATCCCTTGTAATATGAATATGACATGACAGGACCTCTTTACAGTGAGATATGGGGTCAATAAGACCCCACATCTCACCACTAGGCTGGGAAGCCTTAAAAAAAAAAGATCACTGCTTCACAGCCGAAGCACTGTTTTTTTTAATGCAGAGGCCGTCATAACATCGCGCCCAGCCTCCGATGATCATAGAGACTCCGGTGACCATCTGGTCCACCGGAAATCTCTGTGATCATCATCCGGGGCCGGCAGATCCGTTCTCCGACACATAGATCGCAGCAGTGACGTCCCCTTCCACTGCCCGTAAGAATGATCAAGCCACAGAACAGCCGCTATGATCATTCTTCTGGCGCAGGGAATAGCCGGCTAAAACTGGCAATATCTAAATAATGCCTGTAGCTGCAGACATCATTCAGGTATACCACCACAAAGCCCAGGACGTCATATGACGTACACTGGGCGCCAAGTGGTTAATACTTTTGAGTTTCTTTGGTGTTTTCTATAACATCTGTATCTGGATCAACATGCTGAGAAATGCAGTGTACTTGTTAATACATTTTTATAATGTAAGATGTACCATAATGTTTTGTACACTCATGTTGAGTGGTTATGATAACTGTCATAGTCATGTACCCTTTTCAATAAAATAAAAACAAAATAAAAAAATGGTTGATGCTACAACTCAGCAATTTAAAATTATTCATGTAAAGTATGCAAAATTAAATGGCTGAGGAAAAAAAAGAAAGTTTTCAGCCATTTTGAGGAGGTTAGTAGAGGCAGAAATATGAATCTCTGCCCTAGAAGATCAAGCTTTTCAAAAGTGTACTCACAAAACTTTAAAAAGAGTTTGCCTGTCTAATAGATAAACCCGACTATCTGGAAAACAGATCAAAGTGGAGAATAGTGGGCTTTCCAGAGTCTAAGGCCTCATACACACGATAGGTTAACCAGAGGACAACGGTCTGAAGGACTGTTTTCATCGGTCAAAACCGATCGTGTGTGGGCCCCATAGGTTAACCATAGGTTAAAGAAAAGCCAACGTGCTTTAAAATTAACCTATGGATTGGTAACCGATAGGTCAAAACCGATCGTTAGTAGGCACAACCATCGGTTAAAAACCCACGCATGCGTCGACTTGATTCTGAGCATGCGTGGGTTTTTAACCGATGGTTTAAAAAGAGTTTCAGAACGCGGTGACGTAAAACACAACGACGTGCTGAAAAAAACAAAGTTCAATGCATGGACTTTGTTTTTTTCAGCACGTCGTTGTGTTTTACGTCACCGCGTTCTGACACGATCGGTTATTTAACCTATGGTGTGTAGGCATGATCGGACCATCGGTCAGCTTCATCGGTTAACCTTCAGACCGTTGTCCTCTGGTTAACCTATCGTGTGTACAAGGCTTTAGATCTTTTGAGTACTGAATTACTAGGAAAAAACAGAGATATTTGTGCTTATCGGAAATGGTTAAAAAATTGTTAAAAGAAAGAAACAGTTTTTATCCATTCTGCAAACTTTTGACAGAGGAAAATAAATGTTTTTCTTTATTATAAAGAGCCAAACTTCAACTGGAGACTGACCAGTTGCCAGCCTTTTGTATGGATGTTAGGGTTTAAGGGAAGTGTAGAACAATGTTCTATGTAGGGGGTACAATTGGAGATGGAACTGAGATATGCATCTTAGAATTTGGTTTTCATTCTCCTATTAAAAGATATAGAATAGCAAGCTTTGTGACTAGGATAACAAAAATCTTATATTTTGTGTTTACAGGAGACACAACATCTGGGTCCAGAAGTCCGTAAATAAGAAAGGGGTGGCTACATGGCTTATTGGGGAGACATGTAAACATAACACTTAAAATTATTTCCTAGTCCTTCCTAGTCCCAAAGAAAGATATGGTAACTTAATAATCCTGATAATACTGATTACATTAAAATAACTGCTTGAAAGATAGACTGCAGGAAAGTTACCTTGAATACGTATAGGGTGTCTAGATTTTTAATATTGGAGCTTTAATGGGTTTTTATTGATAAAATAAATAGTACCTTTAAATCCCAATAGGCCAAATATAGAAACATTTTTTCAGTGCCCCAGTCAATTGAATACAGTAATGTGTTTACCATGATTGTATGTCATTTTTCTATTTATTGCATATTTATTATGTGTATGCATATGAAAAAATAAATCTAAAAGAAAAAAAAATCCAATGTTGTTCTTTTCTATTTTCTTTAGAACAAAATTCTCCTAAAATTTGTGTACGCTAATATGCCATAGCATCGACACAGTTCTGTGTAGATATATAATTTCCAGCTAGTATACTGCTACTTTATACTTCAGCTTTGTCATATATTTCTGGTAATAAAAGTCTCATATGGTTGTCTGTTCACAAAAATGCTTTTTAAGTAAAAGAATTCCATACATATTTATAGATTTGATAAATGTGAATATTTATCTTTCATGAAAAGACATTTTTAGTTGACTTGAATAAAATGGCACAACAGGGATTCATGCAGTGAACATATAAAGCAATATTCTGCCTTTACGATTATTATTGTAGATGTTGATTTAGCTTTTAGTGTTAATCTACTTCTGACAACACTTGCAGAGTCAAATGACTTGCCTTCAATGTGCACAGTAATTGTTATAAAATTCTAAATGTAGGCTTTGACTGAGAACACTTCAGTGAATTGCTACCAGCGGGGCTCATTTAGTAACATTTTACAAGGCAGATTTTTTTTCTACACAGTCACTTTAAAAAGCAACCATAACATGGTATGGTGTTATTGTGGTCTGCAGAAGATTATACAGCTTGTATTTTAAAAGAATCTATTCACCTGGCTCACAAATAGCAATCTCCCACAGCACCTTAGCTTGAAAGAAAGATTTGCTTCAACTGAAAAGACATTTTAAACGTTGACGTCAACCTGTAAGTCCAGGAACTTTCAAAATGAACTTAGAGTACACTTTGAACATACAGACTTATTCATACAGCTATTCGTTTATTAATTTCGATGCTTTTTTTTGTATTTTTTTTGTTTTGTTTATAGAATTGCTTTGTCAATTGATGTTAGAATAGAATTAGCAAGTAGAGCTAAACCTACTCCTTAAATATAGTTTAATTGGTTAATGACAATTTCAAAGCAATTTTCGATCTTTGTTATGGAGTGACAACAGTCTCCTGGATTTTCTCCTGTAATATCAGTCTGTCACATATGCCCTTAATGGAGGCTACAATCCAGGGACCTGCGGTAAGGTCAGTGGCTGGTGAGGCACTGGCGAGTATTAGAGCCAGATTTACACACCCGTTACATATCCTACGAACGTTAGAGTGAGAGCAATAATTCTAGCTCTAGACCTCCTCTGTAACTGTAAACTGATAACATGTAAACATTTTTAAAGTGTCACCTGTGGAGATTTTTAAGTACTGAAGTTTGGCCCCATTCCACAGGTGTGCACAATTTTAAAGTGTGACATGTTAGGTATCTATTTAATTGAAGTCTACGTTTGTTCACCAACTGTTGTTGTTGTCCCCTGTGGATTATTTGTGGTTTTTGTACAACCCCCCTGGGTTATTAGCATTTTAGAGATACTCTATGCTTACTAATGTTTTTAATATAGCTAAATATATGTTTTTTTATATTGTTTTTCTGTATTGTAATTGTTGATTCAATTACCCAGATTTCTGGGCTTGTATCAATAAAAAACCTTTTTTATATCTTATGTTGACCATTGGTGCCTATAAAGTCCATTATTCCTTCAAAATTAAAAATCTCTACTTATGCTAGGACGTGGCACCGTAATACCTTAGGACACCCATAGTCCATCCTATGGTTGGTGTTCCTTCATTTCTTTCATTCTATCTATTTACTTGGCGTAACATCATCTTTCATAGTATACAAAAAAAACAAAAACAATCTGTTCCAGCAGCAGCACTGGAGATAGCAAATAACAATTTAGCTGACTAATTATGGCCTGTTGGTGGAGCTATGGCAGGATTACCGAAGAAGAGGAGAAGAAGAAAAGGAGACATAAGAAGAATTGTAAAATGTGGCTGCTCTGCATACTTGAATAGAAGAAGGATGAAAACTAATTAAATAATAAAGATGGAAAGTTTTGGACATCAAGAGGTATTCAAGGAGATAAAGGAGGAGAAAATTTGCATTTGCACCACTTTGAAAGCTAATCATGTTTTTGACAATAAAGCACAAGAGGATTTGTGCTAGGAGGGGATTTTGGGTGTTTGTGCTAGAATGAGCTTTTTTTGGGGGGTGGGGGAGATTTGTTCTAGTTCTTGTTCTAGTAGGGATGATTGGGGGGTATTTGTACTAAGAATGGGGATTGGAGTGGGGGATTTGTGCTAGGAGGGGTGATTTTTTTGGAGGGGGCATTTGTGCTGGGGGGGATTTGGATGATGAAGGTGACAAAGATTTGTGCTGGGAGGGGGGATTTTTAGCAGTATTGGGGTCAGGGGGAATTTATGCTTAGGAGGCAATCATGCAGATTAGTGCCCAGTTTTCTTTTTGGAGGGGGGGATTTTTGCTGACACATAATGCTTATACTTCTTGGAGCGGCACAGTTTGGCATGTTTGCCCTTCGCTCTAGGTGACCTGGTCCCAGCACTGATGCTGATTAAAGAACTGAGTGAAAATTCTATCAAAAGCATTGCCATGCACAAAAAGCCTTTACCCAGATGCCCTTTCTTATTTTAGAGAGGAATAATTGCACGTATTGCTTAGTGAGCATTGCCCACAATCTCCTAATTGTACATTATACCCTAGTGAAGTCCCTTATCTAATGATTTACATGTTAATCAAAACCACCAGTCTTATTCTAATGTGGCCCAGTCCTAAACTGTGCTTCCCATGAGTTAGAACATTTAGGGAGGCTATTTGCATACATGTCCAATGTCCCTAGTGTCTGAAGTCTTCTTCCATGAATTTTGAATACCAGTGGAGCCATAAATTGATTTAGAAATTCAGGAGAATGAGATGACATTTCTAAAGTAAATGTTAATTTGAAGATAAATAAAGCCTAGTGCTGTCATAACTTAACAGGTCAAGGAGGCAAGTCTTATTCAAAACATCAGAGTAGTACAGGCAGACATTGTTGGCACTGCTTAGCAGGAGAAACTTTCTGATGGACTGGAAAGGATCGTTCTGCATGATCCCTTAGACATGAGATCATCACCTGATATAGCCAAAACTCACTTATCACTTGTTACTTTCGTATTAAAGTGTTATTTAACCTTAAATACAACGAAAGGCTCCTGTATGAATGAGGACGGGGGTACAACTAGAGGGAGGATGAGGTGGAAGGGGGGCGAAAGAAAGCATATTATCAATGCTGCTGACTGCCCTTCGCCCTGGCCAAAGGATTTACCTTCTCCATTTGCTACTGCCTGCGCTTTCCCCTGCATTGTGCAGGGTTTGGCAGCCTTTGATCATAGCTTTTCCCCCTGCAGTTTTCTTTATTTTCATGACTATGAAAATTGTAGATTCACACTAAAGGCATCAAAACTATGAATTAACACATGTGGAATTATACATAACAAAAAAGTGTAAAACAACTGAAAATATATTTCATATTCTAGGTTCTTCTATTCTAGGTTCTTCAAAGTAGCCACCTTTTGCTTTGATTACTGCTTGGCACACTCTTGGCATTCTCTTGATGAGCTTCAAGAGGTAGTCACCTGGCGCAGCACCCCATCACTCTCCTTCGTGGTCAAATAGCCCTTACACAGCCTGGAGGTGTGTTTGGGGTCATTGTCCTGTTGAAAAATAAATGATGGTCCAACTAAACGCAAACCGGATGGAATAGCATGCCGCTGCAAGATGCTGTGGTAGCCATGTTGGTTCAGTTTGCCTTCAATTTTGATTAAATCCCCAACAGTGTCACCAGCAAAGCACCCCCACACCATTACACCTCCTCCTCCATGCTTCACGGTGACAACCAGGCATGTAGAGTCCATTCGTTCACCTTTTCTGTGTCGGGGGTTGGAACCAAAGTTCTCAAGTTTGGACTCATCAGACCAAAGCACAGATTTCCACTGGTCTAATGTCCATTCCTTGTGTTCTTTAGCCCAAACAAGTCTCTTCTGCTTGTTGCCTTTCTTTAGCAGTGGTTTCCTAGCAGATATTCTACCATGAAGGCCTGATTCACACAGTCTCCTCTTACCAGTTCCAGAGATGTGTCTGCTGCAAAAGGTGGCTACTTTGAAGAACCTAGAATATGAAATATATTTTCAGTTGTTTCACACTTTTTTGTTATGTATAATTCCACATGTGTTAATTCATAGTTGTGATGCCTTCAGTGTGAATCTACAATTTTCATAGTCATGAAAATAAAGAAAACTCTTTGAATGAGAAGGTGTGTCCAAACTTTTGGTCTGTACTGTATATATATATATATATATATATATATATATATATATATATATAGAGAGAGAGAGAGAGAGAGAGAGAGAGAAAGAGAGAAAGAGAGAGAGAGAGAGAGAGAGAGAGAGAGAGAGAGAGAGAGAGAGAGAGAGAGAGAGTAACAGTAAATAATAAGTATAAAACAACTTGTAACTTCAGCTTGTTTAATTAAGCTTTGACGATAAAAACTGGAAGCTGATTGATTTATATGCAGAGCTGCTCCAGGTTTTGCACTCTTCAGTTTTAGTAAATCAACCCCTCACATTATCCATGAAAATGGTGCAGCGCCTTAACATTACAGCTTAAAGGCATCTTTCAAAGGATTAACATGATTTTTTTTTTTCATGTCACCCTCAAAGTTTTAATAAAATAGAACCTCTCTCTGTTGTGCATTATTTTTTTATGTTTTTGTTTTCTAAATAGTAGTGCCCAGCTCCCCATGCCAAAATTGATTAAAAACTTCAATTGGGTTTGAAAAATTCAAATGAAATTCAACATTTTGACAACCATAATTTAATTGTGAATCTGTGCTCAGAGCTAATCCATGTATAGATGTGACTGAAGCCTTAAGCTATCAGTTACAATTCTCTATTGCCTGTGGCACAAACAATGGCAAGGATCATTCTCAAGCAGGTTAGAAGCCAAGCAAATCCTGTGCTTTTCTAAGAATGCATACAGTGAGGAAAAAAAGTATTTGATCCTCTGCTGATTTTGTACATTTGCCCACTGACAAAGAAATTATCAGTCTATGTTTTTATTGGTAGTTTTTTTTTTAACAGTGAGAGACAGAATAACAACAAAAATATCCAGAAAAACGCATTTAAAAAAAAAGTTATAAATGGATTTGCATTTTAATGAGTGAAATAAGTATTTGATCCCCTATTAATCAACAAGATTACTGGCTCCCAGGTGTCTTCTATACAGATAACAAGCTGAGATTAGGAGCACTCTCTTAAAATGAGTGCTCCTAATCTCAGCTTGTTACCTGTATAAAAGACACCTATCCACACAAGAAATCAATCAATCAGATTCCAATCTCTCCACTATGATCAAGACCAAGACCAAAGAGCTGTCCAAGGATGTCAGGGACAAGATTGCAGACCTATACAAGGCTGGGATGGGCTACAAGACCATCAGCAAGCAGCTTGGTCAGAGGGTGACAACAGTTGGTGTGATTATTCGCAAATGAAAGAAATACAAAATTACTGTCAATCTCCCTCGGTCTGGGGCTCCATGCAAGATCTCATCTCATGGAGTTTCAATGATCATGAGAACGGTGAGGAATTATCCCAGAACTACACGGTACAGTCTTGTCAATGATCTCAAGGCAGCTGGGACCATAGTCACCAATTGATAACACTACGCAGTGAAGGACTGAAATCCTGCAGCGCCTAAAAGGTCCTCTTGTTCAAGAAATCACATGTACAGGCCCGTCTGAAGTTTGCTAATGAACATCTGAATGATTCAGAGGAGAACTGGGTGAAAGTGTTGTGGTCAAATGAGACCAAAATCAAGCTCTTTGGCCTTAACTCAACTCACTGTGTTTGGAGGAGGAGGAATGCTGCCTATGACCCAAAAAACACCATCCCCCACCATCAAACATGGAGGTGGAAACATGCTTTGGGGGTATTTCTGCAAAGGGGACAGGAAAACTTTACCACATCAAAGGGACAATGGATGGGGCCATGTACCATCAAATCTTGGATGAGAACTTCCTTCCCTCAGCCAAGGCATTGAAAATGGGTCGTGGTTGGGTATTCCAGCATGACAATGACCCAAAACACATGGCCAAGGCAACAAAAGAGTGGCTTAATAAGAAGCACATTAGGGTCCTGGAGTGGCCTAGCCAGTCTCCAGACCCTAATCCCATAGAAAATATGTGGAGGGAGCTGAAGGTTTGAGTTATTTAATGTCAGCCCCAAAACCTAAGGACCTGCAAAAGAGTGTGCAAACCTGGTGGCCAACTACAAGCAACGTCTAACCTCTGTGATTGCCAACAAGAGTTTTGCCACCAAGTACTAAGACATGTTTTCGAAGGGGTCAAATACTTATTTCACTCATTAAAATGCAAATCCATTTATAACGTTTTTAAAATGCGTTTTTCTGCATATTTATGTTGTTATTCCGTCTCCAACTTTTAAAATAAACCTACCATGAAAATGATAGACTGATCATTTCTTTGTCAGTGGGCAAACGTACAAAATCAGCAGGGAATCAAATACGTTTTTCCCCTCACTGTAGTTCTTGCATGAGTAAACTTTTTTCTGAATTGCGATAAAAGTTACTATTTAAACGTATATGTTCTACAACAAAATATAAATGCACTTAAAATAAATAATTGCAAAATTTTATGATCTCTCCGGGTTTTTTATTTATTTAAATGTGACCCATTATTTCTGAGGGTGGTGATGCTGGCAAGGTGCGGGTTAAATGTGTCCGTGATAACTGTCAAACAATTTTTGCTTAGTAAATTAGAACATAATGCTTTTATTTAGGGCTGTGGAAATTAACTATTAATTCATCGATTAATCTTTAATTTTTTTGATCAATCAAAATTCTTTTGATTGTTACTTACCTCTCCGCCGGCTTCAGGGAGTTCCGTTGCAGATCCGGTGATGTCATGGACACCGGTGGGGCTTCCTGTGTCCATCTGAAGGACTCCTTTGCTGTGCCTTCATATCTGCATGCCGGCCGGACCTTACTATGTGCCACATGCAAGGGCTGTTACACTTCCCTCTATCACTTCCCTCTATCAACCTGGGATTCTACAGCCATCGACTGGGAGTTGTGATCATTCCCTTCACGGGACATCTACATGCCGACGGACTGATGTTAACCCCTCCTCATCTGGATTCAGCAGTGGTATCGTTGTACACATTTTATACCAGTATCATACTTAGCTACATGTTTTCATGACTGCTCATGCTACCGTTTGGTATTACTCGCACCATTTTTACAGTTTATGTAGCTACATCGATTTTATCTCCAGTGCAATATTTATTTTGTTACCTACTTGAAGACTATAAAAGTTGTAATGCTATTCCCATTGAGCGTTGCCTTTGTGTGTTTTTTGTATCCTGCTATCCATTTTTCCAGTGGTTGGAAGCTGCACTGGGAATCAGCCTGCAAGGAGATCAGCTAAAAGTAGTTGGATCTGTATGTGCGTTATAATTAATCGAAATTAGTCGATTAATCGATAAAAAAAAAAAATTGATTAATCGAACACAAACATTTTGATCACATGGTGTATACCTGTTTTCGCAGCTTCAAAAATAACAGGTTAGAGAAGTCAAATCTATCAAATGGACCTCCCCTTCAAGTTTTGTCAGCTGCAAGCATCTCATGAGGCATATATGTACAATAAGTATCTTTTATTTATCCAGTGTCGTGAAACTAAACGATGAGACCATGATTTATATTTATGTAAACTGCTCTATTTATGGGTCTAAACAGGAGCAATGTTTTTAAACAGTATTGTGCATGAATCTTAAATGAAATTCCCTTAGACATTAATGCCATTGCTCTTTCATTCTACGTCTTTATTATTCCTGACATATATCAGCTGCAGACTGATGTACCACAGCAGATAGTTTGAGTCAAATGAGGTTGACTAATTGCTATATAACTCATTGCCACTGCAGCCTGAGGAGATGATTTATGTAAACACATAAACACATTTCATGACATGTTTCCACTTAAATTTTTCCAATTTGTCTTCCTAGAATACACTTAAATATAGTGGAATAGATTGGAAGTTATTTGTCACAGTAACTTCCATGCTCCATGTAATAACACAAAAAACAAGGTTTTGTTAAGACTAATTATAGCTATTATGTAAGGGTAGTTGTTCTACCCATTTAAAGATAATAGTGCACATTGCAACAGTGGTTTAATAACAAGAGATGTACCTTGCTACTTAACTGAAGTATTCACCAACCAGCTGTGCTAAAGTATAGTTGTCACTTGTCATTTTGTACTTAAATATATAGGCCCGGATTCACAAAGCACTTACGCTGACGTATCTCGAGATACGCCGCGTAAGTGTAAATATGCGCCGTCGTATCCATGCGCCGTGCCCACAAACTGAGATACGCCTAAAAATAGGCTTCCTACGACCGACGTAACTTGCCTACGCCGTCGTATCGTGGGCGCATATTTACGCTGGGCGTAAATATTGATTTTCTATGCACATATGCAAATGAGGGAGATACGCCGATTCACGAACGTACTTGCGCCCTTTACTTTGCGTAAGTCGTACATCCGGTGTGAAGTTATTCCCCATATATGAGGCACAACTCATGCTAAGGTATGGGCCAGGGAACACAGCCGTCGTATTTTACGTAGTTTACGTAGTACGTGAATAGGGCTGGGCGTAGGTTACGTTCACGTCGTAGGCAGTGATCCGTCGTATCTTAGGGAGTAGTTCCAACGTGATTCTGAGCATGTACACTGGGATGTGTCCACGGGACGGCGCATGCGCCATTCGTTTTAAGTACTTGTATGGCACTCGGCCCATCATTTGCATGGGGTCACTCCTCATTATCATGGCTCACGCCCACTTCCACCTACGACGGCTTACGCCGAGGGAACCCAGCGCAGTTTGGGAGGCAAGTGATTTGTGAATTGGGTGCTTGCCTCTCTGTACTACGTCGGCGTAGCGTATATTAGATACACTACGCCGGCATAAATATGCACCAATGTATGTGAATCCGGGCCATAGAGTATACGGTCATGGCCAAAAGTTTTGAGAATGACACTAATATTAATTTTCACAAAGTCTGCTGCTTCAGTGTTTTTAGATCTTTTTGTGAGATGTTATACGTATACGTATAATGGTATACTGAAGTATAATTACCAGCATTTCATCAGTGTCAAAAGCTTTTATTGACAATTACATAGATTCAATATTTGCAGTGTTGACCCTTCTTTTTTAAGACCTCTGCAATTTGCCCTGGCATGCTGTCAACCAACTTCTGGGCCACATCCTGACTGGTATCCCATTCTTGCATAATCAATGCTTGAAGTTTGTCAGAATTTGTGTTTTTTTTTGTTCATCCGTTTCTTAAGGATTGACCACAAGTTCTCAATGGGATTAAGGTCTGGGGAGTTTCCTGGTCATGGTCCCAAAATGTTAATATTTTGTTCCCCAAGCCACTTAGTTATCACTTTTGTCTTATGGCAACATGCTCCGTCATGCTAGAAAAGGCATTGTTCATCACCAAACTGTTTTTGGATGGTTGTGAGAAGTTGCTCTCGGAGGATGTTGGGGGAACTCACCACAATCACTTGTAAACACAGAAGTCTGGTTTCTGTGTTTACACGTGACAGCTCTTCATTCTGTGTGTAACCCCCCTGAGCTCTGCACCCTGTATGTAATGCAATCCTGGTATTTAATGCCCCTTTAAGACCCTTCTACTGTTTTTGAAATCTGAACGGGGTCGTGGTTGAGTTCCTGCACCTATTTTCTGAGAAAAAAAGCTCTGCCTAAAACACATTCTACTACTTCTTCTGAGTATAGCGACAGTAGAGTATAGTTAGACTATTTCACTGTTTGGACTGATTGTATACCAGACATTGTATCTGGTGTTTCACAAATCAACCAATTGTATCAAAACCAATGCACTGTCTATACGAGTGGTCAAAGAATATAGCTTAGTGTAGCATCCCCCTAAGCAGTCCCTGTTCTATAAGCCAAGCAAGCCTGGCCCACTGGTATGTGCCTGCCCCCAGGAATGCCATGTTCACTGGTCAGGAAGTACAGAAGGCTAAAGAAACAAAGAAAAAAAGAGTACCCGT
Organism: Rana temporaria; assembly: GCF_905171775.1. Classification (NCBI taxonomy): domain Eukaryota; kingdom Metazoa; phylum Chordata; class Amphibia; order Anura; family Ranidae; genus Rana; species Rana temporaria. The sequence continues at coordinate 183,719,910 of NC_053490.1, read as the reverse complement.
GGTTCCAGGAATGCATCTGTCAACATGGGAATGTCTGGGACTGGTATCTCACAAAAAATGCAGAGGAGTCAGTTTAGGCCACAGGCAGAGACATGGTCAGGGCAGGGCTAGTACAGGTGGCAGACAGAGGCAACACTGCACTTGTGTGGCGGTGATCAGGAACATTGTTGCTGGCTTACACTGGTCTGGTGACACTAGGGACTTGTGTGGCAGCAATGAGGAACATTTCTGCTGACCTACACTGGTCTGGTTATAATGGGACACTGGTCTGGTGACAATTAGACATGTGCACACTGAAATATTTCATTTCGGAATTTCGTTTTCGTTCGAAAAATACATTTATTTCGTTATTTCGTTTTTCGTTAGAAATTGCATTCGTCCAAAAATGTGAATGAATTAAGGTCAAATCTGTCATTGAAGGCTTATGGTGTCTGTCAAATGTTCAAAGAAGATTCAACGGAGCAGCAAAACTGTACGACGCCGAGATCGTACATTTCTGGTCACTGAGACACTGTACCTGGTGTGTTGTTGAGCAGGGACATTGTAACTGGAGTGGCAGTGATTTGGGACAATGTGACTGGTGTGGTGGTGATCTGGGACACTACGACTGGTACAATGTTGATAAGGGACACTGATTAGGAACACTGACTGGTGACAGTGTGTAAATTTTTTTTTATTATTTTTTGTTTTTTTACAATTCTTTTTCACATACTGTGACTGGAGTAGTGAAGTGTCACCATAGTTACACTGCTCTGGGGTGGTGACTGTGGTTTTTACACTGCGGTTGCTTGTTACAGTGATGATCACTGTAAAAATAAATTGTTCTAACTAGCATAATTCACTTTCATTTATGAATCATTGTTTACTATTTTGATTGATGTGATTGGCCACAGATATCACATGGTAAAGGGTCGCTGTGATTGCCCCTGTACCATGTGATCACTGTGACTAATCACACAAATCACAATAATAAACAACGCTTACATGAATGTTTTCCATTCATGACAGTTGTTTGCTAGTGGACATGTGATCACTGTGATTAGTCACAATTATCGCATTGGCACATTGGCCAATCACAGCGACTGTGTCTGGTCAGCAGAAAAAAAGGAGGAGGTATGGGTAACTCTTCCTAGGACTAGAGAGCACCCGCCCACCCATTTATATACCATTGGCTAGACGGGAAGTGGTTAGGAAAGCAAACCTCCAGCAATAGCCATGATTTTATAATTTGTTCCAACAATGTTCTGTGAATATAAGGGTGCATTCACATCTGCAAATGCACCCAAACTGTGATTAATCAGAGTGTGGGTGCAATCAAGGGTGTGAATGCCCCCTAAAGCATTGTTTAGAGGTCATGAAATGTTTTTTTGGCAATAACTACCATTTTGCCCTGGTGTGCTGCTTTTACTGTAACACACTGCTCAAAAAAATTAAAGGAACACTTTTTAATCAGAGTATAGCATCAAGTCAATGAAACTTCTGGGATATTGATCTGGTCAGTTAAGTAGCAATTGTTAATCAGTTTCAGCTGCTGTGGTGTTAATGAAATTAACAACAGGTGCACTATAGGGACAATAATGAGACAACCTCCAAAACAGGAATGGTTTTACAGGTGGAGGCCACTGACATATTTCCCCTACTTATCTTTTCCGATTGTTTTTCACTAGTTTGGCATTTGGCTAGGGTCAGTGTCACTACTGGTAGGCGATACCTGGACAATATAGAGATTGCACAGCCAGTCCAACTCCTCCAGGATGGCATATCAATATGTGCCAATGCCAGAAGGTTTGCTGTGTCTCCCAGCACATTCTCAAGAGCATGGAGGAGATGCCAGGAGACAGGCAGTTACACTAGGAGAGCTGGACAGAGCTGTAGAAGGTCATTATCCCATCAGCAGGACCAGTATCTGCTCCTTTGTGCAAGGAGGAACAGGATAAGCACTGTCAGAGCCCTACATAATGACCTTCAGCAGGCCACTGGTGTGAATGTCTCTGACCAAACAATCAGAAACAGACTTCATGAGGGTGGCCTGAGGGCCCAATGTCCTCTAGTAGGCCCTGTGCTCACTACCCAGTACTGTTGATCTTGATTGGAATTTGCCGTTGAACACCATAATTGGCAGTTCCACCACTGGTGCCCTGTGTTTTTCACAGATGAGAGCAGGTTCACCTCAAGCACATGTGACAGATGTGAAAGGGTCTGGAGAAGCTGCGGAGAACATTGTCTGTAACATCGTTCAGCATGACTGGTTTGGTGGTGGGTCAGTGATGGTCTGGGGATGCATATCCATTGATGGACACAGACCTCTACAGGCTAGACAATGGCACCCTGACTGCCATTAGGTATCGGGATGAAATACTTGGACCCATTGTCAGACCCTACACTGTTGTAGTGGGTCCTGGGTCTCATACTTTTTCCCCATTGAGATCAAATGTGTTTTCCAATTGTTCCTTTATTTTTTTGAGCAGTGTATGTTCTGGAATAAGACTTAGAAATAGAGCTTGTGGTGTAGGATGTTGCTGTATCATTCAAATTGTTGCTATCTATGTATATCTGTCGGGCCAAATAAGCTGTTCAAGTTAAAAAAAAAGTAGATTGCATGTTAGAAAAGGATATGGATTAGCTAGGACAGAGTTCAATTATATATATATATATATATATATATTTTTAGGCAACGACTTAGATTTGGATAAGCAGGGTGTAGTGGATTTACCCTGTAATTTTAAGATTCAAATATATGCACTCCTAAAGTGCAAACATTAATACAATGGCCCAGACGGCGCAACGCCATGTGCGCCGTCGTAAGTCCTAATCTGGGCCGTCGTATCTATGCGACTGATTCTTAGAATCAGTTACGCATAGATAACCATTAGATCCGTCAGGCGTAAGGCTCTTACGCTGTCGGATCTTAAATGCAATTTTTTTTCGCCGCTAGGTGTCGCCTCCGCCGTTTTCCCGATCGAGTATGCACATTCGCAAAATATGCAAATTCCCGAACGTACGACCGGCCGACGCAGTGAAGATACAACGTTTACGTACGATTTGCGACGCGTAAAGTTGCCCCTGCTATATGAGGGGCAACCAATGTTAAGTATGGCCGTCGTTCCATAAAAATTTACGTTGTTTGCGTAAGTCGTCCGTGAATAGGGCTGGACGCCATTTACGTTGACGTCAAAACCAATGACCTTCTTGCGACGTCATTTAGCGCAATGCACGTCGGGAAATTTTATGGACGGCGCATGCTCAGTATGTTCGGCTGGAACACGCCTAATTTAAATGATCCACGCCCCCTACCCGGATCATTTGAATTAGGTGGGCTTGCGCCGGAGGATTTACGCTACGCCGCCGCAACTTTACAGGCAAGTGCTTTGTGAATCAAGCACTTGCCCGTAAAACTTGCGGCGGCATAACGTAAATGAGATACGTTACGCCGCCGCATTTTTAAGCCAGTCTACGAGAATCTGGCCCATAATTTTTATTTTTAGCTCCACTAAAACTAGAATGGACTACCCAAGCTTCAAAACCTAATAAGCTCCAGTATCAGACAAGCTAATAACAAGTCATATCACCAGATCTTTTAGACAGTGGAAAATCCTGCAACTTGCTGGGTATCGTTTTCCTAAGAGAACTGCCAACACACTGATAGGAGAATGTAGCTATTTATAGACTTGGCAGCATTCTAGCTAGCAGTTCATAATTTTACATATATTTTTAGCACTTCATGGTTTTAGGAAAATCCTATTTAACTACTCAGTGTAATAATTATGAAAATCATCTGAGCAGAGTAAATTGCCTTAAGCTGCTGTGTTTAACTTAAAATAAGTGTGATTATTTGTATTTAAAATTCTTACTTACAGAGTTGAGAGAATATATACATTTTCCCAACACTGGACAAATTGATTGCTATATTTTCATATTTTTTTTTAATCAGGTACAAAGAAGGTCTAGCTCTGTATCCAGACACTATACAGTATTTGATCATAATTCATAGCAAACTGTAAAATCAATATGATGTTCTCATTTTAAATGTACCTGGTGCTGGAAAGTCAAGCCATTTTGTTTCTCCAGTCTTTTATATTAAATTCTACATTTCTGGTTTAGATATCTATGCTGTTCACGCTTCCTATCTACACCTTCTCTTGTCACACTATCTTTTCATGTTACAGAACAATGCAGTGCATGACTTAAAATAACAAAATAATATCTGTAGTCGGAGATTTGCTTTGCTGGATTGGTGGGCCCCAAATGTAATTTTATTAGGACGTTAGTGTGTTGTTTTTAAAGGCTAAGTTCACATTTGTAAAAAAAATTATAATAAATGCACATGCTTTTGCAGGATAAAAAAATATGCATTTTTTTTTTTCATAGGAGCCTGCAGAGGGTTGTGGGTGAAGTGTCAGACTCCTGCAGAATCTGCCTTTAGCTCTCTGCCCATACCTCTGTATGGGCTGCCAGTTTCAAAGCTGTAGGGAGTGTGAAAGGACCACGAGTATGCTGATCAGGTGGTGGCAGATGGGACTTGTACATTCACAGATCACTGTGAATGAATGACATGGCTGTGCAGGCAGAGTCCTGTATAGGCCATGTATACATGTTAATCCATAATATATGTTAACCTAAAACTTGATACAATATTAAGGTGTATGTGTCAACCGCACGCCTACTGGTTATGTGCTTTTTAACATGGAGCCTGTATTTGTATTCATAAAAACTAAAACACAAAGATTGGATAGACTCCCAGGTTGTAGAATAAACCTAATTAAAATAGTGTTTCTTCAGAAAATACATTGGGCCAGATTCACAGTCAGCGGCGTATGTTTGAGCGGGCGTAGCGCATCTCATAAGCGCTACGCCAACATAACATAGAGAGGCAAGAGCAGTATTCACAAAGCACTTGCTCCCTAAGTTACGGCGGCGTATCGTAAATGGGCCGGCGTAAGCTCGCCTAATTCAAATTTGGAAGGTAGTGGGCGTGTTGTATTATAATTAACCGTGACCCCATGTAAATGAATGGGCGAACGAACGGCGCATGCGCGCGCATGCTCAGAATCACGTCACATATACTCCCTAAGAAACGACGGCTCAATGCGTACAACGTGAACGTAACTTACGCCCAGCCCCATTCACGTACGACTTACGTAAACGACGTAAAATACGATGCTGTTCCCGCGCCCATACCTTAACATGACTTACCCCTGCTTTATGAGGGATAACTATACGCCGGACGTACGCCTTACGTAAACGGCGTAGCTTACTGCGACGGGCACAAGTATGTTCGTGAATCGGCGTATCTAGGTTATTTACATATTCGATGCGTAAATCAACGGAAGCGCCCCTAGCGGCCAACGTAAATATGCACCCAAGATATGACGGCGTAGGAGACTTCGGTTGTAATAAGCCAAAATTCAGGCGTATCTTGTTTCCTGAATACGGCGCATAGATACGACGGCGCATCATAGAACTTACGCGGCGTATCAACAGATACGTCGGTGTAAGTTCTACCTGAATCTGGCCCTATATATTCTATTGCACTCCCCAGTTTACTTACCACTGAAAAGCTTTAAAACTATTGACTGTATATTATACGCTGCAATAGGCACAAACTACCCTGGTGGACCTTAAAATACTGTACCTGGTAACCCTGAGGGAAACACCCTTATCAGACTTCAACAGTTATTATCTAGCGGCCCAGCTCTCTAATTTTTATCATTTTGTTAAAACAGACATGTCTCAATACCAGACCCTGATCTGCATGCTTACCACTCATCCTGTTTCAAGGCCCTTGCAGGCTATCCTGCAGGGGTATGAAGTTTGGGTATGCCTCATGACCGGGCGAGTTGGATTTATCACCATCAACTGGGTAAGGGCCATGACCAAATTGAATATTCCCACATTGCATTGCCATACACCTGTCTGGTTTATTAATGACTTTCCTGAACTACTCTCTACCCACTTGGCCTCTAGAAGGATTCTTTACTTACACCATGTAATGTCTAGCAATGGGCCAAAAAACTTTTAAATGCTAAAAGATAAGTTCTATCTCCCTAATTCTATGCTATTTTAGTACCTCTGGATGCTCTACACACCCAGTTCCCAGATGCATAATCAGCATTGTCACCAATTCCTCTCCTTTTGATCATTCAAGGCTCAAACCCTTAGAAATGAATTTCGACCCTGTACAATGTCCTACTCATACCATCTGGCACACAAATAGCCTATTAAATTGAGACCCACTGGGAATTGGATGGAGGGACCTGGATGACACAGAATGGGGGAAAATACTAGATAATTATAAGTTGGTCTCCCCTAGGGCCTTGGATATCCTAATACAGATGTACATACATACAGATGTACATGTCTACCTGACCCCTCGAATATCCAAGTACCTTCCCATTCATAGCCAACTATGCCCCATAATTTTGGGTCTTAACGCTTGATAAGAGACTTTAATTGGTGGTGGTGTTGAATTCACAAGGTTGCTTATTGTCATTCACAAGTGGAAACATATGGCAAGATCGGCAATGGTGGTGGAACCCTTCTACACATCATCACTTGTTTTATTTGGACATTTGCATATAGGTGATGGACTTTCTCACAGGATTTATGTTTATTGATTTATTATTTAATATTTTTATTTTTTTTGTCACTTTGGAGTAGTAGTGTAATCCTCTGAATTTTCATTTTTTTCATTTTTATTTGTCACATTATTTTTGACAATTATGATCCTTTATTATTGGGATACATACAGTTGCAATAAAAAGTATGTGAACCCTTTTGGAATGATATGTATTTCTGCACAGATTGGTCATAAAAACACACCATGTAAACATTCACAGTGCAGGTGGAAAAAGTATATGAACCCTTAGATTAATGACGTCTCCAAGAGCTAATTGGACTCCTGTTGGCTGACACCTCACTCCAATCAATGAGATGAGATGGGAGGTGTTGGTTACAGCTGCTCTGCCCTATAAAAAAAACACACCAGTTCTGGGTTTGCTTTTCACAAGAAGCATTGCCTGATGTGAATGATGCTTTGCACAAAAGAGATCTCAGAAGACCTACTATTAAGAATTGTTGACTTGCATAAAGCTGGAAAGGGTTATAAAAGCCTTGCTGTTCATCAGTCCACGGTAAGAAAAATTGGCCCAGATTCACAGAGTGTGGGCGCACAGTGACATCCCCATCTGGTGGCAGGTAGTGTGGCAAGTGACATCCCCATCTGGTGGCAGGCAGTGTGGCAAGTTACATCCCCATCTGGTGACAGACAGCGTGGCAAGTGACATCCCCATCTGGTGGCAGGCAGCATGGCAAGTGACTTTACCATCTGGTGCCAGGCAATGTGGCAAGTGACATCCCCATCTGGTGGCAGGCAGCGTGGCAAGTGACATTCCCATCTGGTGGCAGGCAGTGTGGCAAGTGACTTTCCCATCTGGTAGCAGGCAGTGTGGCAAGTGACATTCCCATCTGGTGACAAGCGACAGTGGCAAGTGACACGCTCAGGGCTCCCACTCATTCTGCTTTATGGTGAGTTGAACTATTTCATTTTATATTACAATGTAATGATAGAAATAATGCATTTCAACCATCCTAACACCATAACAACCATGGTGCTGGAATGATTAAAGCAATAACACTAGTCATTGTCTGCAAAAAATCACTTACCCCCCGCTCATCGCCCCCCCCATGTGATGGTGGGGGGCGGCATTAAAGGACCCGGCCTTGGGGCGGCAAAGGGAGTAAATCCGGGCCTGCAGGTACTTCCCCCTATGTTCCAATCCTGGCTTTCAGAATTAAACTCCACTCTGCCCTACAATAAAATAATATATATATGCAACACATATGCCCTGATGTTCGAAGTTGGTCAGTTTTTTTTGTACATAAATATTGTCTGAATGGTCTTGTATGCTCCAGTAATGCTGTGTTCATCTACACCAAGGGTCTCAAACTGGTGGCTCTCCAGCTGTTGTAAAACTACAAGTCCCATCATGCCTCTGCCTGTGGGAGTCATGCTGGTAACTGTCATTCTTGCAATGCCTCATTGGACTTGTAGTTTTGAAACAGCTGGAGGGCCGCCAGTTTGAGACGCCTGATCTACACTGATGTAAGTCACGTTGTATATTCCCATATGCGCAATAAGTCTCAATAAAGAACTAATTTCTTAAAAAAATAACAGCAAGAGGAGTAACTAAAATCTCTTGTTTCATACCCAAATAAAGGTCCTTTCACATTCACTTTTTTTTCTTGTTTTATCAATTTTTATTGATAAGGCAAAAAATAACAATGTTACATCCAGTGCAAGGATTCAAGTGGGAATAGAAGATATATAAACAATTTACCAAGTGGGTCAACACAAAATAAGGATATTACAATCCATTAGAACAGTATGTCACATAGCTAAAGACAACTGGTATGTAGCAAATATCGTAGAGATCAAATAAAGTGAAATAAATATCAAGGTACAATACAGAGATCACATGGTTTATCTAGAAAGCTATACAAGGGCAGTGGCCAGTCAGCTATGCAAAAGTCATCAAAAGAAACAGCCCTCTCTGTTAAAAAAAAAGGAAAAGCGGGGAAAAAGAGGGAGGTGGGGGGTATTCACAGCATTAGGATGGGGAAGGAAGGTGGAAATATTGTATGCCTGCACATACAGTATACTAGCAATCTGTCTTATCAAGCTGTAATAACTCAACTTATTTTGACACTTTTCTGATGCATTCACAGAATGTTTCTTTCAAGAATATCCTGCTGCTCTTCAAACATGTTGTACTTCACTCATCTCATGCATCATGTTCTCAAATCTCACTCATAGGCTTTATCCATAGGTCATTGCATGCCTTCACCTCTGCTGAACATTTTCAGGCAGAATGACTGCGGGATGCTCTGCTTACTATAGTAGTGGAAAGAAAATTTTCTATTTTTATGGGCATTTAGACTAAGTGTTTTGTTAGAATTTATATGTCCTTATTTTAAGGATTATTATTCAATAGTATTTCATTTAACCAGTTCTACCAAATTGAAGAAACTTTATTAGCATCCAAAAAAATACCTTCCAGACTTAAAATATATAAGATCTCACAGATAGATTTAATTTTAAAACACAAAACACAGTGTAGGACAGAGTATCTTTCTTACTTACATACATTTCCAGTTTATCAAGTATAGCTTTTTACAATACTTTTTTTGTAAAATTGTGTAAGCTTTCTACAATACTTGATTAAGCAAATGAAAATATAGCTTTTTGACAAACTCAGTTTACGAATATTAAATACCTTACATTTTCAATTTGTAAACCTAGGTATCCTTGAAAAGCCAACAGTTTAGCATTAATGAACATAAACATTAGAGATTAATTATGGTATAAAACTGATATTTATTCATCTATCAGAGTTAAAATCGACCATACGTCTTGAGTCCCATTAAAATCACAAGTGGTGCATGAGGAAGATGTCTTCTTTCGCCATTAAAATTTCCTTTATTCACTGAACCTTTGAAATGTGCAATTCATCTTTGTCAATGGGCCGAGGGTCCACCCATACATTATTTGCTGAGAATCATTTTATTATTTATACAAAACCTTATCATCATATTGTCTACATACTGTTTCCGATTAAAAAAATTATTAGGCTTTTGGATTTTACTATTTAGTGAATTCCAAAGAAACTTGCCCTAAAAATTTTAATCATATCACAGATGTGCCATTATCTTTTATCAAATTCAGATAAGCCTAAATAATCTGACTTTAGAAGAACCTAAAAAATTTCATTTGTGAGAAGTGAGAGGAGACATTTTTTGTTTCTGTTCTTCCATGATGAACTTAAAATACCAGAACAGTTCACTTAAAGGATAAGTTCACTTTTGGAACATGTCACATGTTCCATCCTATTCCAGCATCTGCCTCCTCTCCTCTCCTCTCGCTCCTCCCCTCCCTGTGACAGCAGGTAGGAGGATCTTACCACTGCACCTGCTTTCAGAATGTAAAAAAAGTGTGACCATGCAGGGCTCTACCCACACGCCCGCGTCATTCGTTCATTCACAGAGTTCTGTTAATGAACACACCACAGTACAACTACCTTTGCGTCTGAGGACTTGTAGTTCTCAATGAATTGTGAGGGCACTGGTGAGCACTCTCGTAGTCTATTGATTCTTTCTGACATTCAGTAACCTTCTGCCTGTATCAGAGATATGGCCAGACAGTGTACTGAGAGTCTGCAGGATCCAGGCAGCCTTACAGGCTGCACAGTATAAAAAAATAATAAATGCAAATGTTCTTTGCTTGCAAAAAAAGTAGTGCATTTATTATTATTTTTTTAAATATTAACTTAGCCTTTATAATGTGTGCCTTGGGAAGCGATTGAGGATGTGAGCTAGATATTACATTTTGGGAGAAATAGGGTGAGTCATTGTTCTATTTCACAGAATGTATCCTTACAGAAAAATGTATTTATATTGATACATGGCATATTATTCCTGTGCAGTTAGTACCGTATTTATCGGCGTATATCGCGCACTATTTTCCCCTTAAAATAAGGGGAAAATCGTGGGTGCACGATATACGCCGATAGCGGCTTCCCGCGCTCAGTTTGAAATCCTGCGCCGACATATACCGAGTGCAGTACACTCGGGTACATTCGGCCAGGCTCGGCTTCGCTCGTGCTCACGCATAAACGTCACAGAGCGTGAGCGCGAGCGACGCCGAGCCTTGCCGAATGTGCCCGAGTGTACTGCACTCGGTATATGTCGGCGGAGGCGTTCGAACTGAGCGCGGGAAGCGGGGACTCGACTTGAGGCGCGCGGTGGAGAAGCCGGGAGGACACCATCGAGGCAGCAGACGGACGCCGAACCGGACGATGGACGCTGGGAAGACACCAAAACTAAGTAATAAAATCATATAAAATTTTTTTTACAGGAATTTCGGGGGCAACTTTAGGGGTGCGCGGTATACGCCGGAGCGCGTTATACCGCGATAAATACGGTAAGTTATAATAAAAATGTTTGAAGCAAAACATTTTTTCGATCATAGTACTTCATTCTAACACACAACTGCTGAAAAGTGGATGGTAAAATATATTTTGTCTGATATCTGTAGAAGTGGATTAGAAATGGTGATGTGTCTAGGCATCTGTGTCCTCAGCGGAGAGAATTTCCTCACTTCCTGTCCTTTTGACAGGGGATAAGAGGTATTATACAGTAGTTATATTAAATCTATTCAAATTGAACGGGCAGTGGCAAAAAAATGTTTTTAGTAGATATGCAAAGGTTTGAAGTTGTTTGTCTTCCTGTTCCATTTACCCCCATTATTTTCATTTATTGTCACCCCAATACAATTTGAGGGCAAATTTCTACAGTAGAGCCATGAAGCAGTTAAAAGAATTGAAGCTCTAAACCTTTCATGGGAGTGAGGTAGTAGGTATTGGCGCCTCTTAATTTGTGTAAAAACCAAAAAATAATAAATGAAAATAAAACCTAAGATGAGGAATAAATCAGTAACCTCCTATGAATCCGTGCCTATATAGTTATTCGTAGTGTGTGGATATATATGGATATATATCAAACCCTTTCTAGATCAAAAACAAAGACCATAATGCTAAAAATCAACAACTAAACATTTGAAAAAACATTTGAAAAAAGTCCATACAGTTATAAAAAAAAAAAAAATTAAAAATATATAAATACAAAAATAAAAAAATATATATATTATTAATGGATGAATTAAATTAAAGTGCTCTGTGCTGTGAATATCCACTGATATTAAATAAACAGTCCATGCAAAAAAAGTGCTTTGTGCTTCATATAATATGCAGATGACAGTGTGCTCAGTGCTCCCTCTTCACATGCTCTGGTGGGTCCCTCACTCACCAGATCCAGGCACCCACAAGGGGTAAGACGCCTTCACAGAATTAGCCCTGTGTCGCTCTCTGGCAAGTATCCACTTGTTTGGGCCCCTTCACTTAGATGTATATCTCAGAGGAGAGAGAGTACTTACATAGTACAGTATAGTTTTGATAAAAAAATATATTTTATTCACGCTCCAGATGATGTCACTAGACGAAACCGGTCGAGCACCCATTCGCAAACACTCCAAGGATATCTGACACAAACGCTTGATTACTTCTTGCCAATTGTGAGTACCTGACTTTTATATAAAATATTTTTTTTATCAAAACGATACTGTACTATGTGAGTACTCTCTCTCCTCTGAGATATACATCTAAGTGAAGGGGCCCAAACAAGTGGATACTTGCCAGAGAGCGACACAGGGCTAATTCTGTGAAGGCGTCTTACCCCTGGTGGGTGCCTGGATCTGGTGAGTGAGGGACCCACCAGAGCATGTGAAGAGAGAGCACTGAGCACACTGTCATCTGCATATTATATGAAGCACAAAAGACCTTTTTTTGCATGGACTGTTTATTTAATATCTGTGGATATTGACATCACAGAGCACTTTAATTTAATTCATCCATTAATTATATATATATATATATATATATATATATATATATATATATATATATATATATATATATATATATATATATATATATATATATATATATATTTTTTTTTTTTTTTTTATATATTTTTAATTTTTTTATTTTTTTTTAGAACTGTATGGACTTTTTTCAAATGTTTTTTCAAATGTTTAGTTGTTGATTTTTAGCATTATAGTCTTTGTTTATGATCTAGAAAGGGTTTGATATATATCCATATATACCCACACACTACAAATAACTATATAGGCACGGATTCATACGAGGTTACTGATTTATTCCTCATCTTAAGTTTTATTTTCATTTATTATTTTTTGTTTTTTACACAAATTAAGAGGCGCCAATACCTACTACCTCACTCCCATCTACTCTTTACGTTCCATTTCGGTGGAATTTCACGTAGGGGCAGCCACTTAACAAGCAGTACACATTCTATACTAGCACCACTGCAGCACTTGAAAATAATTGGTCCGTAGCGCGGGTTCTACCTACCCACCTCTTTCTAAACCTTTCATGTTCTGTTCATAACAAAAATTGTTTTGGCTGGAATTAATTGGATTTATAATTTTGCCACTGAAAAATAATGTGCCGGTACAGTGGACGCGCTTATGGAATGGGAAGCCTTTAAGACCACGTTACGGGGTACTTTTTGTGTCCATAACGGGTGTTTTGCGTAAAAACACTTAGCAGCATACAATGGAATTGGAAACAGCTCTGACGGCTGCAGAGCATGCCTATGCCTCTGATCCTAGCCCAGCCAACAGAGATGTTTGGTTACAGAGCCGCAGAAAATATGAGCTATGCTTACTGAACCTCACACAGAAACGTATGTTGCATGCTACACAAAAGTTCTACGAACTCGGTAACAAAGCAGGCCATTTATTAGCTTATTTGACAAGACCAGAATACTCCCCCAAATCCATCCCACAAATTATGGTTGCACAAGGATAGACTAGTGATGCCCCAGAGGACATTATGGTGAAGTTTCTGGACTTATACAAAGATTTGTACTCAACCAGAGCAGACTATACAGATTCCCAGCTGACTGAATACTTAACGCAGATATCCCTTCCCTCCCTCTCGGCTGAGAGTGGGGGAGACCTGGAGGCACCCCTCTCTGTTGAGGAAATCACAGTGGCCATCTTGCAACTACCGGCACATGAGACTCCTGGCCTGGACGGCTTCCCTGCTAAATGGTATTCCCAGTTCAAACATATACTCTGCCCACGTTTTCTACGAACTTATAATTCTGCCCTAACTGCTGGAAGGGGTTCTTCCTCCCACTATGCAGGAAGCTTTGATAGTCCTGTTATTGAAACCACGAAAAGATCCTCTTAAATGTGACTCATATTGTCCTATTTCACTTATAAACGTGGATGTTAAAATCCTTGCAAAAGTATTGGCCAATTGTTTGAATGCAATCGTTGCACAGCTGGTCAGGAGTGATCAAGGCAGATATGAGAATGAACATTCGTAGACTGTTCCACAACCTTCAATGCCCATATGACTGCACACCCACTCAAGCTATTGTGTCCTTGGACATCTGTAAGGCCTTTGAAAGTGTGGACTTTCAGGTACTGCAGCGGTATGGCTTCGGCCCCCGATTCTTTGCCTAGATCAGGCTCCTCTACACTTCTCCACAGACGGTTATGCATATAAACTCCCATATTGCGCCTTCTCTATCACCAGGGACACTAGGCAGGAGTGTCCACTGTCACCCCTCATATTTGCCCTGCCCATGAAACTACTGGCTATACGTATTCGTTTTTCCCCCACATAAAAGGACCTCCTATTGCCACTATTAAAGAATGGATTTCACTATATGCAGATGACACTCTGGTGTACTTAGCTGATACTCAGGACTCATTGAAGACACTGTTGTCAGAGATAGAGGTCTTCGGTGACTACTCAGGATTCCGAGTGAACTGGGACAAATCTAATTTATTTCCTTTAGAAATACCCAATAGGAACAGGCTGCCTGTCTTTTCAAGAAGGTTGCCTTGGGTTTAAACTTGCTACTTACCATATTTTCCGGCGTATAAGACGACCTTTTGGGCTTAAAAAGTTGCCTCAAATCCTGGGGGTCGTCTTATACGCCGGTACCAGACCTCGGGCATCCATTATTCAAAAGCCTCGCCTCCTTCTTGTGGTGTTCCGTGATAGGCGGTACACTTGGTTTCCCAGCAGAGCCTCTGTTCAGTGTTCCGCCTATTACGGATGTCTTCTCATCCTCGGCTTCGGACAAGGGGACCTCCGTGATAGGCGGAACACAGGCGCAGGAGGAGGCGCAGCTTTTGAATAATGGACGCCCGCAGTACAGGACTAAAGGTATGGCACAGTAAGGCATTTTTTGATGGCACACTGAGGCATGGGGTGGCACTGTGAGGCATGGGGTGGCACAGTGAGGCATGTAATGGCACAGTGAGGCATGCTGATGGCACAGTGAGGCATGTTGATGGCACAGTGAGGCATGTAATGGCAGAGTGAGATTTGAAAAAGCTGAACAAAGCATGTTCCTGTCAGCGTTTTTTCCTGTCAGCGGTTGTTCTGGATACCCCTCAGCTTCCAGACAGACTAGTAGGTAGGGGGTTGTCTTATACGGCGAGTATATCCCAAAATTTTAGCTGGAAAATTAGGGGGTCGTCTTATACGCCCAGTCGTCTTATAAGCCGGCAAATAAGGTAAACAGGCAAAGATACCCTTTGTCTGTGGCACATCACCGCACATTTCTGCAGTTGACTTCAAAGCACCTCCTTATTTTTCCTTTAATCTTGTGACGTTATTTGTCTGCTATGGAGCCATAGCTGCAGGTAGAAAACCAAAAGGCATAGGCTGGCCATCCTCACACAAGCTGCCTTTGGTTGTACTGTTTTCCATGGCACAGAAGAAGATATCCTTTGCTGCCTTTTTTACAATTTTCTTTACAATTTGTTCCAACTTTTTTTTATTTATTCTTTATCAATGAGTGAGAGGCCCATGGTTTCTCAAACAAAGAAAGGACAGAAACATAACCTTTGATAGTACTGACAGCCAAACACTGATCCAGACCCACCAACTGTATTTGGAAATTTGTGAATGAGAAGCTGCATTTTAATAAGTTATAGGGAAGGTGCATGTCTTCCTGTGGACCGGGTTGTGATGGAGGAGAATGAAGGCTGGCTCTTGGGGAACAGGGAAGTCTGTGATCTTCTAAATAATATAACTAACTTATAAAATATATTATAAAAGTGTTCCCTCAGCTTTCTCTGATCAGCAACACTTGTTGAAGACTGAGGGGGCACACAGTGCAGGACCAAGAGTACACAATACCTTTGCGAGAAAAGTTTATAACTGGAATTCCTGTTTGTGTTACTTTTTGAGGATTTGCACATATTAGATCAGTTTGTCCGTTTTTTTTTCCCAGGGGATAATTTAATCTCTAAATTCTGCTCCTATTTCTGGTTAGAAGCATGGGGGTAAACATATGTTTTACACTTTTTATTTTATACCTGCAACCTTTTATAATAAAGCCTGCTGTGTACAATCTGCTTATGCATCATCCTTAAGTGTTGAGTGCTGATATATATATATATATATATATATATATATATATATATATATATATATAAAATCATTCATTTCATTTAGAACATTTAGAAGAATATGCAAAAAGGATTAAAGAAGGGATTAAAGAAACCATGTTGTACGTATTCCATTTATGGAAGATGCCACTGTAGGAAGCGTGTACTGTATTAGTCAAGCATACTCTAAATAGCACTCAGCTGACAAAAGAATAAAAGATTAAATAGCAGGGTCACTGTAAATTCGCAGCACCAGTAAACAATCCTGGGGTCTTGGCAACAGAATCTATAAATATGTTTCAAACAAAGAAAACAAATGTTGCCTATAAGCAATGAACTGAGGAGTAAAACACCATCTGAGCTCTTTTTTTAACCAAGGCTACAATTAATTTGTCAATGTGATTTTAAATCATGATCTCTTGCTTTTCAGAGTTGTATTTTATCAACAATGAAGCTAAAATGCAATAACTACAAGCTCTATAGTTAACTTTGTAAGAGTTCATAGCATATGCAAATTGCTATATCTTTACTTCTTTGCAGTGTAGGCCTTTACAGTGGGGAAAATAATTATTTGATCCCCTTCAGATTTTGTAAGTTCGCCCACTTACAAAGAGGTGAAGGGTTTATAATTTGTATCATAGGTGTACTTTAAATTATAGAGACAGAATATCAACCAAACATCCAGAAAAAACACATGATACAAATGTTATCAATTGAGTTGCGGTTCAGTGAGTAAAATAAGTATTTGATGCCCAAGCAAAACAGGACTTAGTACTTGGTGGAGAAACTCTTGTTGGCAAACACAGGGGTAAGACATTTCATGTAGTTACTGACCAGGTTTGCACACATCTCAGGAGGGATTTTGGTCCACTCTTCTTTACAGATCTTCTCTAAATCCTTGAGTTTTCTTAGCTGTCACTTGGCAACTCAAAGTTTCAGCACCCTCCATAAATTTTCTATGGCATTAAGGTCTGGAGACTGGCTAGGCCACTCCATGACCTTAATGTGCTTGGAGTGGCCTAGTGAGTCTCCAGAACTTAATCCTAAGGAAAATGTATGGAGACAGCCGAAACTTTGAGTTGCCAAGAGACAGCCAATAAACCTCAGGGATTTAGAGAAAATATGTAAAGAAGAGTGAACCAAAATCCCTCCTGAGATGTGTGCAAACCCGGACACCAACTACAAGAAATATCTTACCTCTGTGCTTGCCAACAAGGGTTTCTCCACCTAAGTACATTTTTGCTTGGGGATCAAATACTTTTTTTACTCAATGAAATGCAACTTAATATATAGCATTTGTTTTATGTGGGGTTTTTTTTGGTTGATGTTCTGTCTCTATCATTTATAATACACCTATGACAACAATTATAGACCCTTCATCTCTCTGTAAGTGGACAAACTTACAAATTCTGCGGATAATCAAATCATTATTTTCCCCACGACAGATTTTTGTGTTTTATTTTTTATTTTTATTTTTTCACTAGCTCTTCACTTTACAAAAAAGTATTTTGAGAGAGACAAAATTATCTGCATTTAATTTTTTATTTTAGCTCATGATAATTTTCACCTACAAATGTTTTGTTAACACATATATAGGTGCTTCTAAAAAAAAAAAAAGAATATTATCAAAAAAGGTAATTTCAGTAACTCAATTCAAAAAGTGAAACATATATATTCATTACACACAGAATGATATATTTCAAGCACTTATTTCTTTTAATTTTTATTGATCATGGCTTACAGCTAGTGAAAACCCAACATTTAGTATCTCAGAAAATTTGAATATTATACCCATCTGCAGCCTCATCCTTGCCCATCAATGCACCCTGCTCAGTGTCCATCTGCAGCCACTAAATTGCATCAATGCAGCCTGCTCAGTGCCCACCTGCAACCTCTAAATTGCACATCAATGCACCCTGCTCAGTGCCCATCTGCAGCCACTAAATTTACCAACAATGCAGCCTGTTCGGTGCCCATCTGCAGCCCTGCCTTTCCCATCATTGCAGGCTTGCCAGTGTTGGATTACACAGAGCCGCAATCTCCTGTGTACTCAACGCTCAGTCACTCACAGCCACGCCTCCTGGCCCTTTTCATATGATAGACAGAACTGTGGCCCAATTCAGGGCCAGGAGGCGTGGCTGTGAGTGACTGAGTGCTGGGTACACAGGAGGTCGTGGCTCTGTGTAATCCAGCGGCGCTCGCTCCTCCTCTTCCCTCAGAGACCGCAGGAATCGCCGTATAACACACACATACGAATTCCCCCTGATTTTCAGGGGGAAAACGTGCATGTTATATGCCGATTAATGCAGTAATCATAAAATTCAGATAGTATGTTGTGACCCTGCTGTCCCTTTACCTCACTACACATTCCTATGATGCGTTTTACCTATATTCCCCACATTTTTTCATGCTCCTTCTTTCTCCCTTTCCTCCCTCCCATTTATTTCTGATCCATTATTTAAATTCTATTTTTATTTTCATTCCTATTTTTTTTTGACATTTTCCTTTAGCATTCTTTTATTTTACTCAGCTTGTTTTGCATACACATACGTTTTTATCTATCCATCATGTATATTGTATCATTGTTATACATTTATATCCTTGTGCTAATTATGCACACATTGTTGTTGGTCCACTGGCCGTTGTTGTCCCATGGCCGTGGACATTGTGTGCTCTCTTCCATTTAAGCTGCAAATTATAATGCAGCATTAGGTCAGTAGAAGGAGCTGTGAATTCCGAGCTTGTAGCCCTTGATGCTACAGTACTGATTTTCGATCCTCCGGTGACAGCATTTCACGCTGCTCAGCGAGAGTTTCCTTCAGCTGCAGAGAGACGCAGTCTCCCACCATCCACTGTCAGCGACCAGGATCCAGCCGGTAAAGTCCTCAGGACGCCATCCTGTGAGGCCCTGTACACACGATCGAACATGTCTGCTGAAACTGGTCCACAGACCAGTTTTAGCGCACAGATCCGACCGTGTGTACAGCCTAGCAGACAGGTTTCCAGCAGACAAAAGTTTTAAAGCATGCTTTAAAACTTATCTGCTGGAAACCCGTCCGTCCGACATGTCCGCTGGTTTGCGGACGTGGCGGCATCAATGTCACCGCCACGTCACCGCGCTGTCTGTCCGCGGGGATTTTGGTTTGATGGTGTGTACAACCATCAGCCCAAAATCTCCGAGTGGACATGTCCGATGAAAACGGTCTGCGGACCGTTTTCATTGAACATGTTCGCTCGTCTGTACAAGGCCTAAGTGTTTCTTCACCTTGTGCAATTAAAAACCTATTTTAATACTACACTTAGTTGGCGCCCACCTTCCTTTCCTTATGTATTTTCTCGTCATGAGATTCTCTGCAGTTTTCCTGCCGAGAAACCCAAGAGTGTGTATACTTACCTGTCACCCTGGAAACCCACGCATGCTCAAAATGACTTTGACGCATGTGTGGTAGCTTCCTAGGCATAGGTGGGGGGCAGCAAGATGGCAACTACGGCATCGAATGTGACGAGCGCATGCTCGTCGTATGCAATGACGTCACCGCGCTCTTACCATTCAAAAGAACCGCGGTTCTTTTGAATCGAGTGTCTGTACACTCGGGCGGTAAGAGATTAGATTCTTGCCAAGAATCTTGTCAGGAAAAACAAATTTTTTTTCCTGACGAGATTCTGGCCTGTGTGTACAGGGCTTGAAAATTAGAGCGATTCACTTTAATGGAAACACAATCACAGGTTATTGCTGTCTGTGTCCACAATGAGGAGATTGTTTTTTGCACTGTAAATTAGTGTGTTGTTGAGTGTTACTCAGATAGTCATTAAAGAAAAATCTCTGAATATGTTAGGGAGAAATGGGGGAAGGATTAAAAAAGAAAAAGGGAAGAGAGAAAAATAAATTTTTTTTTAGAAAGCAACATGAAATCACTAAAATCCAGTAAACTTGAAAAGCTCTAACCCTTTTTATCCAAAAATAACATAAATCTGAAGATTCAAACACATTAGGGAGAAAAAAAATGTGGTTCCATCATTCTGAAAAGCAATAAGATGACATATTGAACAAGTGAAACAGCTAATCATGTCATTTGAAGTAGCAGAGAAGAATGTTCTTTTCTAAGAAGAGTGCATACATTTTAATATTTGAACATACGGATGAGAAGGCAAATCAATTCCAGGATCATCATCACTACACTGTAAAATAACAGATTTTTGTCTATAAATGTTTCTTGGAACTGAAGTAATCAATCTAGTTCAGAAAATGTGCAACATATAAATTGATCTGTTTGTCGTATACGTGTATTATTGTTTTCTGTAACAGTACAATTCTAAAATTGTACAGCAGTTTCCAGAAGAAAATGATGCTAAAATCAGTAGATTAAAAACAAGCACCATAGTAGGAATTCATATTGGGTTTTATGAAAAAATAAATAAATGGAGCCCCATTGTCGGCAGTGCTGGAAGTCCAGACAACTCCACACATCATGTCAATCTATAAAGTCTATGATTACTAGATTAGTATAAACAGAAAATGTAGACTGTAAACACAGTTCATTTTTGGGATCTTCTGATTTTCAGATATATTAACATTTAAAAATTTAATTTAAAGCGGAGCTCCACCCTAAAGTGGAACTCCCGCTGATTGGATCCCCCCTCTGGTGTCACATTTGACACCTTTCAGGGGGGGAGGGGGTGCAGATACCTGTCTAAAGACAGGTATTTGCACCCACTTCCGGCTACAGTCTGCGGGCAGACTGCGGGCAGGACGTCACCTCCCGCCCCCCGTTGTATTCTGGGAACACTCGGCTCCCAGAGCACAGCGGGAGCCAATCAGCAGGCGCAGCGCGACTCCCGCATGTGCCGTAGGGAACCGGATTCGATTTCAAGGGTTGGGTGATTACACTCGCATACAGACCACAATTGTTTTGCATATAGAGCGGTCAGTTGCATACAGCTTGATTCTCCTCACTCCCTATCCAGCACAATCAAAGCACTGTGGGTGATGTCACTGGCTCCTCCCGATGCATTGCGTCACTAGACACGTGACTTTCTCAGTTAACCTCTTCACCCCCTGTCACTGTGTCACCCAGTGCAGTTTTCATTTTTTTTATCACTGTACTGGTTTTATTAGTGATAAAAATCAGTGTTAGGGAAATTAATGGTAGGTTCAGGTAGGTCTAAGGACCCCCCTAGCCCCCCTAATAAAGGTTTAACCCCTTGATCACCCCCCGTCACCAGTGATCACTGTATTAGTGTCACGGGTGATGCTGGTTAGCTAGTTATTTTTATTTAGCGTCAGAATACCTTCCGTATATTACCTAATAAAGGTTTTGACCCCCTGATCACCCAGCGGGTGATATCAGTTAGGTTTTAGTGTCAGTTAGGGTCTGCGTCACCCCAGGCAGCGTCAGATTAGTGCCAGTAGAGCTAACACCCACGCACGCATTATACACCTCCCTTAGTAGTATAGTGTCTGAACAGATCAATATCTGATCTGCTCAGATCTATACTAGCGTCCCCAGTAGTTTAGGGTTCCCAAAAATGCAATGTTAGCAGGATAAGCCCAGATACCTGCTAGCACCTCCATTTAGCCCCTCCGCCCAGCCCACCCAAGTGCAGTATCGATGGATTACTGTCACTTACAAAACACTAAACACATAACTGCAGTCAGTTATGACTGAGTCAGGCCTGATTTTTTTGGTAGCGTTTGAATTAGTCACTGACAGTCAGGAGCTTTTTTTTCATGTGAGTCTCACTACTGTACCAGTAAATTTAGAGACCAAATGTCAAATCGAAGGTACAGTAGTGAAAAGGCCTACACGTTTCTGAGCATGACAGATAGTGAAGAGGAAGTCACCCATCTGTCAGAATCAGGCTCAGAATATGAATCCGTAGACAGCAGTGGCACTTTGACAGATAGCCTCGTACACACGCTCGGATTTCCATCGGACAAAGCATAGGACTTTTGTCCGAAGGGCGTTGGCTGTGAACTAATATTGCATATAAATTGTAAAGAATTGTCGTTCAACAAAAACGAAACTACGTGGTTTTTCAGCTCCACTCTTTGGGCAACTTCTGCTAATGATGTTTTATGGTTAGCATTGCTTCTGAGCATGCGTGTTTGTACACACGATCAGATAATCCAAAAAGACACATTTGTTGTCGGAAAATTTTAAAGCATACTATCCCACATTTGTTGTTGGAAATTCCCAGGCTCAATGCATGATGTTAATATTATAAAAAGTAGACACTAAGCTACATATTAGAGTGTAGACCAGTGGTGGTTAACTTTTTTAATATAAGGGGTTAATTGTGGTCCCTGAAATCAGCAAATCATCAAACATAACTGTAAGGCCTCGTACACACCACCCAACATGTCCGATGAAAACGGTCCGCGGACTGTTTTCATCGGACATGTTCGCTAGGATCATTTGGTCTGATGTGTGTACACACCATCAGACCAAATTCCCCGCGGACAGAATACGCGGTGACGTGGCGGCGACGTGACGGTGACGATGACGCTGCGACGTGCACGTACCAGGAAGTTCAATGCTTCCACGCATGCGTCGAATCACTTCGACGCATGCGTGGGATTTCGGGCCAGCGGACATGTCCGATGAGTCGTACTGACTATCGGACATGTCCGACGGACAGGCTTCCAGCGGACAAGTTTCTTAGCATGCTAAGAATCATTGGTCCGCTGGAAACCTGTCCGCTAGGCCGGGAAACTGTCCGGTCGGCCCTACACACGACCGAACATGTCCGCGGAAACTGGTTCGACGGACCAGTTTCAGAGGACATGTTCGGTCGTGTGTACAAGGCCTTAGTGAGGGGTTTGCTGCAGAAAGTTGTCAGAGACTGCAGGCATGCAACAAGAGATGGTCATAGACTGCAAAGATGCTATAGGATTTGACAGAGATTGGAGACAAATAAAGCAAGACTATTGGAAGTCACTGCTACTACATTTTCCTTGCAAAATCAATGCTACAGCAATCATGCTCCCTAGAGCACTTTTAAAATGACTTGTGTAATGTTTGATATCTTTCTGAGCAGAATCATTTATCAAAGATCAGGAAAAAAAGCATTGAAAGAGAAAACAGAATACACAGCACAGAAAAAAAGTGTGAAAGATATAAACCAATCTATTTAATCTGTTTAATTACTAGAATCCGGTATTAAAAAATATATTTTCTTTACTGACCAGAGTAAATACCTAGGTACGGAATACACAGAATACTGTAGGCAGGGGGTCTGAAGATAACACAATAAGTGCTAAAGTGCCACAAGTAGCCTGACGTTGAGTATCAGTGATGCAGTATCTGAATACATAATTGTATTCATGTTTAAGTAAAACCTAATGCCGCATACAGACGGTCATTTTTTGCGATGGAAAAAAAATGAAGTTTGAAGTGATGAAAAAAAACGACATTTTTGAAACTTCATTTTCAAAAACGATGTAGCATACACACCATCGTTTTGAAAAATGATGAACAAAGTGACGGCACTCTAAAGGGGAAGTTCTATTCGCCTTGAGGCTGCTTTTAGCTGGTTACTTGTTAGTAAAAGACGTTTCGTGCTTTTTTGTCTGTTACAGCGTGATGAATGTGCTTACTCCATTATGAATGGTAGTTTTACCTCCCGTCTCAAAACTTGCTTCTGGGCATGTGCGGGTTTAAAACGTCATTTTTGCCCACACACGATCATTTTTTATGACACAAAAAATGACATTTTAAAAAATGACATGAAAAATTCGAGCATGTTCGAATTTTTTTTTTGTCATTTTTCAGAAGACATAAAATGACATTTTGCCCACACACGATCATTTTAAATGACATTTTTAAAAATGTCATTTTATTTCATCACAAAAAATGACCGTCTGTACGCGGCATAACACCTACCATTATATTCAGATGTGTCTCTACATCTTTCACTTTGCTGCACTGCACAGTTAGTAGACATGTGCGATCCCGTTCGTAACAAATAGATTTTCGTACAAATTTGTTAGTATTTGTACATTCGGATCAATTCGAACATCCGAAAAGCTGAAATAACCAAAATCCGAAAATTACGAAATTACGAATAAGCAAAATAACGAACAACCAAAAATACGAACGTACGATTGGACAATCTTACTAAAATACGAAACACTGAAAAAGCAAAAGAACAAAAATGACATCTATAACGAACAATTTGCATTTCGTATTTTAAATCCTTTGTCTGTTCGTAATTTCATTTGTGTGTTTTGTAAATCCGTTTCTTTGTCTGTTTGTAAATTTGTGTACTTGTATCGTTCTTTCGAATGGGCACTGGGCAGTGTAGTTAGTGAGTGATGTATCGTACTTAATATCTTAGCCAATCAGCTTATCTCTTTTGTGCTGAGTCACATTGTACAGTGTAAAGCCTCGTACACACGATCGGAATTCAAACAAACTTTTCCGTGGATTTTTGTCTGAATGGAGTTGGCCAAACTTTGGAAACCGAAAAATTTGGTCCGATAAAGCGTACACACGGTCGGATTTTTTGGAAAATGCTCATTTTGACGTTTGTTGGCAAAAAGTCTGACCGTGTGTACGGGGCTTAAGAGAAAGTCTATCTTAATATGGATTAGCCACGTGTTGCTATGTATTTACGAAAGTACAAAATTACGAATCCATTAAACGAAAATGATTATCTAACAAAATTACGAATTTCGAATCAACGAAAATAAATTAGACAGAATTACGAATCATTCAGTATAAACGAAAATAAAACGGTTACGAAAATACGAACGGGTCCGAATAGGAAAATTTGCGTCTTACGAAATACGAACGGGTCCGAATAGGAAAACTTGAGTCTTACGAAATTACGAATCTTTACGAATCTACGGAACGAGACGAAACGGAACAAAAAAATACAAATTTTTTTGTTGTGCACATGTCTAATGCCGCATACACATGGTCGTATTTTGTGATGAAATAAAACAACGTTTTTAAAAACGTCATTTAAAATGATCGTGTGTGGGCTTCACATCGTTTTTTGTCTTCTAAAAAACATGCTTCAATTTTTTATGTCGTTTTTCAAAATGTAGTTTTTTGTGTCATATATTTTTTAATGTTTAACTTCCTCATATATTTTTGAATATTAACATAAGTTTCAAACGTATTGAGCTAGATTCACGTAGCCCGGCGTATATTTTGGCCAGCGTAACGCATCTCATATGCGCTACACCGACGCAAAATAGGGAGCCCAGACCAGTATTTAGAAAGATCTGGCGCCGTACGTTGCGCCGGCGTAGTGTAAATAGGCCTGCGTAAGCCCTCCTAATTCAAAATAGGCAGGTAGGGGGCGTACTCCATGTAAATTAGCCGTGACCCTATGTAAATGAATGGCCGTTTGTACGGCGCATGCGCGCGCATGCTCAGAATCACGTCGCAAATACTCCCTAAGAAACGTCGGCTCAATGCTTTCGACGTGAACGTAACCTACGCACAGCCCCATTCACATACCACTTATGTAAACTACGTAAATTTCGACGGCTGTTCCGACGTCCATATCTTAACATTGGCTGCGCCTCATATAGCAGGGGTAACGTTACGCCAGACGTAAGCCTTACGTAAACGGCGTAGCAGGCGCAAGTACGTTTGTGAATCGGCGTATCTAGGTCATTTACATATTCTACGTGTAAATCTACGGAAGCGTCTCTAGCGGCCAGCGTAAATATGCACCCTAGATACGACGGCGTACTAACACTTACGTCGGTCGGAGGAAGCTATAATTCAGGCGTATCTAGCTCCCAGAATGGCACGCATAGATACGACGGTATGCGCATTTTTCAACTTACGCGGCGTATCTATATATCTATAGATACGCCGACGTAAAGCAATGCTGAATCTAGCTCATTGAGTTTTTTTTGGAGGCAATTTTATGTCCGTTATTGCGTACTTTAATCTCATTACTGTTAAGGGGAACTCCACTCTTTCTTTTTTTGGAGTTTCCTTCCTAATCTCCTACCCATCCTTCTTTTCTTTCTACTTCATATGTGTTTCCATTCTGTGTTTCCCCTTGTAATCCCCTCAATGGGGTACCCCCTGTCCTAAAAAATCATCCCTATCTGTCTCATCTGAATATCCATCTAAAGGTATCTGTTATACCATGCCGATTCCTGTTGTGATCCATTATATCCATCATGGGGTCTATCTTTGCCTTGTTGGGGTTTATTATGGCCTTGGGGTGACCTATAATTGGGTTGTCCAGGATAATAAGGGACTGGATTAGCATATCCCTGTTGTCCCATTTTAAAAGGTTGCCGCCCATTAAAACCCCCTCTGTTGAATCCTCCTCTATGGAATCCATTATCGTAAAATGGTCTGCTCTGTCCCCTGAAATTATTATTATAGGGTCGAGTCTGACCATTATGTCCATAGTCTGTTCCATAATTTGGCCCAGAGTATGGTGGTCCATACTGGGAAGGAAACTTAGGACCCTGTCCTTTTGGGGCACGTTGAGGTACTGCCTGCGGGGCTGGGCTTTTTTGATTATTTTTATTAGGCATTTTTCTTTTTACCATTTCGGGTTTAGTAGGTGTAGATAACTGTGAAGATCTTTCCTGTTCTTCTATTAAAGCCTGCCATCTGAAGATTTGTTATCTTTATAATCTCCTGTGTCTCTTTTTCCCATTTTTCAATATTGAGTTAGAGTTTACCGGATAGCCTATTAAACGCAGGTTCCTGCTTCTGCAGTTCTACCACCTCTTTGAGAACCTGAATCTGGGCATTTAAGCTTCTGATTTTAGTTTGTTTCCTTTTATACAGAAATCTAAGGAGCTCAACCCCCTTAGTGTTTAAAAATGAGAACCACTCCTTGGTGGACTCCTCATCCATCAACCCATCATTGGGTGGAACATCCCATCTTAGATGGCGTGGCACCATATCTTTTTCTATATATCTGTCAAAAGTAACCATGTCCCACCAAGCCCTGCTCTTTTTTTCAAATAAGTTATTCAATTTTCTAAAGGAGTGTTTTAAATCACCAGTTAAGTTGCTATTCACATTTCCTGAGAAAACCTCATCTACATCAATCTTCCTGTGTTCCAATAAATTAAACACATCCATATCAGCTGCTAATTGAATAGTGACAAAATTAATATAAACTGTGAAAAAAGCAATCAGCGCCAAATACTAACATAAATCTTACTTTGTAAGTGTAACTCTTTGGGGGTGGTTTAATAAATGTAGCAACAGAGAAACACTATGGTATTATTTGGTTCCATGTTACAAAAGCACACTGATTAAAGAGGAGCTGAACCTGAGTGAGAGAGTGAAGGAGGGTGTTCCCTGGAATTAGCTGTAGTCAAGCCACCAGCGTGAACAGGCAGTCTAAGGAGCATAAGATTCTTACCACCAATAAGCCGGGAAAAAGAAAGGAATGAGGAACATTTGAATGCAAGATCTTTTCTATGAGTTTTTAACTCATCCTTGAGGTGAGCGGGCATTTTGGCTGGTGATGGTGTGCACATAGCATTATACTCAAGAGAGAGAGAATCTGCACAGCGGTGTTTCTGTTTAAAACACATTTATGTCAAGTAAAAATCAGTATCAATGCCCGATAAAATCAAGCTATTAGTACTGGCCCAGCGCAACAATGGGAGTGGACAAATACGTTTTTTTGCACTAGCCAAAAAACGTATGTCACCAAATATGGGTAGCAGTTTAGCAGCTATTATATATAAACGGTTCATTAATTCAAGTATGCCTATAATATCAATGGTCTCATGCACTGATCAAAAATAAACATTAACAGCGCTTAGTTATAAGCCTAACATGCTTAAACTATAAAAAAATGTGTCACCACATCCTGCTAATCTAAAGAATAAAGGTATTATATAAAACCATAAAACTTCAAACAGTCCTTGATGGGTTTAAAACCAATAAAACCTCAGAATCAATCTCAAAAAGTCCTTGATAAAATTAAAAACAAAAATCAAATCAAAGCTCCTCAGACAATGATATATGTCTGGTGCAATAGATGCACAGTCTCACAGTGATCTTCTAAATGTCCTATAGCCAAAAGGAGAACTTTAAGATACACTTCTGTAATGACTGTAATGATGCAGGCATTTGACACGTGGGGATCCCCCAAAAAAACCTCACTCACCAGACTGATGTCATCAAAGGGCATGTAGCGCTGTCTCTCTGTCTGTAATGGATCACAATGCAGCTAGATCTCTCCTGGTCCTTCTATTGTCATCTGGTGGGCTTAGTTAGTACTCAAATGGATGCATTCATATGAAAAAGACAAAAGGGAGACTCCACATAGTGTAACACAGTTTAATGTTAAAAACGTAAAGCTCTCTTCAATGTTATGCTTACAGCTAGTCAATTCAAATATGGCGCTGTCTCAATCTTTGGCTTGCTGACTCTCACTTGGTGTAGCTGCCTGGGGATTCCTCCTCCCGACACCGTGAGTCCCGGGATTCCGCTTGCCTGATTGGACAGTTGGATCAGGTGATCCAACTGTCCAATCAGGCAAGCGGAATCCCGGGACTCACGGTGTCGGGAGGAGGAATCCCCAGGCAGCTACACCAAGTGAGAGTCAGCAAGCCAAAGATTGAGACAGCGCCATATTTGAATTGACTAGCTGTAAGCATAACATTGAAGAGAGCTTTACGTTTTTAACATTAAACTGTGTTACACTATGTGGAGTCTCCCTTTTGTCTTTTTCATATGAATGCATCCATTTGAGTACTAACTAAGCCCACCAGATGACAATAGAAGGACCAGGAGAGATCTAGCTGCATTGTGATCCATTACAGACAGAGAGACAGCGCTACATGCCCTTTGATGACATCAGTCTGGTGAGTGAGGTTTTTTTGGGGGATCCCCACGTGTCAAATGCCTGCATCATTACAGTCATTACAGAAGTGTATCTTAAAGTTCTCCTTTTGGCTATAGGACATTTAGAAGATCACTGTGAGACTGTGCATCTATTGCACCAGACATATATCATTGTCTGAGGAGCTTTGATTTGATTTTTGTTTTTAATTTTATCAAGGACTTTTTGAGATTGATTCTGAGGTTTTATTGGTTTTAAACCCATCAAGGACTGTTTGAAGTTTTATGGTTTTATATAATACCTTTATTCTTTAGATTAGCAGGATGTGGTGACACATTTTTTTATAGTTTAAGCATGTTAGGCTTATAACTAAGCGCTGTTAATGTTTATTTTTGATCAGTGCATGAGACCATTGATATTATAGGCATACTTGAATTAAAAAACACATTTATGAGAACATTTTTTTAAGAAAATACAGGAGTTGTTCTTTCACTATAATTATTATTTTATTATTTCTTCTTCAATACTATTATTTTTGAGCGGTCACACAAGAACTGACTAGAGTGTGAGACAATCACTATTAATAAGCATTGTAAACTTTATATTTGTATTTATATTTTAGAGTTTTTTCATAGTGCTGCACTATTTAACAATTATTATACTTTATAGAGCATGCTGCATATTTTGCACAATTATATGATGACATGTAGCAAACTGACAGCCATTTTGATTATCCTCATTATCAGCATATAATGGAACATTTTCAATAGCTTTTGTTGGAAACTGTTGGAATTTTTCCAACAGATAAGCATTAATTTCTTCCCTTGGCCCATCATCCGTATATCTAGAAGTATGCTGAGTAGGTTGCTTATTTTTTAATTATTAAACCACATGTGCAGAGGTGAGAAAATGTTAAAACTGTTATGTTTCTTTATTTAGTGTGCCACAGAATCAGGCTGACTTTGAGTGAGTGTAGGATCTTCTGTAAAGAGTCACTTCTCAGAACTATCTAAAAATAAATGTAATTGACAATTAATAAAAACAGTAAATGTAGTAATAGCTGCTGTCTGGTTGTTCGCAAATTAGACATATCTTCATGCATTTATAAAGTTTACAACATTTTGCCAGATTTGCTCTGTTCATAATTCTTTTCATCTCTAGTAGGGTTGTCCCGATACCGATACTAGTATCGGTATCGGGACCGATACAGCGCATTTGCGCGAGTACTTGTACTCGCACAAATGCTCCCGATGCCTGACCTGATACTTGGTCAGTGGGCGGAGATTTTGAGCGGATAGGTCTGGCAGTGTTTGCAAGCGGAGAGGGCGGGTGTATGCCGCTCTCCCCCTCCGCTCGCCGCATCCCCCTCCGTGCTCCTGCTGTCCTCCTCCATGCTGTGTCCTGTGTCCCCTTCTGTGATGCTACTCTCCCACCTAGTGATGCTGCTGTCGGCGCTCCTCCATGCCTGTGTCCTCCATGCTGTGTCCCATGTCCTGTGTCCCCTACCGTGATGCTGCTGTCTGCGCTCAGTGTCCTCCTCCGTGATCCTGCTTTCCTCATGTCCTCATCCATGCTCTGTGTTGTCCTCCTCCGTGATGCTGCTCCCCCCTCCATGCTGCGTGTCCCTCCTCCTGTTGCTGTCCCCCTCTGCGCTATGTTTCCCTTCCATGTCCTCCCCCACTCCCTCTGTCCTCGTCAGGATGGAGAGCGGAGGTAGGAGCCACTAAACCCGGCTCCTACCTGTTCTGAACAGAATCAGTGATCACTGACTCTGTCCATTCACATATAGACATGTGCAGACTGGAATATTTCGTTTCGTTTTTTCGTTTTCGTTTGGAAAATAAATTTATTTAGTTACTCCCGAAAATCGTTTTGATTTATTTCGTTTTTCGTTGGGGAATAGCTTTCGTCCGAAAATCCAATAATACTTGGTTTCTGTCGAATGGTCAAAAGAATATTCGCCGGAACGTCGAATCTATTTTCTCATAAATCGAAATCTATTCTCTGTAATGTCGAATCTATTATTTCTATAGTGTCGAATCTTTTCTCTATAATGTCGAATCTTTTCTCTATGATGTCAAATCTTTTCCCTATAATGTCGAATCTCTCTATATCGAATTTTTACCGCAACGAAAACGAAAATAAAGCATTTTTTATGTCGGATCTTTCGGGTTTCGTTTCTTGCACTTTCGTTATCGTTTGTTAAAACGATAACGAAAAAAACGGATTTTCGGACGAAAATGCATTCTAACGAAAATGAATGCACATGTCTATTCACATAACTGAAGCATCGTAACCTGTGTTTACGATGCTTCAGTTTATGAATGAACAGGAGCCTCTGTCTCCTGTCCATTCATTTTAGCTGAGGCTGCTGAGAAAGGGACTGGGGAATCTGTATCCCTAGTCCCTTTCTCTGTCTTAAAGGGGAGATGTCAGAGGTCTGTGAAGACCCCTGATATCTCACCAAAGCCCCCCAACAGGGCTGATTAAAAAAAAAAGAAAAACATTTTGAAATAAATAATTTAAAAAATAAAATGTAAATAATAATAATAAAAAAAAACACTGACAATCTACTACCCCCCCTAAAAAAAAATATATCACTGTAAAAAAAAAAGGCACCTTCACATGACAAAGTACCGGTATTCGGTATCGACGAGTACTTGAAAAAAAGTATCGGTACTTGTACTCGGTCTCAAAAAAGTGGTATCGGACAACCCTAATCTCTAGACACAACAACACACCCAGGTCTAAGTTAGAAATACAGCAGTACCTGCACACACCCCTCATTTTCCCATAGGACAATAAAGAGGGGCAGCACTCATGAGATCCTCTCTCTGCTCACTCTCTTCTCCTGTCAGCCTGTTCCCTGTCAGCAAATGTTCATGCAACGCATCTGGAAGCCTCATAAATGCAAATCCTTTCTCTCCCTTTACGAGAACTACTGTTCAGAGAATGTTTACACATAGACATCACTACTCTACAGTTAAATCATTTTTTTAGGTTTGCTCTAATATGGGCTTTTGGCTAAGAGATTCAATTAAAAATAGTTATTTTTTAGCTGATTCAATTTCACAATCAAAGCCTTGTGTTAAAACTTTGTGAATTTGACCCAAAATATGTCTACCCAGCAACTATGGTAAACATGTAAAATTATATATTCCTTCTTAAAAAAAAAAAAAATTCTAACCTACTCCTAGAAATCTGAACAAATTTTAAGTTTATAAACTTACTTTATGAAGAACCCTGTCTTCTGAACTACAGAGGTGCTGAGAGGAGGCGTTTTTGGAGGCAGAGTCAGTACAGAAATCACCGGGAATCCAGAAAGTTGGAAATAGATGGCTAACAGAGAGGCAGCTCTCACAACATGAACAGAGTTTTTTAAAGAGGGCTTATATTGGATTGTAAAATATAACAATTGATTATATTGCCATTACAATGGTGCCTTTATCAAATTAAAGTATATGTTGTGATCATAGAACTCCTTTAAACAATTCGATCTGTTGATGCGTGAGTGGTTCCAATTACAAAGTGCAATGGGTAATACAAGAAGTTTACAGTGTGTTAGGTCTACATGAATGATGCAAAGTTCACTGAACTTGCACAGCACTTTTTTTCAATTATCAAAAGGCCTGAATGATCTGTCACCACCAAGAACAGATATTTAAAGCCGTAAACTTTTTTTATAGTTGTGTCCATTAAATGATTGCAATGAAGCTTTCCTTGATTTATATTTCATATTAAATTATATGTCTACCAAAAAAAACTCCCATTAAAAAAGTAATGATAGTATAGTTGAGGAGATTAATTCAGTTAGGAGGAGTAATGTGGTTAATGAAAATGATTGTGTTGTTATAGCTACTGTTGTATGTCAAAGTCATTGTTAACTATCAATGGTAAAGAAACTCATTATTCGCATTTTCTCATGTGCAAGTAATATTAGTGATTATCTGTATATTTTTCAAAGGATTTTTAATATTCTAGTTTTTCACAGATTTTACTTACAAAGTCCTACAGCAAGTTTTGTGCATAGAAAGTGCGATACCAGCATCACTGTGTTGTGTGTACAGAAGCAACTGGAGAGCAAGCATTAAATAATTCTATTTGTGATTTTATGCTTTCTGGGTCCTGATACCCTCCATCATTCCAGAAATCCAATATTTTTACTGGAAGTGCTACTCAGGAGAGATCTTCCCACTGTGGTCTGCAAAGAGCGCCACAGTCGGTATTCAAAATCTTATCATTTACTTTATCCTTATGCATGCATGTCTGAAATCCATTGTTTTCAGTAGTAGTTACAGATAAATACAGTGCCTTGCAAAAGTATTCATCCCCCTTGGCATTTTTCGTGTTTTGTTGCCTTACAGAAGACAGAATGTTTATGTATGCAATGTGCTTTGGCTCCAATGTGCTTTTCCTGTTGGGAAAACTGCCATGACAGCCTTTGGCTGGGAAAACTGGCCGTGTGTATGCTCCATGGCAGTTTTCCCGATAGGAAAACCGCCGGGAATCCCGGCGGGAAAAATGAAAACATGTTTTCTTTTTTTCCCTGCCGCGATTTCAGGCGGTCTTTTTCCTGGCAGTTTTCCTATGGGAAACACTGCGGTAGAGCATACACACGGCTGGGTTTCCCGGCCAAAGCTCTCATGGCAGTTTTCCTGCAAGGAAAACCGATCGTGTGTACGGGGCATGAGGCTGAACATTTAATGCTGGACTTATCAATATAAGTGGCTTATTAGGCGTACGGACCATTTTTTCTTTTATGTTAGTATACATTTTTGTAATTGTCCTTATGGTTCATTGTTATTTGCACCAACGGTATAATATATACTATGAGCGGTGATAGATTGGCATTCTTGTCATTTTGGTCATTAATGACTCTATATAGAGCAATTATTTTTTATCAATTTTTGTATATGACGTTTTTGATACATCAATAAATATTTATAAATGTTATTATTGATCCATTATTGTCCAATATTACCGATAGTAGCCGTCTTTAATTCCCTTAGGGAGCCGCCTCTTTGGTTCCCAATAGGGAATATTTTTTGATATATGCAGTTTTTCTGGCTATGGTACTAACCCAATGGGGAGTGGCAGAGGATCATATGTCATATACTTTATTAATAGAAAGTGCAGGAAAAGTGCTACTTTTTATAAGCATGAACATTTAATGACCTATGCGGTAGATGCTTCAAATGTGTTCTCTGCCTACACAGATACTGCTTTATTGATGGACATCACTACAGAGAAAAAATAATCTCAGTGGTAAACATGTTTAGTTTAAAATCTAATCTAAACCTACTTTTTTTAAACATTTTGTTGATTTTAGTGTATGCAATTGTTTGACCAATGCAGGTTAAAGGACATTCGTTATTTAAGAAGCTAAATACATCCAGTGCTCCTCCGACTTTTTGGTTTCTGTTCTTGTCTATCTTACTTTTCTAGTCTAAGCACTGCATGCACATCCAGTAGCTGCTTGTTATTGGCCCCTTCAAGGTGTCACCCAGACTCAGAACTGTGCATCACAATGATATGCAGTAAAACAGGTCGTGTAGCATGATGGTGCCATTCATTTTGAATGTCACTCCAAAGCACCTCATAATGCACAGGTGTGAACCATCTATTTTCAAAAAAAGAGGAACATTTGTTTATAATAAAACAAAAATAAGTGTACGTGTCCCCTTTAAATGTAGTCACAAAGCAAAACACAACCAAAAACATAAACATGAATAATAAGAGCAAACCATAAATACATATGTGCCAAAAAGTAAAAAAAAAATACATCAAATGTCCACCAGTGACTCAACGTGCTTTAAGTGACATTCAATGAATATAAGTACTTCTAGTGTTCAGGTGCCACTCCCTCTTTTTTTTTTAATTGTCTGTCTTTTTTTGTATATAACGCACAAAATAAAACCATAGAGATGATCAAATACCACCAAAAGAAAGCTCAATTTGTGAAAAAAAGGACGTGCATTTTATTTGGGTACAGTGTCGCACGACCGTGCAATTGTCAGTTAACCTTCTGGGCGGTATTCCCGTGTGTGTCTCGGGGCGAGATTTTTAGGCTACGATCGGTAACCCCGAGACACACACGGGTTTGCTTCGCTAGATGCAGGAAGAGGTTTCTTACCTTTTTCCCTGCGATCCAGCGATGTCAGCGATGTCTTTCCCCAGTGCACGGCGGCCGGATGTCCGCCCGATGCACTGTGTTCCTCTGATTCCCTTCCCTGCGAGCGTCGCGACGCAGGGGGGCGGAACGGGGGGGGGGGAACGGCGCGAAATTCAAAAAATATAAATAACACATAGTAAAACACACTGACACAATTGGCTAAAAATTAAAAATAAATTACAGTGACCTTTGATTGCCCCCCAGTGCTTTCCCCAGTGCCCTGTCTGCAGATTGACTGTACCTGTACTGTACCTGTGTCTGCAAAGTGCACAGCGATCATGGCAAAGCGCACCTGTACATCAAAATCGCTATGCGACCTGCTGCAAAACAGCGACAGCGATACGGAATCACTTGCGGAGGAGCTGAGTGACAGCGACGCATGGCAAAGTTCGTCATCAGACGCAGAAAGTGATATAAGCGACGATCCTGTGCCCAGCGATGTGCGGACTTGGTGCGCAATTGATTGCGGTGATGACCACGTAGCGCCCCCAAGATTTCCATTTACAGGAGCACCTGGGATAAAAGTGGACGTTGATGACAATCCCCTGGAATACCTCCAACTTTTTCTGACCGCTGAAGTGATCGACAAAATAGTTATTGAGACAAATCGATACCAAGAACAAGAAGCTGCGACTCCTCAGCGATTTTCAAGGCGCAGAAAATGGGAGCCTGTAACCAGCGAGGACATTTGGAAGTTTTTGGGCCTCATTATTTTACAGGGAGTGGTGGGGAAACCCCTGCAAAAATGGTACTGGTCCACGAACAAATTATTGGCCACGCCTTTTTTGGATCCGTGATGTCGGAGTACAGATTTTCATTGATCATGAAATATTTGCACTTTGCAAATAATGAGGACTTTGATGAGCATTCTCATCCAGCTCCAAAGCTGAAAAAAATTTGGGAGGTTTACCAGCTTATTTTGCAGAACTTCCAGCGGACCTATATTCCTGAGCGCGACGTTACCATCGATGAAAGTCTCATGGCCTACAAAGGTCGGCTCAGCTGGATACAGTTCATCGCATCAAAGCGAGCTCGCTTTGGTATAAAAACTTTTATGCTGTGTGAATCCAGCTCTGGATATATTTGGAACTCAGTCGTATACACTGGGAAAGGGACCAAGTTCTGCGAGCGATTCAGCGATTTTGGGATGGCAACCGCTTCAGTTCTGTCATTGATGGAGCCCTTGCTCAACCAGGGCTATTGTGTCACCACAGACAATTTTTATACCTCCCCAGAACTGTACGAGTTCCTTATCCAAAATAAGACCGACGCTTATGGAACCGTGAGGCCTAACCGGCGTAACATGCCGTCAGCATTTCCCAGCAAAAGGCTTGGGAAAGGAGAAGTAGCAGCATGGCAAAAAGGGAAAATGTTGGCACTGAAGTGGCGGGACAAAAAAGACGTTTCCCTTATGAGCACAGTCCATAACACCTCGACCGTCATGGTGCATACCAAAGGTGGCAAGGATATTATGAAGCCACAAGTTGTGTTGGACTACAACCACACGATGGGAGGTGTGGACAGGGCTGACCAGGCCATGACTTTTTACCCTGCGATGAGGAAGCAGCAGAAAAAGTACTATAAAAAAATTTTCCGACATCTTGTCGAACAATGTCTCTGGAATTCCTTCATCCTGATGAAAAAAAAAAGTGACAGGCCTATAGCCCATTCAGACTTTGTGTGGAAGGTGGCAGAACAAATCTTTCTGAAGCACCAAACGCCAATGGCGGTAAACCGATCTGGACGTCGGGCTACTGGTGTAGTGAACCCTGAAAGACTGACCGGTCGTCATTTTTTGGACCACATTCCACCTACTGAAAAAAAAACAGCACCCACAAGGATGTGTGTGGTTTGCTGCTCCAAACGCGACGAAAACGAAAGAAAAATCCGTAAATAAACGCGTTTCTATTGTGCCGACTGCAACGTTGGACTTTGCGCTGTACCCTGCTTTAAAATGTTTCATACCCGAGACGTTTACTGAATAATTATTTTGCACCCTTGTTTGACCCCCCAAAAAATCAGAGTATCTGAATATATTATTTGTTAAGATTTATTGAATAAAAAGTATTGTTATTATTAAATTATTACTTGTTATTATTTATTATATTATAATTTATGATTTTGTGTTTCAAACTTCATCATAGTCTACTAGAGACTCTGGTTTGGACAGATTTAGGTGAGTTATTCCTAAGAATTACAGGCCTGCAATCTAAAACGCCAAATTTCCATGCAAAATAATGGTACCGCTTTCAGCACCTTTTTTCAGAAAGAATCATACCGCCAGGGAGGTTAAAGTAACATAGTGCCATATTACAAAAAATGGCCTGGTCATGAAGGGGGGAAACCTTTCACAGTTGAAGTTGATGAAATTCATTTTTTAATAGCCACAAAGTATATAAATCCACTCTGGGTACACAATATGGAATTGCAAATCCAATTATTGCCATATAAAAGAAACAATTAAATAATCACTGTACTGCACATAGCCTGTACAAACTACAGATCTGTGGGAGGAACCTAGCAGGCCCACCTATTACAGTCTACACAAAGAAAACTATGGGGGGCCCATATAAGACCAGTCACCCCACACAAGGAGATTCAGAAGCAGTGACTGTTCTTTATTACAGGAAGCTCCTGCACAAAGGCAAAGATTCATTCTTGGTTACTGCAAATATCTGAATGAAGTATACAAATCACACAAAGATTCAAGTAAGAACACCTATGCCTTTTGTAGTTAGACAACATTTTCTTAACCAAGAGTTCAACTTTATTAGAGTAAATTTTTTTGTAGAGTCAGGTGTTTCTGAGATGCTTTGATTCCCACTTGGATTACTTTGATTTGTCTTTCAGTTGCCTAAATAGCATCTTTGAGCTGCTTCTGGATTGTTTTTAGTGGATTTGAATTGCTTTTGCTGTCACATTGACACGTATGGCAAAGAAAAACAGCTCAAACACAAACAAAATGCCCTTTATAAGTCTTTACCCTGTCTTTAGCCATACTTAAAACTCTGTATTAAGACAACACTTGCAATAATTCTCTCCATCTCCATATCCTTAATATTGATTATTAACAATGAACTTTTTAGTTTGTTTTCGGCTTTTAGGGTAAGCAAATAATTATTTCCAGATATCAGATACCATACTTCTACATACATTTCTTGAACCTTATTTCACCATACCTTTGCTTTCTGCAAGAGATTATTAAAATCATTCTAAAGACTTCTTGATTACACAAACATAGAACAATTATCCACTTATGGATCCATCCCAAAGCTCATTTTAAGCATAAAGTTCTTAGCAACAATTTTCAAACATTGCCGGGTTCCCTTTATGTGTGGCATATTTTGTGCTTACTTACCAGGGCTATGCCTTAGAGAAATGCAGAGAATCAATTTTAGAAGCATGCAGTATTACATTTAAAATATGTATCCCCTTGAAAGACATTTAGGAATTATGCAGACTTTATGTTAGAAATCACCTAGCTCTCCAGAGTGTTATTGACTTACAGTAGACTATACCTCAGTAAATTAGTATAGATAGTTGAAGTGTGTTTTTGCTGAGCACTGCTAAACAAGTAGAGCTAATTGAAGCTGTTTGGTGTTCCTAAGCTCTGTGACCTTGTTTGGAATATTCCAATGGTCCCTCTCATTAGGCAGTGTAATTTCTTATTGATATTTTTATAAAGACAGCTTCATTGCCTATGCATTAACAGGACTCAGGTTGAAACTGAACTTTTCTTTATTAGCTAGCTACATCTCATTGCTGTATTGTGGCTCATTACACATGTCCAAAGGCACAGTTTAGAAAGCCATAATAAATGCAATACCTTTATTTTATTGTTCATATTGACATCCTCAGATACCATAATCAGCATTAATCAATAAGGTAGTTTTTTTTAAGGTTAACCTGTGCCCAGGTCATGTATTGCATGCAATAAAGTATTTACAAATTCTAAACAGGCACTTTGTGACAGCAATTGTGACAGAAATTTAAAACAGGTCCTCATTGACCTCTGTACCTATGGGCATTGTAGAGAAATTAATTTTCCAAGTTCAAAACACTGTCACCACAGCTCACTTCAGAGTCTTTGTTGTGATCTTTGAGGATCTTTGAGAATCAATAACATTGAATTAGAAGCTGCTAGATAGGAGAATAAAGACTTGTTTAAAAGTTATTTTACAGCTTGTAAGAATATGTAAAAAAAATTATGGAACCTGTACTATTGGAGTGTAAGCTGATGTTTACTTCAATAAAACTTTTGAGAGAAAAAAATATATATTGTATGTCCATAGTCTGGACAAATGTGCAATTTATTATTTAAAAAACATAACAATGAATTGGAATGTACTCTGTTAGGCCGCGTACACACGGTCAGACAAAACCGATGAGAATGGACCGAGGTTCAGTTTCATCGGTCCAAACCGACCGTGTTTATAGCCCATCGGTCTGTTGTCCTTCAATCCAAAAATTTAAAACATGCTTCAAAATCGAACCGATGGCCCGCTGCCCGATCGGTCCAAACCGATGGTTAGTACAGAAAGCATCGGTTCAAAACCTGCGCATGCTCAGAATCAAGTCGACGCATGCTTGGAAGCATTGAACTTCGCTTTATTCAGCACGTCGTGTGTTTGACGTCACCGCGTTCTGACCCGATCGGTTTTTGGAACAATGGTGTGTACGCACTTCAGACCATCAGGCCACTTCAGCGGTGAACCGATGGAAATGGCCCGTCGGACCATTCTCATCGGTTTGGAACGACCGTGTGTACGCGGCCTTAAAGTCAGATCAGTATAGTTCAGTCTCTGATTGGTAGCAATGGATAACTGCATTTAAAAAGTAACTATATATTTAAAAAAATAATTGCAAGCGGCATGATTTTTCATTTGATTAGCAACATACTATGTCTCTTTTGCAATAAAAGTTTCATACCTTCCTGCTTACAAACTTTTCACAGATCATTGTACATTTTTTGGATGCCTTTGTGATGGGATGAATTAACTCCCATTCCAATGTGTAGGGATAGGAGTTATATTATCCAGAGCTGGTCAAACTGTAGGGCGAAGATGCTGAACACATTGCCCCAGTCAGACCCCTTTCACACTGGGGCGTTTTTCAGGTACTTTGGCATTAAAAAAAGCGCCTCAATGGGAAGGGGCACTTTAGGAGCAGTGTATTTACCGCTCCTAAAGCACTGCAAAATAAGCTGCTTGCAGGACTTTTTTTGACGCCCTGCCAGCGCAGCGCCTCAGTGTGAAAGCACTCGGGCTTTCACATTGGGATTGCAGATCATGCTTCTTTCAGGCATTTTACAGTCGCTTTTTTTAATGCTAAGACCCCTTTCACACTGGGGCGTTTTTCAGGTGCTTTAGTGTGAAAGCACTCTGGCTTTCACATTGGGATTGCAGATGCAGCTTCTTTCAGGCACTTTACAGGTCGCTTTTTTTAACGCTAAAGCGCCTGAAAAATGCCCCAGTGTGAAAGGGGTCTAATACCTACATTTTCAGCAAAGTCATGCTGCTTCTGCCTCCTATAAAGCCAGCAATGAAATCCACTGTTTCGTCTGTGTCGGAGGCAAGAGGAGAGGTGGCTTCACCCCCTTTGTCAAGTGACAGTGCTTGAGCCTAGTAATTGTCTGCTAGTTCCATGCACTGTTATTGGGAGGAGGATGCATAATGACCACAGTGTATCTATCTATCTATTGATCGTGCATGTTTGTATGTATATTGTATAGTGTTTAATACTCATACAGTGCACAGTATATTGTATTGTTATATAATTTGAATAATAATTTGCCTTGAAAAGATACATACTTGTATGAGTGCAAAAAATTGATATTATACATTTGATTTCTCTTTGCACATTGTTGTATCAAGAAGGTAACAGTAGACATAATTTACTGAAAATTCAGCTTCATAAAATGCATTAAGTATAAATAAATAAATGAAGAGAATACTGTTTGCATACAGAATTTCATTATCCCATGTGTTTTAAATAAAAAATACCAGATGTTCTGAGAAAAAATAATAAGACGAATCTAGAATTCCTCCCTCCTAGTGGCACAAAGGGTCCACTTTGAGCAAAATCTTTACCATCCAGCTGGGTAAACACGAATGAGTTCACAATAACATGCAGCAAGAGACTTAGGAGATCGGCTAGCCATGCATGAAATTGATTTTTTAATAACAAGTATCTGTTGCCTTCTATAAAGCACACACCTAATTCTAAAAATGGGTAACAATAAAAGCAAATCATTAACTGTTCCAAAGAAATGAAGCATAGCAAAATATGAAAGAAATCTTTTGCAAGATTGACCCTAAAGTTTATCCAGTGTCTGAGTATTTAAAGTATGGGATTTGTTAATTACAGTAGATCACACATTTTTTGTAAAAATGCTGATTTGACATTCATTTGATGGGCTAGCAGGCATCTACCCATGAAAACAAAGTAAAACTATTTGGAAAGTTTGAAACCATATACTTAGGAGACAGAGACTGGTATATAAGTAAACCAAACAGTAATGCACACTTGTCTCCAAATGCACTGAACTAGCCTGCTGGTTTTCTGCAGAACACAAAAGCAGAGAGCGCAAACCCAACCTAGTGTAACTCAGTGGCGATTGGTGGGTTTTCTTTTGGGGGGGCGGCAAACATCCATCCCCCCAGGTGGCCATCCGGTGGCTTCTCCCCGTCAGCTCACTGTCTGCTAGTCGGTCCGGCACTTGCCCCATCTAGGTGGTGGGTGACAGACATCAGGACGCTGATGGCGGCTTCTGCATCCTTTTCTCCGCTGTGCTCTGTGCTCCACCGTGCTCTGAGGACACATGAACCCACACAAGCAGGATACAGGGGGGAAGAAAGTATGGACATCAGGCAGTTGCCATGACAACACATTTCGGAGGTGTGGCCTACTTCCTCCTGTCTAGATGTGTGTTTCTGCCACCCAAAGGATCCATAGAGCAGCACCACCCTTTGACTTGTCTAATTATCACCAATAGCCATCTGGAGAGCTATACTAAACTGTTGGTCAGCGGACCTGCTATTTTTTTTTGTTTAGACCGCCTTGAAAAATTATTCATACAGTACCCCTTGAAATTTTCCACATGTTGTCATGTTAAAACCAAAAACGTAAATGTATTTTATGTGATAGACCAACACAAAGTGGCACTTAATTGTGAAGTGGATGGAAAATGATAAATGGTTTTCACAATTTTTTCAAAAAAAATGTGAAAAGTTTGGCATGCATTTTTATTCAGCCCCCTTTACTCGGATACCCCCAACTAAAATCTAGTGCAATCAATTGCCTTTAGAAGTCACCTAATTAGTAAATAGAGTCCACCTGTGTGTAATTTAATCTCAGTATAAATACAGCTGTTACGTGAAGCCCTCAGGTGTTTGTTAGAGAACCTTAGTGAACAAACAGCATCATGGATGCCAAGCAACACTCCACACAGGTCAGCGATAAAGTTGTGGAGAAGTTTAAAGCAGGGTTAGGTTATAAAAACATATCCCAAGCTTTGAATATCTCACAGAGCGCTGTTCAATCCGTGAACACAAAATGGAAAGAGTATGGCACAACTGCAAACCTACCCAGACATGGCTGTCCACCTAAACTGATAGGCCGGGCAAGGAGAGCATTAATCAGAGAAGCGGCCCATGGTAACTCTGGAGGAGCTGCAGAGACCCACAGCTCAGGTGGGAGAATCTGTCCACAGGACAACTATTAGTTGTGCCCTCCACAAATTTGGCCTTTATGGAAAAGTGGCAAGAAGAAAGCCATTGTTGAAAGAAAGCCATAAGATGTCCCTTTGTAGTTTGCGAGAAGC
The DNA here is from genome assembly GCF_905171775.1 of Rana temporaria. Classification (NCBI taxonomy): domain Eukaryota; kingdom Metazoa; phylum Chordata; class Amphibia; order Anura; family Ranidae; genus Rana; species Rana temporaria. The sequence goes on along the minus strand of NC_053490.1, from coordinate 183,677,070 downwards.
CATGTGGGGGACACAGCGAACAAGTGGAAGGAGGTGCTCTGGTCAGATGAGACCAAAATGTATCTTTTTGGCCTAAAAGCAAAACGCTATGAGTGGAAGAAAACTAACACTACACATCACCCTGAAACCACCATCCCCACTGTGAAACATGGGGGTGGCAGCTCTGTGTTGTGAGGATTCTTCTCTTCAGCAGGGACAGGGAAGCTGGTCAGAGTTGATGGAAAGATGGGGCGATTTTAGAAGAAAACCTGTTAGGCCTCATACACACGATAGGTTAACCAGAGGACAATGGTCTGAAGGACCGTTTTCATCAGTCCAAACCGATCGTGTGTAGGCCCCATAGGTTATTTAACCTTAGGTTAAAAAAATGGCAACTTGCTTTAAAATTTAACCGATGGATTGCTAACCAATAGGTCAAAACCGATAGTTGGTATGCAAACCCATCGGTTAGAAACCCGCGCATGCTCAGAATCAAGTCGACGCATGCTTGGAAGCATTGAACTTAGATTTTTTCAGCACGTCGTTGTGTTTTACGTCACCGCGTTCTGACACGATCGTTTTTTTAACTGATGGTGTGTACGAACGACGGACCATCAGTCAGCTTCATAGGTTAACCTAGGACAATGGTCCTTCAGACCGTTGTCCTCTGGTTAACCTATCGTGTGTGCAAGGCTTTAGAGTCTGAAAAATACTTGAGACTGGGGCGGAGGTTCACCTTCCAGCAGGACAATGACCCTAAACATACAGCCAGAGTTCATATGGAATGGTTTAGATCAGGGGTCTCAAACTGGTGGCCCTCCAGCTGTTGCAAAACTACAAGTCCCATGAGGCATTGCAAGGTTGACAGTTACAAGCATGACTTCCACAGGCAGAGTCATGCTGGGGCTTGTAGTTTCACAACAGTTGGAGGGCCACCAGTTTGAGACCCCTGGTTTCCATCAAAGGATATTCATGTGTTCGAATGGCCCCGTCAAAGTCCAAACCTAAAAGCTGGTAGAGACACCCCCAATAAGACTTGCAGCTGTAATTGCAGCAAAAGGTGGTTCTACAAAGTATTGACTCAGGGGGGCTGAATACAAATTCACGCCACACTTTTCACATATTTATTTGTAAAAAAAAATGGAAAACCATTTATCATTTTTCTTCCACTTCACAATTATGTGCCACTTTGTGCTGGTCTATCACATAAAATCCCAATAAAATACATTTACATTTTTGGTTGTAACATGACAAAATGTGAAAAATGTCAAGGGATATGAATACTTTTTCAAGGCGCTGTATTTTTTGGTCTTCTGCAGGACCTGGACACTGGGTTGGAGATTTCTTTCTCCCAAAGCACTTCAATATCTTCAAACTACGGAGCCCAATCCAAGAACACCAAAGCCCTGTACACACGATCAGTCCATTTGATGAAAACGGACTCAAGGACTGTTTCATCGGTTCACCGATATAGCTGACTGATGGTCTGATGTGCTTACACAACCTTAGGTTAAAGAAGCATTCGGTTCAGAACGCGGACACGTAAACCACGTACAACGTCACTATATAGGGGAAGGCCAAAGCCTTTGGCACCACCCTTGCCTCTGCTTTTGCTGATTCCGCGTTCCCGCGTGTTAGTGAAAGTTTGGTTAGAGCCGATTCGTGCTTTTCAGTCCGTTACAGCGTGACGAATGTGCTATCTCCATTACGATCGCGAGTTTTACAAGACCGAGCGCTCCCGTCCCCTCATTTAGTCTGAGCATGCGTGGACTTTGAACCGATGGTCGTGCATACTAACCATCGGTTTAGACCGATCGGTTAGGCGTCCATCAGTGGAATTTTAAAACAAGTTCTAAATTTTTTTACCGAAGGATAACGGACCAATGGGGCCCACACACAGTCGGTTTGGACCGATGAAAAGGACCTTCAGTCCGTTTCCATCGGTTTTGACCGACCGTGTGTACGCGGCCTGACATTCACAGAAAGCAGTAAAAACTGTTTTCTCTGCTCGTATTTGCTACTGCTGATGGCAGGATCATTTACAGTAAAAAAAATACATCTGCTTTCCATTAATGAAAATCTGTTTCGTTTGTCAAATTTAGTCAGATCATTTTCGATTGTCAAAATGCTAAATAATATATTTTTTTAATATGCAAATATATAAATCACACAAATGCCAAGCTAATATGCTATGGGCCAGATTCAGGTAGATCGCCGCATCTTTGCGGCGGCATAACGTATCTCATTTACGTTACGCCGCCTCAAGTTTTACGGGCAAGTGCTTGATTCACAAAGCACTTGCCTGTAAAGTTGCGGCGGCGTAACGTAAATCCTCCAGCGCAAGCCCGCCTAATTCAAATGATCCGGCTAGGGGGCGTGGATCATTTAAATTAGGCGCGTTCCCACGCCGAACGTACTGCGCATGCGCCGTCCCTAAAATTTCCCGACGTGCATTGCGCTAAATGACGTCGCAAGGACGTCATTGGTTTCAACGTTAACGTAAATAGCGTCCAGCGCCATTCACGGACGACTTACGCAAACGACGTAAATTTTCAAATTTCGACGCGGGAACGACGGCCATACTTAACATTGACTGCGCCTCATATACCCAGGGGCAACTTTACGCGTCGCAAATCTTACGTAAACGTCGTAACTTCACTGCGTCGGTCGGGCGTACGTTTGGGAATTCACGTATTTTGCTAATTTGCATACTCGATCGGGAAAACGACGTCGGCGACACCTAGCGACGAAAGAAAAAAATGCATTTAAGATCCGACAGCGTAATAGCCTTACGCCTGTCGGATCTAATGGTTATCTATGCGTAACTGATTCTATGAATCAGGCGCATAGATACGATGGGTGGACTCAGAGATACGACAGCGTATCAGGCGATACGACGGCGTATCAGGCGATACGACGGCGTAAATACAGCACAATATGTTTGTTTAGGTAACTGAAAAACAGCATTTTTCAGAATGTCATGTCTGCAATGCTTCACTGATTTCTAACATGTTTACATGTCAGCTTACTAAGCCCTGTAAAGTTTAAATTTTTCTTTTATATTTTCTTGCTTGAGGCCAAAGTAATGTAAATCCATTCCACACATTCTAATGATGTACAGCTTTTATGAGAGCCTTACAAATCATCACATACCTTGCAGTCCCTGAAATAAAATTGACAGAGATAGATGCGTTTTAATGAATTCCTTGTATTTTATAATCTTATCTTACCTTCTTTGCACACCAAATGTATATCAAATATCCTAGCTTGTTTTTATGACATCTAAACATAAGCTTTTTTAATGATAGCAGGCAAAAGCATACCTCAGTGTACTGTGTCCTATAAATCTATCTCAAAGCAATAAAGTTGGGGAGTTCAGAATATTAGCTTGGCATTTGTGATTTCTCCCATATATTTCAGAGCCAGAAAATATTTTAAAAGTTAATGAAACTGAACACTGGCTTTGCAATGCATAACAATTGTATTACTTTGTTGCATTATTGTTACTGGTGTAAATAGGAGAATTACACATTTCTAGTTAAAAAACAGCCATATAGAAAAATCTGTACAACTATTCCCAACGCCCTGTTAGTGGGTCACCAACAAGTATGGAATGGGTGGGGTCAAAATTCTTAAAACCCATCTCCAGTTCTGCAAAAGGTAATTCTCCTACCCCATCCCCCTCCCTAAAAAATGTCCCTATAAAAAATAAATAAATACATAGCTTAAAAACAGCCATCTTTTGGCAGTTGACCAGTCCTTCATCTACTACTCCAGCAATGATAGTGCAAGGTCCTTACTGCAGCACTAAGGAGGGCAAGATGAGGGCAGCCTAGTGAGACTAGTTCCTTAGTAGCAGTGGAGAAAAGGCACTGAAGGCAGTACTTTGTAAAGAAGAGGGTCATAAAGGAAAGAGAAATGCGCCAGGGACTCTGACAGCTGCAGGACGACTCTCTCTCTTTCCCAGACAGACGAGGATTACAGAGATCTGCATGTGGAGAAATCATGATATGCCTATGACCTCTTACTATCTTGTAAATGTTTTTAATCCCATTGGGCCAGATTCAGGTACAAATACGTTACGCTGCGGCGGCGTAACGTATCCCATTTATGTTACAGCGCCGCAGGTTTACAGCGTAAGTGCCTGATTCACAAAGCTCTTACCTGTAAACTTGCGGCGGTGTAACGTAAATCCACTCGGCGCAAGCACGCCTAATTCAAATGGGGCGGGCACCATTTAAATTAGGCGCGTTCCCGCGCCGAACGTACTGCGCATGCTCCGTCCGTCAAATTACCCGACGTGCATTGCACTAAATGACGTCGCAAGGACGTCATTGGTTTCGACGTTAACGTAAATGGCGTCCAGCGCCATTCACGGACGACTTATGCAAACAACGTGAATTTTAAAATTTTGACGTGGGAACGACGGCCATACTTAACATGGGTTACACCACCTAGAGGGCAGCCTTAGTTTTACGCGGCGTACCTCGATGGAAACGGCGTAAATATAGAGCGACGGGTAAAGCGTACGTTCGTGAATCGCCGTAACTAGTCATTTGCATATTCTACGCCGGCCGCAATGGAATCGCCACCTAGCGGCCGGCCTAGAATTGCATCCTAAGATCCGACGGTGTAAGTCAATTACACCTGTCGGAACTTAGGGTTATCTATGCGTAACTGATTCTATGAATCAGCCGAATAGTTACGACGGGCGGATCACAGAGATACGACGGCGTATCAGGAGATACGCCGTCGTATCTCTTTTGTGAATCTGGCCGTACGTGCCTGTAATCAATCTTTTTTCCCTTACTGCAGCACTGATTCAGGTAATGATGTAAGAGCAGGATTCTGTGCTATAATACTTTACGCCAAGACCAGAATGTTGACTTTAGTTAAATGATGCTGGCTTTCATTTAACATGAAAGAGGAGAACCATCTAGCAGTTATGAGGACTGCAGGGGACAATACGAGATTGAAGGAAAGTTTTGCAGCTTTTTTTTTCTGTATTTTGTTTTAACTTTTTTTTTTTTCATGACTGGTTCTTATTATTAAGGCCCCTTTCACATTGAGGAGTTTTTCAGGCGGTAAAGCGCTAAAAATAGCGCTGCTATCCCGCCTGAAAAACTCCTGCCCAGCTACCTCAATGTGAAAGCCGAAGGGCTTTCACATTGAGGCGATGCGCTGGCGGCTGACAAAAAAATCTCCTGTCAGCAGCATCTTTGGAGCGGTGAGAGGAGCGGCATGTATACCGCTCCTTCACCGCTCCTTCCCATTGAAAACAATGGGAACCGCGGCAATACCGCCCGCAATGCGCCTCTATAGAGGCGCATTGCGGGCGATATTAACTCTTTATCGGCCGCTAGCGGGGGTTAATACCGCACCGCTAGCGGCTGATACCCGCGGCAATTCCGGCGGTATAGCGCCGCTATTTTTAGCGGCGTTATACCGCCACCGCAGCTCCCGCCCCAGTCTGAAAGGGGCCTAAGGCTGAGGAAAAGAGTGATAGCCACTTTGTTTCTTGCAGTGACAGCTGTGAAATTTTCTTTATACATTTTGGCCAACATGTATACTGCTACATATCTTTGGTAAAAATAACTTGTGTGAGACTTTTTCACAGCCTTCCCACATACAGAGGCCCAACATGCAAGGAGCACCACTAGGAGCATAACTTACACATCAAATTTCATCAACACATCAAGTTTCATCGGACATGTTCGGTCGTGTGTATGGCCTAGCGGACAGGTTTCCAGCGGACAAAAGTTTCTTAGCATGCTTAGAAACTTGTCCGCTGGAAACCTGTCCGTCGGACATGTCCGCTGGTTAGTACGTCTAACCAGCGGACCGAAATCCCGCGCATGCGTCGAATTGATTCGACGCATGCGTGGAAGCATTGCACTTCCGTGTTTGAGAATGTTGGTGTCTTCTACGTCACCGCGTTCTCTGTCCGTGGGGATTTTGGTCTGATGGTGTGTACACACATCAGACCAAAAGCTCCCAGGAGACATGTCCGATGAAAACGGTATGCGGACCGTTTTCATCGGACATGTCTCCTCGTGTGTACAGGGCCTGACAATTTTGAAGGCCCTGGAGCACCAGGACAATGGAAAAACCAAAAAAATTACCCCATTTTGGAAAGCAAACACACCAATATTATGAGACATAATGAATCTTTTAAATATGTCATTTTTGTTCACAAGTTTTTGGAAAATGTGGAAAGAAAATGAAAATGCATTTTTTACACATTTATTTACACATTTTTATGGCACTGGTGGGCACTCATGAGCACTCTAGTCGCACTTATGAACACTGTAGTGGCACCATAGGGCACTGATGAGCACTGTAGTGGCACTGTAGGGTACTGTTGTGACACTGATGGGCACTGTAGTGACACTAAATACCCCTGTAGTGGCACTGATTGCCCCGTAGGACACTGATGGCACTATAGGACAATGATGAGCACTGTAGTGGCACTGGCACTGTAGTGGCACTGATGGGCACTGTAGGGGGACTAATGGGCACTGTATTGGCACTGATGGTACTATAGGAGCACTGATGGTATTTAGTTGCATTTGATGGCACCGTATGAGAACTGATGGCACTGTAGGAGCACTGATGGCACTGTAGGAGCACTGATGGCACTGTGATGGCACTGTGATGGCACTGTAGAAGCACTGTTGGCACTGTGATAGCACTGTAGGAGCACTGATGGCCCTGTAATGACACTGTAGGAGCACTGAAAGGCACTGTGATGGGACTAAAGGAGCACTGATGGCACCGTAATGACACTGTAGGAGCACTGAAGGGCACTGTGATGGCTCTGAAAAAAGCTCTAAAGGGCACTGTGATGGCACTGATGAGCACACAGGATTGCACTGCTGCTCTGTTTCTCTCTCCTCTCCTCACACCAATACAGTGTGTGATTAGAGAGAGGAAACCCCACAGCAGCGCGAGCTGAACCGGCCATGACACTGGTTTGTTGACAAGTGATTGCTCCGTCATTGGACGAAGTGATCACATGGTAAAGGGCAGGTATGATTGGCCCTTTACCCTGATCCGTGATGCGCTGGGTCCCAAGGACCCAGCCACCACAGACTCTATTGACTGCGTGCCACAAGGGGCGCACGAGAAGCATGAGCATTGGAGGCCACTTTTAACTAGCCAGCCACGCTGTAGCGGTCATTAGGCTATAACGTGGTCGGCAAGTGGTTAACAATTGAAGTCAGTTCTGCAACAATTAAAAACTGTAGCTTCTGACTTTCTATAAAAGGACACTCATCTGTCAAGGGATCCAGCTCACCCGAGCCAGTTCTTCGGGTCCCTGGTGTGTGAAAAAAAAACTGTGGGCAGGAGCTGTGGCTCCTTATGGCTTCACAGCTGGCTTCCGCTAGCTGCACTGCACTTTGTGAATAGTCTCACAGCTTTCTGGGACCTGTGATGTGTCAGGGAAGGGGGAGAGAACTTTTGGTGGATCATATATGATGATCCGATCAGAGGTGGGAAAGGGTACCCATCAAAACCAGACCCCCCTAAAAAAAAGTACTCCTAATGTGGCAGAAGAGGGGGGAGAAGGAGGAAGAGTGGAACTTCCCTTTTGGGAGCAATTCCTCTTTAACTGACTACAAGTATAAGCATTGTTAACCATTTTTAAGTTCAAATTTCTATGTACAGTAATGTTTACTGAATGTACATTACATCAAATACACCATTGGCAGACAAGTCTTTATTTTAGATTTAGCAGGAATAGTGTTTTAAAGAAATACATGGTACACAATATTAGTAATACACTTCAAAACAATATGACAAAGTCTGCAGTATATTGGTTCAGTTTATGAAAGACAATAAAACAAGAATTTAATTAATTCACCATAGAAATCAATAATTCATTTTTATACTTCACTTAGGATAAATTCCATGAAGCAAGTCTATTGTAATACAACAATAATTCCTGCACGTCTAGTCAGTTACCATGGACGGTTTGATTAGAATAATATTGCAATTATCTTTAATGAGATACCGACAACCCTACAACGCTGTAGCAGCCAATGTGCACACTTCTTAGTTAAATGTTATCCCACTAGAGTGTATGTTAACTTTAAAGCCAACTATAAAATGTGTCTTACTTAAAAAAAGAGAGAAGATAACGGCTAATCGTACCTTTATTCATCATGCTAAAAGAAATATTGCAGCCAATACATTTCAGTAATCATTAATCCTTCAGGACCATAAAGTTTTTCCTTTTTGACCATACCAATCTTATTTTTCCATGTGTGTATGCTTCTATGTAATCTCATTGCCTCCAGTCTTTCTCTCTGTCTAAACAGAGGGAGAAAATGGGTGAATGAGTCCCTCTTCTGAGTCATAAAGTTACGTAAAATGAATACTAAAATTGCATTAAACACAAAACCAAAAATTGTGTATACTGCAGCTTACCAATCAATACATGTGGTTGCTGCATTGGTTTTCTCTCTAGGCCTTTTCCCCTCTATTTTTACTTGATGATCTGGCCAGCAACACACATCCTGTTTTAGAGTTCCCCCAGTCTGGGTGAAGGAGCACAGGGGGCACCTTTGGACAGCACATCGTCATGCTGGGGCAAGGGAAGCAATGGATGCACTAGCAGATATAGATACACCATCAAATTGAAGCTGAACTCCAACTCACACTTTATGAGCAATTACAGCAACTGTTTTTTTTCCTTTTGGGTTTTGCATAAATAAAAGTCGATCATTGTAGGCACCCCTGTCAGAGGTAAATGGTTTGTTGCAACCCTCTCAACTGATGCATTTTCAGGACAGCTTGTTCCGTTGAAAAACAAAAGACTTGCTGGCCAGCTCACCTGGGTAAAATTGGTAAGCTGCAATATAATACATGTTTGCTTTTGGGTTTAATATTACTTTAAGCTTTGTTATTAAGAGGCTTTAATCACTAAAGCAGATAAAGTTATCTTGGTAAGCATGTGAAAAGTAACCCAGATCTTCAACTGCTTCCTGAAAATGTAAAACATATTTAGTCCTGAACATATCAAAATAAATAAATACATCATAAAAACGCAATTACTTGAAAACAAATATGTGAGAGTTGGTGCCCTGAAATCTTTTGAGGTAGACTTTTTTGGGTTCTGCTGGGTGACCTTTTAACTCAGTGATGGCTTAATGGCTGCATGTCTACTGTTATCACCTGGGTCTTTTACAGATTATCGTTTCCTCTGAGGAAGAAAGTATTGTTCAAAACACATTGGGATTGAAGAAAAGTATAACTACTATGTTTTGAACACATTTGTTGCCTTATTCAAATTTAGTATAATTTAAATAAAATATATATTTTCTATTTAGATATGTGTGGACATGTGGAATGCCTGAAAAGTCACATCCAAAAGAATTATGTCTAAAAATATACAGCGATGTTGTCATTCATGTAAGGGGTGATGGTTTCTAAATAAATAAATAAAATGTAACACTGCATACAGTCCATAATAATTCCCAGTGTCGTGTTTATAGAATTAGTTAATGTGTATTTTAACAGCCACTACCATTTCAGAAACTAGAAAAAATGTTAAGTAAGATTAGTCTATTTTTTAATTAAGTTATATTTTCAAATCTAAACCTCTCTGCCATTGGAGAATAAAGAACGATTTTTTTTTTTAGATCAGACATCTTTCAGTAGTAGAAGATCAGACATACTTTTCAGGTGAATTTAAATTTGATAAGCTTCTTGAATATGTTTGTATTTATTTATTTATTTATTTATTTAATACATGTACTTATGTCTAATTCTGTCTATCACTGTCTATTTACACAGTAGTTTACATATATTTTGTACATTCACATCAGTCCGTACCCTTATGGAGATTACAATCTAAGGTCCCTAAATCATATTTGCACACACACACACACACACACACACACACACACAATTTAAACAGGAGCCAATTAACCTACCAGTAATTCTTTGGAGTGTGGGACGAAACCGAAGTACCTGGAAGAAACCCACACAAGCACAGGAAAAACATTCAAACTCCAGGCAGGTAGTGCTAATAATTTGTTTCATAACATGAGTCCCTGTTATCGGAAAAAAATCCATATTTTTGTGATCAGTCTAATGGATACATGCATATGAGAATCATTGCATCATCATTCCTCTAGGTCTATTTTGATTGCTTGTATTAGGAATAAACTGAGAATTAATTTAGCCATTTTCAGGTATTTGCCTTATTAGAATATGACAATCTGTAACAATCTACATATTTTCCAAACAAAATATTAGAAAATGTAGATGGTTGAAGAAATACAACTTAGTAAAAAAGGACTGTATATACAGTATATATTCTATAGGAGAGGAATAAGTTATGTTTCCCTTAGCAACAGATCAGTTTCTTTAATACATTTTACAAGGAAACTGGATGAAAATGATTGGCTGTCCAAGGCCAGTGGGCGCAACTTGTTAGCTTCTGCAGCTTTAAGTGTGGTCTTTAAATTCTCCTAAATTGTATTCACTGTCCTGTTGTTGATTGGGTTTTCATAAAAATATAATACTAAATACTGAAACTGACAGGATAAGGGATCTTTACTAGCGCTGGGATTTGCTTTGCCAAGTATACTTAGACCCCTTTCACACTGGGTCACTTTGCAGGCGCTATAACGCTTAAAATAGCGCCTGCAAAGCGACCTGAAACAGCCACTGCTGTGTCTCCAGTGTGAAAGCCCCTCGGGGATACAGGATACAAAACATTGTGAATACAATGATTAATAGCAACATTTGCTTACCACTAAATGTGGCAATAAAAAGAAAACTCATCTCCTGTTGAGTTCAGTGTTCACTAAGGGTTAGCAGATGCTCAAAGTTAACCTTAGCTGGTCTGAATCATTAATGAAGGGCATGGTATCCTCTTGGAGGGGGAACCAATGCCATTTTTTTTTAAATTGGCGTGGAGTTACCCCTAAAGATTCATACTAGACAGACAGTGCCTGGTATTGTCAGGATCAAAGTCAGATCCCTGGTCATTAAAGTCGGACTTCAAGTCACAGGGCAAAGTCGGATCCACGATCATATGACTGTTTTGTAAAAATCACGGCCGCAAAATTGTGGCAAAATCACGTGACTTTGAAGTCGCACAAGTGTGAACGGGGCCTTGGTCTTTAAACCAATCCTTGTATCCCTGTGGAGCCCCTAATATCCTATGTCCAGGCTCTAAATAGAGCATTGGATGCTGCTCAAGTTTATATTAAGACCTGAACCTCCAGATGCTAAGGAATGTCCCAGTAATTCAACTATCAATTTCCAAAAGACCTGGCATTTGACAATTAAAGGATAGAGGCAGACTTAGTGCAAGGAGGGGTGAGGCTTAATCGTACTTGAACATATAATGAGCCTCATACACAGCATGAATGAAATACTGAATAGCCTTGTACACATGTACAGGTTTCCCGGCTGACTTTTTAGGGGAAAACTGAGAACATGCTTGGTAACTTTTTCCCCCTACACATGGCAGGGTTTCCCGACAGGAAAACTGCCATGGGAGCTTTGGTCGGGAATATCGGCCATGTGTATGCTCCATCGCAAAACTTTTTCTAGATATTCTCTCATTTAAGGTTTTTCACTCATTAACACATTTTCACCTCATTTATGTGGTAGCGCACTATTTTTGTTTTACACCCATAGGAAAACTGCCAGGTTAAAAACCGCCAGGAATCCCAGTGGGAAAAAAGAGAGCTTGTTCTCTTTTTTTCCCTGCAGTTTTCCTGTCAGGTAAACTGCGATGGAGTATACACATGGCCGGTTTTCCTGACCAAAAACTCTCATGGCAGTTTTCCAGACGGGAAAACCGGTCATGTGTATGTGGCTTATGTCATCAGCACACTGACAGGCTTGTTTCAAAGTGCAAAACTCTTTATTCTTGCCTGATCATTTAAAAAAACAATGTGGACACGCAGCAGGAGAGAGGTATCACAAACCATCTAGGCTTTGAAGAAGGGGGTACGCCCCAGAAACGCGCCAGCCGTTTAGATGTCTGAAGTATTACTGGCAGGTGCCGTGAGGTCCAGTCCAGCTGTCTGAAAGGCGCTTACTTTTAAGTGTCTTGTGAGTAGGACCATTGCTTTTTATTCTGTTTTATTAACAAATTTAAGTGGTAATGCACAAGGTCGGTGCGCCCTCCTTTCTTTTCTTTTTATTTTAGTCATATTAACACCCTTTGTTCTGTGGAGGGCTGCAAGACTTCAGACTTTGCCGTTAGACTATACTGCTGTACCCAGTTTGGCAAAACACCAGAGCGCAGGAGGTTTTTGTGAAAAATAATGTGGACCATGCAGGAAACCTTCTTCAGTCACGTCATCATATACCTGAGGAGGCATCCCTGCATGTTCCTGAAACATTGATTTTCTATGTGATGATAAAAGAATACAGAGCTTTTCACTTTTAAACAAGCTTGTCAGTGCACTACTGAGATATTCCATCTATGCTGTAGCCCAAGACCAAATGGGAGTTGCCGCAGAACCCTTTTAATCACATGGCCATTTCTAGTATGGTATGCAAATGGAATATACTATATGCTATACACAGCACAGGGCCACAATGAATGCAATAAATCCAATATCTAACAATTGTTTGCAGTTAACATCATCTGCCTGCACTTTAGCACTGTTGTTTTATGCTATGTCAGGTTCACTTTAAGACTACATTGATACTATGGAAATTTCTATTGAATTCAGAGGTACATATCCTTGTTATTGTGAAAAACTCTTTAAACCATGGCGTAGCTGTAGGTCAGTCGATAGACTCAAGAACTGTATCATGTAATTTGATGCTCCTCAACCACAACATTTTTTTTTCTTTTCTGTCTCACTAATTGTTGAGTTCACATACCATTGTACCTTTGATTTGTATGGGAAAAAAAGCAGATACATTATGAAATGGAGCAAAGATATTATGGTATAGATGGGGAACAGGCAATGATTTTCAGCACATACAGTTCTCCTTCTAAAATGAACAATATCTGAATAAGTCCTAACATATTTTGTTATTTGAGGTTTTAAAATACTATAAGACGCACTTTTCCCCCCAGAAATATAGGGGAAATTGTCTCTGCGTCTTTTAGTGTGAATATATGAAAGGGACCGCCCCTCCGCCCAGTGCACTTTGCATCTCTGCACGAAAGAATCCAACTTCTGCCAAGTCCCGGCTCCCACCGATAAACAAACTGTCCCCGGCCAGCTACAGACCCCCAGGCAGGTCTGTAGTGATGAAACAGCTTGACTTGGCCGGGGAGGGAGGGCGGGGACTAGCGTCCATAATCGGCCAGTGATTGGCTGCACTCCAAGCAACTCACGGAGGCTCCGCCTACCTTCCTCCGTGGCATATAGTCTCAGCGTAGGTGTTCTTCAACAGAGAGACAGTTCAGATGTCTGGATAGCGATGCCTGATGACCCCATGCCTGCCACTGGCAAGTGAAAAGCATTGTAGCCACAAGTTCTGTACACATGGGTAAAGCCAGAAAGAAGGGGGTTGGTTGGGGGGGGGGTTTATGCAAAGCTGAGGAGATACAGAGGGAGCTGAGATAAAGAGATGCAAAGCTTAGCTGTTAGGGGGTTGCAGAGATAAGCTGTAGAAAAAAGTGCAACAGTGAGTTGTGGCTAAGGGTGCAGAAGTGAGCTGTAAAAGGGGGAAAGTGCGATAAAGTGAGCTGTGGTCATTGAAGGGGAAGGCGTGCATAAGTTAATTGCAGAAGGATGGGGGTGCAGAAGTGAGCAAGGGACATGGGGTGAAGAGGTGAGTTGCAGAAAGAGGACGCAGAGGTGAGTTGTAGACAGGGGGTGCAGATGTGAGTTAAAGAAGTGTTGGGGGTGCAGAGGTGGGTTGTGAGTGGGTAGGTGTGCAGATGTGAGTTATGAACAGGGGGTCAATGGTCAGTCTGTGTTTCATGGCAATGGTCAGTCTGCGTTTCTTGGGCTCTTGGAAAATATTTTATTAAACCATTTGGTTCAGAATATTTTTTTTCTTGTTTTCCTCCTCTAAAACCTAGGTGCATCTTATGGTCAGGTACGTCTTATGGAGCGAAAAATACGGTAGGTTAAATGAACCTTGATGTAATGTTTTTAAAAGCACATTTCCATAATTCCTGCTTTTGGAAGGTTTCTCTATTTAATTCAATTAGCTTATGTAATAAGAAAAGTGTAAAGGTGTGTAAAAACAGCACAAAATATAAGGCAAGTAAAAATTTCTACATGTGTTATATGTACAAAGCCTAGGCTCATTACCAAGACTTTACTAACATTTTGCTTGTTCGTGTTGCTGTACATACCAAATCAGATAAAGTATATTGTATATGTCTAGTTTTCCATAATTCCTTCTTATTTAAGTTCTTCAGCTCCAGAAGGTTTACCCCCTTTCATGACCAGGCCATTTTTTGCGATAAAACACTGCGTTACTTTAACTGACAATTGCGCGGTCATGAGACACATTTTTTTTTACACAAATAGAGCTTTCTTTTGGTGGTATTTAATCACCTCTGCGGTTTTTATCTTTTTGCAATATAAACCAAAAAAGGCAGACAATTTAAAAAAAAACAATTAGGTAGATTCAGGTAGCAGAGCCTATAGTTACGGTGGCGTAGCTTAGCGTGCTTAGGCTACGCCGCCGTAAGTAAGCTAGGCAAGTACATGATTCTCAATGTACTTGCCTGCTAAGTTACGACGGCGTAGCCTAAATCGGCGGGCGTAAGGGCCCCTAATTCAAATGTGTTGGGGGGGGGGGGGGCGTGTTTAATGCTAATGAGGCTTGACCTCACGTGTTTTCCTTTTTTTTTAAACTGTGCATGCGCCGGGCGCCTACATTTCCCAGTGTGCATTGCGGCTAAGTACGCCGCACGGGCCTATTGATTTCGACGTGGACGTAAACTACGTAAATCCCGATTCGCGAACGACTTACACAAACAACGTAAGAATTTCGAATTTCGCGGTGGGAATGGCGGCCATACTTAACATTACTATTCCACTAGGGCCTAGCTCTAACTTTACGCGGCCTATCTCTTACGCAAACGGCGTAAAAGTACTGCGTCGGCCGGGCGTACATTCGTGAATCGGCATATCTCCTCATTTACATATTCTACGCCGACTGCAATGGAAGCGTCACCTAGCGGCCATCCAAAATATTGCAATCTAAGATAGGACGGCGCAAGCCGTCGTATCTTAGATATGTTTAAGCGTATCTCTGTTTGAGCATACGCTTAAACATAAGTCGGCGTAGATTCTGAGTTAGGTCGACTTATCTACTGATAAGTCGACCTAACTCTACCTGAATCTACCTAAATATGTTTTACTTTCTGCTATAAAACATATCCAATGAAAAAAATTTGAAAATTCTATTTCTTCATCACTTTAGGGCAATATGTATCCTGCTATGGTAAAAAAATCCCAATAAGTGTCCACCGGACCCCGCTGATTAGCTCACACTTTGCCCAATCACAGCTGGAGCTGGACGGCGGTGGCGATCGTGCGCGCCCCCAGACCTAGGAGTGAAAAATCACGTGCCTGTACGTGATTCTGCGCACAGAAGCCACCGTCCCGCAGTAAATGTAAGTGGGGCAGTTGGAAAGAGGTTAATTTGTAGCCCTGTCAAAAAATCTGAGTATTATTTGAAAAAAAACTGTGACCACCCACTGTAATTATTAAAAATAAAATACAACACTCATAAAAATGCGTTGGCTGTAGCTGCAGGTCACACCTTCTGAATATGTTAATTGTCAGCCTGTCATGCTGATCCAATTAGGTTAATTTCACTTTGAATATCCAATTATGTCCAAGGAAAGTTACAAAACAAAAGGATATTTTCTAGCATATGATTGGTTAAATAACCTTTTTAATAAGCTCAGTGAACATTTACTTTTAACAGTCTATATTACCTTAGTAAATCCCAATGGATTCACTGCTTAACTGACCTTGAAAAGTATGTAGATCAGGTGTTATTATTTCACCTACTGTATGACTGTTCTGTGTCAGTAATGAAAGCTGAAGCAGCCAGGCAATTTGCATTTTTTAAAAGTAGGTCAGCAATGGAAGCCAGCATGTTTAACACTTAAAGATAAACTATATATAAGAGTGAACACACTACCATTCACTGTTGCATAGATTGTATACACAATATTTATGTAAGTAGATTTGTTTGTATGTTTAATAGCTCTGGGTGTCCTGGTAAGGGATATCAATAGATAACTCCTACCAGTGTTACTTACTACATACCAATGTCTGTTGGACATTGTAAGGGTGGCTGATATCCTGGGTATTGTTCTTAACTACTTGCCACTTGTAAAAATCATATTTTTTTGCTAGAAAATTACTCAGAACCCCCAAACATTATATATTTATATATATTAGCAGAGACCCTAGGGAATAAAACAGTGGTCATTGCAACTTTTTATCTCTCATGGTATTTGCGCAGCAATTTTTCAAACACGTTTTTTTGGGGGGAAAAAACTGTTTCACATGCTAAAAAAAACATAACACTAAAGCTAGCCCATGTTTGCATAATGTGAAATATGATGTTATTGCGAGTAAATAGATACCCAACATGTCATGTTTTTAAAATTGTGCACACTCAGGGAATGGCCCCAAACTTTGGTGCTTAAAAATCCCCATAGGCGACACATTTTTTACAGGTTACCTGTTTAGAGTTCTAGAGGAGGTATAGCACTAGAATTATTGCTCTAACGTTCATGGCGATACCTCACATGTGGGCGCGACCTACGTATGATGCAGGCATCATTCAGATATCCCCACTCAAAGTCTGCAACATTTTATGACGGCTGTGTCAAATAATATTGATGTGTGATTTCTTGAATTAATAAACTAGTAATTATTTTTAATGCATCTTATGCAGGTTTAGTTTTTTTGTTTTTGTTTCAGTCCTCTTTTAAGTACTAGCTGCTTCACAGCAAACGGCTTAATAGTTATGCCTTGAAAACTCAACACACTTGTCATTGTGTAATAAGGGAGAGAACAATACTTGTGACATAACTGACTAATACTGCACTGCTCTCAGAAATAATTGCTGTACATATAGCTATTACAGTAATCTGAAGCATGCATGTTCCCTTCTAGAGCTTAGTTTTTTTTAAATGTCCCTGATGCATAATGTTTCTCCTGGAATTCATGTAAAGTGACTTGGAATACTCCTCCTACTTATCATAACTACACACACAAATCCCCGTCCTCGCTCTGTCATGTTGGAGATCGTGGCCGCCGGGCACGAGCATCAGCTCCTTAGGGATGCGGCAGGGCCCCCTATGCTGCTTCAGGTGCCCGCTGTACAGCATTAATTATTTGCGCAGGAGTGCCACTCTGCCGATATGAATCGAGGGTGGGCAGTCTGCAAGTGGTTAAGCTCAAATATAAACACTCTCTGTATATTCTCTGCTCCTTTGCTGTAAAAAGTATGTTTTTACAGAGCTACTGTAAATAACAAGGGGAATTTTACTCAGTTGTAAGTGAATAGTGCTCTAACAGTGCTGTAAAAATTCCTTGTCATGTACTAAATATTAGTATAAAGGTCAATATGAATACATATGCATAAAATATTAATATAGACCAGGTAGCGCTTTAGCATGAATATATAAACATGTTTTCTGATGGTACAAAGTCCATATAATGAGATCGCAAACACAATTGGAAAGAGTTGGTAAGTATAAATAGTCCACTTAATCCCAGAGAGAGAGAAGCAGAAAAAAATCTTGCTGCGGTCCTGTATGTCACCACCACACACATGCTCAAAGAGGATCGAGGGGGTTGTGCAGCCCCCTCCTGTCTAAACTCTTACCCCAGAGATAAGAACTGCAGGCATATAAATGTAAAGACGATCTCCAGCAGGTGTCTCCAATCTCTCACAAATGGTCACACTGATCACATAGAGAAATAAAGGGAACTGACATAGCGTGAAAGCTTTGCTTTGATGATGTCAACACAACGAAACTAGTCAGGGTGGAGCCAAGTAACGTGACTGGTAGCCGTCAGACAGGACTGGGATCGTGAGCAGTTATCCCCGTGCTACAGGAAGCAGTGTGCGGTAGGAGAGGCCGAGTATCCACTGATCAGACGGTTTATGATATAATCAATGCTGTTTTGATTAGAGTTGTTTGTGAGTGCGAATTTTATTGGATTTGGAATGTTCATTTAATAAATCTTAAAAGGGGTTCACACTATGTCAGTTCCCTTTATTTCTCTATGTGAACTCTGAGGGATCAGTGTGACCACTTGTGTGAGATTGGAGACACCTGCTGGAGATCGTCTTTACATTCATATGCCTGCAGTTCTTATCTCTGGGGTAAGAGTTTAGACAGGAGGGGGCTTCTATCTGCACAACCCCCACGATCCTCTTTGAGCACGTGTGTGGTGGTGACATACAGGACCGCAGCAAGATTTTTTTCTGCTTCTCTCTCTCTGGGATTAAGTGGACTATTTATACATACCAACTCTTTCCAATTGTGTTTGCGATCTCATTATATGGACTTCATATTCAAACTAAAGCGCTACGTGGGCTATATTAATATTTTATGCATATGTATTCATATTGACCTTTATACTATTATTGTTTTATCAGGCTTACAGTACACCTGAGTTTAAGGTAGCAGCTATATCCAGCAATGGTTGCATAGTATCCAATCTGGTGCAGGATTTCATTAACGCTTGTTTGTTGTATTTGAGATTAAGCACCATTCTCGGATCCAATTTTCTTTTTGATGTACTAAATATTACTAAAACAAATGAATCACATACTTTGGCACACATGGTCCTGCACAACAGCACCAACTAACATTGATAATGTGTTTTTTCCAAATTCTCCATCTCTCCCGCATACATCTGTCCCTACTTTCAAATCCCCAACAATTAACAGTGTATTCTGTTAACAGGGGACTCTGTTTAGACACCGTGGTGTAGTGGTTAGCACAGTTGCCTAACAGCAAAGAATCAGTGGTTTGAATCTCAACAACGACACTACTTGCCTGGAGTTTGCACATTTTACATGTGCCTACATGGGTTTCCTCCCACCTTCCAAAGACATGCTGCTAGGTTAATTGGATCCTGTCTAAATTGGCCCTAGTATGTGTATGTATGAATGTGAGTTAGGGACCTTAGATTGTAAGCTATTTGAGGGCAGAGACTTATGTGATTGTACAATGTATAAGTAAAAGCACTGCATATAATTGACGGTGCTATATAAATACCTGAAATAAATAAATACATTTAGAAAGGGAAGTGGATTAAGTGAGGACTGGCAACCAAGCCATGTACCAGTGATACATATCTTTTCCACTGTGTCCTATGAATATAAGATATTGCTGCAAGTTTCTACATTTTCTAATTAAAAATATTGCACCTAAAGTAAAAGTAGCCCAGATACTACTACATATTACAAACACATTTTACAAACAGTAGAGCATTACTTTTATTACAGAAAGTGAAATTTCCCCCCCATCATAACTTTTTTGCAAAATAAATAATGTACATAAAATTATGGGATCCTGCAACAGTTAAATCTATTATGAAATAAGTATTGCTAAAAAAGCATGTGGAGGCAAGGAATCAGCTGCATATCATGACCGGCAGCATGCCAAGAGACTGTAAAAATGTCCTTAATGAGCACTCTTGGGCCCTCTGTACAAGAGTATAAAATTAAATTTGCTGAAACACCATTTGGCATGATATAGCCTAAAATTCTTATCAAAGAAAGAAAAAAATTCAGTAGTTTAGAAAGACAGATGTGGACCTTGTACATCATTTCAATCACTGGATATTACAATGATATATATATATATATATATATATATATATATATATATATATATATATATATATATATATATATATATATATATATATATTCATATATAATATATTTATATTCACAGTAATAACTGAGTTCGTTTTCGGAAATGCAAACTACTTCATCTTTTTCTGGATCCCATTTCTGAGTACCTCTGAGATATTGTTGGGAAAAGGATACACCAAGAAGAGTTTTCTTGAAATTAACATAAATTCTCAGTGCTTGAGGCAGCCTTTTGTCTCTCCATTTGTCAAAACACTAGGCCTATTATGAGACTGCTTAAGTGCCCAATTGGTTGCCTTCAGGGTTAGAAGCAGATAAATGACTTAGTTTGCGAAACAGGGTAAAAGGAAGTTTTCCTAACTGTCATCGGTCAATAGCAATCTGTAACTGTATTTGGTTTCCTGGCTGCCAGTATTGACTTCCTTTCATAACATACAATATTATATGGCTCCGGAGAGTAAGTTAGGGTTCTGTTAGCCACAAATTCAGCATTAATCTCCATAACTAGCTCAATTCTTATGGGATGTGTTACTTGCAAAACAATCTAATGATGTTGCACTACTTTCCTCTTTTAAAGTTTCTAACAATTTCTTCTTGATCTTCAATCAATTAGTTTAGCAAACTTTTATCTTAAACAGCAGAGCAAGCATTTAAAGGGAACCTGTTACCTAACAACCACGTCACTGGCACAATGATACAATGACGTCCAAAGATACTAACACTGGGCCAGATTCTGAAAGAATTACGTTGCTCCACGGCAGCGTAACGTATCTGATTTACGTTACACCGCCGCAGGTTTAAAGCGTAAGTGCCTGATTCACAAAGCTCTTACCTGTAAACTTGCGGCGGTGTAACGTAAATACGCTCAGCGCAAGCCCGCCAAATTCAAATGGGGCGGGCACCATTTAAATTAGGCGCGTTCCCGCGCCGAACGTACTGCGCATGCTCTGTCGGGGAAATTACCCGACGTGCATTGCGTTAATGACGTTGCATGGACGTCATTTGTTTAGACATTAACGTAAATGGCGTCCAGCGCCATTCACGGACGACTTACGCAAACGACGTGATTTTTTAGATTTCGACGCGGGAACGACGGCCATACTTAACATGGCTTAGAACACCTAGGGATCAGCCCTAATTTTACGACGCGTATCTCGACGGAAACAACGTAAAGTTAGAGCGACGGTTAACGCAGACGTTCGTGGATTGCCGTAACTAGTCATTTGCATATTCTACGCCGACCGAAATGGCCTCGCCACCTAGCGGCCGGCATAGAATTGCATCCTTAAGATCCGACAGTGTAAGTCAATTACACCTGTCGGATCTTAGGGCTTGCTATGCGTAACTGATTCTATGAATCAGCCGCATAGTTAGGACGGGCGGATCACAGAGATACGACGGCGTATCAGGAGATACGCCGTCGTATCTCTTTTGTGAATCTGGCCCACTATGTCTAGAAATAGTCCAGTGCTAGAATCCACATCCAGTTTGGAGCATTGGTGATTATAAGTGCCACCCAGTTTGACAGTGATTAGGACCCCTTTCACACTGAGCCGTGGCTGCGTTAGCGCTAAAGCGCCACTCGTTTTAGCGGAGCGTTAGCGCTGTTTAAGCAGTGCATTTCAGCCATTAGTGGGGAGCTTTTAACCCTCCACTAGCGACTGAAGAAGGGGTTAAAAGCGCCCATGTTGCAGCACTTCTGAAGAGGTTTTCAGGCGCTTTGGATTCATTTCAATGGGCAGGACATTTTTGAATCACTGTATACAGCACTCCGAAAGTCGCCCCCAAATGATTTGGAGGTTTTCATATTTAGAGGCTATTTCTAGTGCTAAAACACTTGAAAACCACCTTAGTGTGAAAGGGATCTAAATGTTAAAGATGAACCTCAGCTTTACCTTTACTCTGACCCAGTTGTACAGCCTCCTCTCTAGATAATAACCTGTACAGTGTGCATTAATTGCTGCCTTATCCCTAAACATTCTTTCTGGGCTGTAAGATACCCAGCATCACCCATCCTCTTAATTTCCAGCCTGGTTGTCATCAGCCCTCACCTTTAAATGTACTAACCTGCAGATGTGAGAAGAAGCCTCACAGAGCCTAAGCCAGGGGTCTTCAAACTACGGCCCTCCAGGTGTTCAAGAACTACAATTCCCATCATGCCTAGTCATGTCTGTGAATGTCAGAGTTTTGCAATGCCTCATGGGATTTGTAGTTCCGCAACAGCTGGAGGGCCGTAGTTTGAGGATCCCTGGCCTAAGCCATTATACAAATGCATACATCATTTTTTTTCTCAAAAAAATCTCTAATTAATACAGAAACTTGGTAGCCTTATCTACTCTCTCTTAATTTGTTGTCCTGTGATCTGTGTCCTGTTTTACAATTGTGCCATCACAAGTGTAATGTATGATGGATCTGCTGTCCTGTTTTTTCTTGATACTATGCTGCAGATTTTGTTTGTAGAAAATTATTATTTTCTTTTACATGTACTTTATCAATAGTACCTGGTTCACATTTTGACATTTGCTAATAGCAAACAAATAAAATATTTAAGCCCTGCTAATTCTCCTTGCTATATGAGAGCAAAAAAAAAAAACAGCAAACACAATACATGCTGAAAATAAATTAATAGCATAATACAAAGAGCAATCATTATACATTAAAAAAAGAGTGGGTGAAACTATTGCGCTACTGGGAGTAGGTCAATGTTAAAGTGAATGAAGCTGAAATGAGTGACGTGGAAGCAGCTATATCTGGTGGTGTTCACTGTACACAAAAAGAAAAATGTAAAAAAATTGTGATAAGCGCTACACACTATGACAAGGCTAATAAAGTGAAAAACACAACAATCTTCCAAACTAGCAACAGCTAGTACAACACAGGAGAACCAATGAATGGAATGGAGATAAGCAATATCCTAAATGAGGAGAAAATGTCCTATAACTGAGGAAACCAATATTGGGCACCAATGGATAATCTTCAAAAGATGGCTGTAAGTGAATCACAGTGCAGATAAAGAGGTATTCATAACCAGTCTCCCAAAACTCTCACCTTAATGTAGTAGGATATAGGCATGTAGCATGGGTGTGAGCATATCCAGAGATGAGCATCAGAACACTTCCCAATAATATCCTCTGCAGTGGTCCCTTGCCTCTGTAGCTGACACTGATCCCAAAATATATAGCAGATCTAGGCAGGTGCTCAATGCTCAATAAGAGCAAGGGGGGAGGGAGAAAGAGAAAAAAAACGGATGACTCCAATGGTGAAGTACGTTGAAAAAAGGGTGGTACTTTATTTGAGTGTAAAAAATGGACTCTTACATGTCATTTTGATCATTTTTAAGAGTCCATTTTTTACACTCTAATAAAGTACCCCCCTTTTTTAAACGTACTTCACCATTGGAGGCATCCGTTTTTTCTCTTTCTCCCTCCCCCTTGCTCTTATTGAGCATTGAGCACCTGCCTAGATCTGCTTAGTGTTCTGATGCTCATCTCTGGATACGCTCACACCCATGCTACATGCCTATGGGCCAGATCAATAGCCGGGCGGCGCAACGTAACTTTTCCCATTTAAGTTACACCGCCACAAATTTCCCAAGTTAGTTCCCGATCCACAAAGCACTTACCTGGAAATTTGCAGCGGTGTAACTTAAATCCGTCCGGCGCAAGGCGGGCCCAATCGAATGGGGCGAGTCCCATTTAAATTAGGCGCGCTCCCGCGCCGGACGTACTGCGCATGCTCCGTCGGGTAAATTACCCGACGTGCATTGCGCTAACTGACGTCACACCGACGTCATTTGCTTAGACGTTAACTTAAATGGCGTCCAGCGCTATTCACGGACGTCTTACGCAAACGACGTGGAGGTTTAAATTTTGACGCGGGAACGATGCCCATACTTACCATGGCTTAGTCAAATAGGACTCAGCCCTAGTTTTACGCAACGTAACTCGACGGAAACAACGTAGATTTAGATCGACGGGCCGTTCGGGACGTTCGGGGATCGCCGTAAGTCTTCATTTGCATATTCTACGCCGGCCGCAATGGCCTCGCCACCTAGCGGCCGGCCTAGAATTGTATCCTTAAGATCCGACAGTGTAATTCAATTACACCTGTCGGATCTTAGGGCTAGCTATGCGTAACTGATTCTAAGAATCAGCCGCATAGTTAAAAACAGAGATACGACGGCGTATCAGTAGATACGCCGTCGTATCTCGTTTGAGGATCTGGCCCTATATGCCTAGTTTTGGGAGACTGGTTATGGATACCTCTTTATCTGCATTGTGATTCACTTACAGCCATCTTTTGAAGATTATCCATTGGTGCCCAATATCGGTTTCCTCAGTTATAGGACATTTTCTCCTCATTTAGGATATTGCTTATCTCCATTCCATTCATTGGTTATCGTGTGTTGTTCACAGTTTTTGCATATATAAATTGATGTATATATTGTTTCACTAGTTATTCTATTTTATGTGATGGTATATTTTATCACTAGTTATTACCTACTGTATGTACTAGTTGTTGCTAGTTTGGAAGGTTGTTGTGTTTTTCACTTTATTAGCCTTGCCATAGTTTGTAGCGCTTATCACAATTTTTTTACATAATCATTATACATTAACTGATGAAAATCAAATCATTCAAATTCCAGGAACTGCCCTTTGACAGATTGATATGGGTTAGAGTTGTTTACATTTTTTCTAAGCAGCATAGCATTTTAAGCAAATATCTTTTTTTTTTTGCTCACACTTTAACGATTAGTTCACCAAATAGTGATGTTACGTTTCAGGTAGAAGCAGATAACCTCACTCAGATCCGGGGAGATCAAAAACTGAAGGCAAATTCAGTAGAAGGTAGCTAAGGACACAGGAGATAGTTAAAAGCTGAGCAGATTTTTTGTAGTGAAAACAATAGCACAGTTACATACAGTAGTAGCCTGCCTCCATCCGAAATACCATCCACAGAGGTGCAATGCAGCAGCAGTCAGGAGGTCCAATGCAGCTATACATGTGCATTATTATTCGTCCGAATTTTGGGTATTTTCATTATTTTAACAAACGTCAACGAATGCGCAGAATCCAAAATCCAAAAATTCGTTGCTACAACAGTTCGATATAGATAGGAGATTCGACATGACGCTGACAATAGCAATCTGTGTCTATCGAACCTGTGGTCAAATGTGCCTAACCTTAACTCTATTAGTCCAAGATTATTCTACATAGAGAGGAAAGATTCGACATAGAGAGAAAAGATTTGACATTATAGAGACAGTGTTGGGGTAGACTATTCGACATGAACGACAAAGATTTGACGAAGCAGCGAAAAACATACAAACGTTGAATCTGTCATTGAAGCCTTATGGTTTCTGTCGAAAGTTCTAAGAAGATTCGACAAGCAGCTAAACTGTAAAACGCCACAATCGTACATTTCCGGTTAAACGCTCGGCCCATAGGCTTTAGAAGAATATGAATGTTGGTTGACTATTAATAATAATTTATAAATATAATTATTACTAGAACATTAGAATTCTTCTATAGCTTGTAGGCGGAACATTCAACCGGAAATGTACAATTGCGGCGTTGTACAGTTTAGCTGTTCCGTCGAATCTTCTTAGAACATTCGACGGACACCATTAGCCTTCAATGACAGATTCTAACTTAATTAATTTGGATTTTCGGACGAATGCATTTTTTTAACGAAACTAAATAAATAAAAATTTATTTCGGGAGTAACTAAATACATTTATTTTTCGGACGAAAACTAAATTCCGAAACAAAATATTTCAGTGTGCACATGTCTAAATGCAACACAGGATGGTAGCTGCTAAGCTCTAGTATAAGTGTGCAGGGTCCTCTTCAGTAAAGCTGGCCATTGATGGACATAAATGTGGCCAGTTCAGTAGGGACCAGGCAAATTTCTATCCATCTATGGCTGGTCCTGTTTGAGAGCAGTCGATTTGCTGATTGACTGCTTATAAATCGGCTTGCTGGAAAATTTTTGCTCGATCAGCATTGCAGCCAATTGACAGCAGTGCTTAATAGTGCATTCTGATAGCAGGGACTCCAGCCGACCCCTCTGCTGTCAGAATACAATGACACAGCGGAGAGGATTCCCCCATCCACTTCAGCTCTGTGGAAGGGGGAATCAATTCAATTATTTTCTACTCAGCCTGGTGCCTGAGAAAGAAAAAAAATTGTACCCATCTAAGCCAATCATCCTCAGCTTTATAAGACTTTTGCTCATTCACACTTCTGCAATGGTGTCATTGCACAGTGCAAATACATTTGAGATACAGTGAATATATGGCCTTCCTGCAGACACAGGAAGGAATCTTAGTTTATACACATCCATATCAGTCAGTATGAGACCGGGTTCACACTGGTATGACATCCGACTTCAATGAACAGGTATCCGACCTTGATCCCCGACAATACCAGGCTGGTATGAATCTTTAGGGGGAACTCTATGCAAAATGTAAAAGAAAAACGGCTCCAAGAGCATACCAGGCCCTTCGGTCTAGTATGGATTTAAAGGGGAACCCCCACGCTGAAAAAATGGCGTTGTGGTCCCCCCAAAATCCAAACCAGACCTTTATCAGAGCACACAAAGTCAGGAAAGGGGTGGGGATGAGTGAGTGCCCCCTCCTGAACCATACCAGACTGCATGCCCTCAACATGGGGGGTGGGTGCTTTGAGTCAGGGGTGCCCTGCACCCCCACCCCGAAGCACCTTGTCCCTATGTTGATAAGGGCCTCTTCCCGACAACCCTGGCCATTGATTTTGGGGTCTGCGAGCGGGGAAGTTATCGGAATCTGGAATCCCCCTTTAACAAGGGGGGCCCCCAGATCCTGACTCCCATCCTATGTGAATAAGTATGGGGTACCCCTACCTATTCACCTAAAAAGTCAAAAATAAAACGCAGTACACAGGTTTTTAAACAAATTTATTAAGGCAGCTCTGTCATCGCTTCTGATTTCTTTGCCCCTTTCCTGGTCTTCTCCACTCTCCGCTTATGTCTTCTAGCCCTCTCTACTTCTTTTTACTCTGTCCGTTGTTTTCTACCTCTGCCGGTTATTCTCCCCTCTCCGGTTCTTCTCCGCTGATGTCTTCTAGCCCTCTCCAGTTCTTCTCCCTCTGTCCACGGTCTTCTGCTTGGTCTACTCTGTTGTCCTATCACTCTTTTTCCAGGTCTTCTCCCTCTGTTCTTCTTCTGATGTTGACGCAACGCTCTCTCCCGCCCTAATGCTAGGTGCGCGGTGTGCCACTACTTATATTGGCATGGGGCGGGGGCACTGGGTGATGTTATATGGCATCTCTGCCCCTTATGACATCACTGCCCGGTGCATGATGGGGTGGTGACGTCATAAGGCGGTGGGCCCCCTTAAAATCCATGCCAGATTGAAGGGCCTGGTATGGTCTTGGAGGGGGAACCCATTCCATTTTGTTTTTTGCGTGGAGTTCCCCTTCAAGATCATCATAGCACAGGTCGCATGCCAAACGGTGATCCAACTTTGACATTACTTCAGTGATATTCAATGGGCTGAAGTAGGATCAAAGTCGGACCAAAGTAGTGCATGGAGCCTTTTCAAAGTCGGACTGACTTGTGTCAGACCAGTTAAGATGGCTCTTATAGGGAAACATTGATTTTGCTTTGTTTCAATTCATTATTTACATACATTTGTTTAGTTAAAATTGTTGAATCCATTTAATTCATTTTCGGAATTTGTTTTGTTTATTTGTACTTTTTAATTTAATAAATTTGAATACATAAGAAAAGAATATACAGTAATAGAAAACTATTATATTATTTTCTTATGTATTCAAATTTATTCTATTTGAAATTCGAATTTCAGAAGATGGTTATATTCTATGTTATTCTATTTTATTTGTTTCTATTATATTCTAGTCTCTCCTTTTGTTTTTCATTATATTATTTTCTATTATTGTTTTTCTATTCTATTCCTTTATTGTCTATTCTATTTTATTCTCTTTGGAAATTCGAAAACGAGTTGAATTTTAAAACTATTCGAATTCGAAAAATATCCCAAATATTTTTTTTCATTATTTTGGATTCATTTAAATTCGATACATCCGAATTTCTGAAAAACAAAAAATTGTCCGGATTTTAATTCGGAACAAAACAAACTGCAGGTGTCTATACATTGAAAAAAAGAAAGGTAACACCAGGTCCACTCACAGGTGCCGGAGTTAGATGTGTCCCAACACACTCCATTGCAACAGTAGTAAGAAGATCCGGCAAAACTGCAGTCCTTAAAGTGTCGCTTATTGGTACATCAAAGTGACAATAAAACAATAATGCTGATGCGTTTCGGCAAAAGCCTACGACTAAGCTTACGACTAAGGCTATTGCCGAAATGCTTCAGATTATTGTTTTATTGTCACTTTGATGTACCAATAAACAACACTTCAAGGACTGCAGTTTTGCCGACTCTTCTTACTACTGTTACATGTCTATACCTTACCATGTGTTGTGTTTACACCAACAATGCACATTTGCTAATTATACATGTGCATATACTATGTGCTATGGTTATGCTTTACTGCAAGTTGCACCCGCATACAAGCCAGAGTGGGCTCTTGCTTTATTTGCTCCTAGAGAACACGCAGGCTGTAGATGGCTGTTAGTTGTTAGTTTACACATTTGGACATAGCTATTAAAATATGTATCCAGGCCTAGCGCTTTGGCTACAAATTGTTTTGTATGAAAATAAAGCAAACAACACAGAACAAATCAAACAACACAGATGACCAAATAGATTGTCAGTTTACAAATTTTACAAAAAAAATCTGAAGCTTTCTGTTTGAATATTTTATTATGTTTTCATAAAGCATAACAAAGGTCATAAGAATTATACCATTCACATTAGTAGAATACAATTAAAAGAATAAAAAGCAGTTATAACTATGCTTCTCTCATGAAGCATATAGAACCAAATGTAAGGAGTATTCCTTAGTGTAACATTTCAGTTATCATAACAATTTAGTGATGAAATCTGAAGCTTTCAAAAATAACGAAAGAGAAAAATCAAACGAGCTGCTAACAATATCAGTGCTTAATTAGTTCTAACAGGGGTATAATACCACTTTGTTAAAAGTTTTATGGCAGCCTCCCTAAGGCCCCTTTAACACTTGTATGACTTGTCCCATGATTTGTGATGGCAAAGTAGCATGACAAGTCGTTTCCCATGATTTCCAATGACAACCATTCATATTAGTATGACTTCAAAGTAGTCCCTTCACTACATTGGTCCAATTTTGATGCCACTTACACAGGCATTCCCTGAAATCGTGGCAAGATAACGGCCGCGATTTGCGGCAAAATAGTGGCAGTGAAATCGTGGTAAAATCATGTGGTTTTGAAGTAGCACCGTTTTAGCGCTAAAAATAGCGCAGCCTGTAAAGAGCCTCTCCTGTCACTCCAGTGTGAAAGCCCGAGTGCTTTCACACTGAAACGGTGCGCTTGCAGGATGCTTTGGAGGAGTGGTGTATACACTGCTCCTTCACCACCCCTGCCCATTGAAATGAATGCCTGCAAAGCGCTTCGGCAGCGGCGCTACACAGGCAGTGTTAACCCCTTCTTTGGCCACTAGTGGGGGTTAAAAGTTCCCCCGCTAGCGGAAGGAAAGCACTGCTAAAACAATCGTAAAGTGTCGCTAAAGCTAGTGGCGATTTACAGGGTGCCTTGGCGCGGCTCTGTGGCTCACGCATGCATTTGCAAATGCGTGTGGACTAAACCCCTGTTAGACAGGTTAATTGGTTGTTCTGCAAGCTGGTCGGTAAGTAGGCTTGGTTTTTCCCTGGGCATTCCCCAGGTTTTTTTGTTATATGTATCACAGGCACACGCCGCATACTGTGGGGAGCGACTGCCAGTGTCGCCCCCATAAATTGAGCGAACGATCAATGGCCATACACCTAATGCACCGTGCACATTGTTTAGCTGGTGGAGGTGGGGCCTAATGCTCCGCCTACCAGCCTCCGCGCAGCAAACCATCGTGGCATCTGCTCTAGCTCTGGGCGGGACGGGTCGTCTCTCTGTAAACAGAGGAGGAGGAGCGAGAGAGGAGAACGATGGTGGACCGTGGAGGAAACCTTCAGGCAGCACTCAGAAACAGGTACAAATTGATGAGAGGGATGTATAGAGATGTATATATCATGTATTGAAGAAACAGGACCAATTTAAACACGTGTATGCCCAGAGACTGTGACAGTTTTAGTAACAAGTATTGCTAGCAGTAGTTAGTTACCAGTTGATTTTAATTGTAACTACTAATTACTACTAAAAACGTTTACCTCAAACTGTTCTGGGCAAACAAACATGGCATAGTCTGGCTGGAGTCTGAAATTCTTGAGGAGTACTAGAAATGACAGATAAGGGAAAAGTGTTGCCCTACCTGGCTAGGTAGCTGTTCAGTTAAGAGTGCTTTCACACTCACAGCGCCTGGGGGTCGGCGTTAAAACGCCGCTATTTTTAGCGACGCTTTACCGTTGTTTTCGTGATGCTTTTCGGCCATTAGAGGGGCGCTTTTAACCCCCACTAGCGGCCGAAAAATGGTTAAAAGTGCCCCCAAAGCGCTGCTCCAGCGGCGCTTTGCCGGTGTTTCGGCGGCGCTGCCCATTGATTTCAGTGGGCAGGGGCACTTTAGGAGCAGTGTATTCACCGCTCCTAATGCGCTGCAAAAAAGCTACTGGCAGGACTTTTTTTGACATCCTGCCAGCGCAGCTCTCCAGTGTGAAAGCACTCTGACTTTCAGACTGGAGTGAATGGAGCCGCGCATTCAGGGCGCTTTGCAGGCACAGGGGTCTTACAGAGCAAATTATGTACAACCCTAGGACATGGTCTGCCTAAATAGGAAGGGGTGTGGTTTACAGATGACAGGGCGGGTCTTAGATAGTAATGGGTGTGTCCTTGACAGGAAGGGTGGGTCGTATTTAAATTAGGGGGTGCATGAATTTAGTCAGGCCTAGGGCAGCACAAAACCTAAATACACCTCTGCCTATGGGTGGAGCATTTGACCGGAAATGTACGATTGTGGCATTGTACAGTTTAGCTGCTTGTCGAATCTTCTTAGAACTTTCGACAGACACTATAAGCCTTCAATGACAGATTCAATGTTTGTATGTTTTTTGCTGCTTCGTCGAATCTTCGTCATTCATGTCGAATGGTCTACCCCAACACTGTCTCTATAATGTCGAATCTTTTCTCTCTATGTCGAATCTTTTCTCTCTATGTCGAATCTTTTCTCTATGTTGAATCATCTTGGACTAATAGAGTTAAGGTTAGGCACATTTGACCACAGGTTCGATAGACACAGATTGCTATTGTCAGCGTCATGTCGAATCTCCTATATATATAAAACTGTTGTAGGAACGAAAACGAAAATAAAGCAATAAGGATCTTTCGGATTTCGGATTCTGCGTGTTCGTTTTATGCACCCTACAAATTTTGTAACTACTACATACCAACATATTCTGTCACTGATTTTTCACAAAATTAAAAAAGGATAAGGTACTGTTCTTGTTTAATCATAGCCTTTGATGTTTTAGCATATATGAAAGGGTGTATAAACTTGTTTTTTTTAAGTATGTGGTATAACTATTCAAGATGTGACTTTATTATTTATTTAGCTGTAAATTATACAGCAGCCACAGAAGATCGGTTCAGAACTTTAAACAATCAAATAAAACTATAATTTTCTATGTTTTTGGGAACTTCCTTAAAATCTTGTTTTATGAAACTCTTGCTGCATTGATCACTTTGTTTAGAAACAAAGAGAAATATCAATATGAAATAAATGTGTATCATCCATCTTCATTTGTGCAAAATGTCACAAACATCTTAACTTTCTGTAGAGTTTTCAATAAAACAATTATTGTTGCTTTTAAGCAGTAAATTAAACCATTCCTGTAATCATTGCAAGTAAATTGCTTGTGCTGCAATTATACAGCTTCCTTCCATTTCTAAAATAACCATAAACATTCACTACAAGCTTTTCTATTTCCATTCTGGACTTTATTGGCTGTGATAAGGACATTTTGATGAGTGAACTTAAAATAAGTATTACTTTAAGAAAAACAGAAATGAAAGGCGCGCACACCTAGTGCATTACCAGAGATAATTTAATAATGTTTTTTTTTTTTGGTATAAAAGTGGGTACTCACAAAATGTAACTGACAAAAGGCCATAAACACAGTGCATGGACATGGACACAGTGCATGGACATGCACAGAACATGGGGTACAGCTGATCTCTGGTAATGCACTAGGTGTGCGCGCCTTCCATTTCTGTTTTTCTTGTAGCTCCTTTCGGATTACCCCATCTGAGGAAGGCAGCATCCACCTAGCTTTGGGATAAAATGTATACCTTTTACACCGCCATTTTATGTGATATCTGTAACGTCACACCTTGGAAGACCTATTAGCGCTGGAAGTGACTGTGTTTTTTGTAATTCTGAGGTCCCGTACACACGACCGGATCTATCCGCTGGGATAGATCCGCGGATCAGTTCCAGCGGACAAATCCGGTCGTCTGTACGGCCTCGCGGAGATTCGTCCGGCCGGTCCATTTCAAGTGGATAGAAATTTCTTAGCATGCTAAGAAATCTATCCGCTTGAATCCGGACCAGCGGATTGATCCGGTGGTCTGTACAGACTCACCGGATCAATCCGTCCGCTCACCTCCCTCGCATGCGTCGTAATGATTCGATGCATGAGTGGAAGTACTTACCTTCCACGTCACCGCGGAGGAATTCCGCACGGATTTTGATCCGATGGTGTGTACACGCCATCGGATCCAAATCCGGGGGAGGAATCTCCACTGGAAATGGTCCAGCGGACCGTTTCCAGTGGAGATCCGGTCGTGTGTACGAGGCCTAAGTATCACTTCAAGGGAAATCCTGTTGGAATGTCTGTTGTAACCAATGTAAGGGTAGGATCAGGTTTTTACCGCTGTGTACCCTCTATGTTGTCTTCCTTTTGAGCTGTGTTTATTTAGGTTTAAATACCAAATGAAGTTATTCTTTACATTTGGATTACATCACTGTATAAGGGAGATAAGTCCTCCACTGTTCTCTTCTCAAGGAACTCCTAGAATACTCTAAAGAAAGCACAGAGTTCCATGCAACCCTTGAAGTGGTTGTAAACCCATAAATGTACCCAGTGAAGTGACTTGTGATAATACACAAAGATTAAACAAATCCCCCTTTAATAAGTTGTATAGATTTACCTGCAGACTACTCTACATCTGTTTAAAGTCTAGAATTAATAAAGCTTGTCTGAGTTGTCAAAAAAAGGGGGCAGAGAGATGAAATTACACTCTTCAGAACTCAGTGAGAAGAGCTCTGATTTCAGATTGGAAGAAAGGGACACACACCCCCTCCACACAGTGCACAGGAACAGAACTGAAGCTGTCAGTCAGCTGGAGCTCCCTCCCCTGTCATATTTTTTCTCTTGGTTTTAAGAAAATGTGATTCATGCTGACAGCAGAAGAATGAAGCAGCAGACAGAAATTGCACTTAGTGCTCTTATTTGATACAAGTACACACTAGAGGGATATGCTTTGTTTATATTTCATGTCTGAGGTTTACAACCACTTTAATGAGAAAGGCAGGTGTAGACATTACACACCACTGTGGGGCATTAAACATACTATATGCTCATATTTCTTGAATATATGTACAGTACAAAGAAAATCTACACATGCTTACACTGGATATATTCACGGTTGGGTGAATCATTAGGCTTAGTAGGGTGTTGTGCTTTTCTAAAAAGAGTGTTTAAGCTCAACTCCAGCCAAAACGTGCTATTTTATTTTGGATAGAGCTTGGGGTTATAACTTCTGTCAGGCTTGGATTGCCACCTGTGGCCCTTTTGTGAAGATTGTTCCTTATTTAGTAGTCTGTAATTACCAATACCGTTTGTTAATCTTTTCTGTTTACATCCTTAATAAAAAACTAAAGATTAAAAAAACAAAAAAGCAAAACTTTTTTGTAACTATTCCCTGCTAAATCCAAAATTAGGAATTAGGCATTAAACACATTTTCTCCTCCATTTTTGTAAATATAGTAATTTATAGAAATTACTTTTGAAGGAGCCACTAAAAAAAAATTGGGTCCCCTTTACCTTTCCAATGGATGCCCTGTTTCCAGTCCCAGTAGCCTCCTTACTATTTCAGGCTCTAGTCTAGAATTATTTTTACTGTTTATTTCAGGGAGGAGGGTGCATGCTACTCTAGGCACTGGAAAAACTCTGAGTATAACTTCCTGAAAAATCCCAGGTTTAAGAGGCCCTTGAGCAGTAACCACAAAGTAATGCTGACCAAGAGGGGGAAGTCAAACCAGTGACTCTTTGAGAGCATTTAGTCTTTCTGTAATTCCATATAGTGTCTGACCCTTACTAAGAAAGTTCCACAATACCTAAAGCTGTGAGTGGTAGGTCCTTCTCACAATGTTGAGGTGGCAGCTTTTGCCCATTTCTCTTACAACACACTTCAGTGAGGGATCCTTTCTCTAGCCCAGCTTCAACAAATGTCTCCGACTCAAGTCACCAGCCTAAAGCATAAGCTGGAGCCCAGTGCAAATAGCAACTTCTCTAACACACATGTCTTCTCCCAGGGGAAGCCCAGGGGAGAGAGAAGCTGATTGGTTCCTTCCAAAAATTACATTTTTCCCATCCATACTTTCTGAGCTAGCCTTCCAAGTATTGGCTGGGTTGGATACACTTGCATAACTCCAGAGGTCAATTCTACCACTCTATTTGCTGGAACATTCTTCCACCAACAGGCAGGAGTAGAGAGAAAATAGTCACCGCTCCAATTAGGTATGTGGATGAATCCGTATCCTCTGAGAGAAACCCAGGTGCCGGCAATGCACAAAGCAATTGTAGAAAGAAATGTTTGGACAGCCGCACTCTGGAAAAACCTTCTCGGTTGCCTTTTATTGATAAAAGTATTTAAACACCACACATCACAGCAAAGACAGGGGCATACAGCTGACGTTTCGCACTACAATCAGTGATTACTCAAGCTATGAGTAAGCACTGATAAACCCTCGGGTTTAGAGGGAACCTACAGAATCCTAACACACAGATTTAAGCTCAGTTGGTTACAGCTCAGCCATAGGACCAAATTTAGCCAGGGCAATACACATTTATCATTAACTTTTTTGCACATTTTCCATATATAATGAGCCGGGTTGGGACCAATGAATAAAAAAGTGCACTTTGTTAAAGAATTGTTTCTGGCAGAGGAAGCAATGTTTTGGACACAAAATGATGTGTGCTTACAGGTTCCAGTGATGGAAATACAGTTCTGCAATTACCTGCGTTAGCGGCATTAGCTAGAAAATATCAGGGGAATTAGTATAGCAACTGATGTGATGGTGGTAGGGGGGCAGACAAAATATCATCCATATTTGTTACATTTGTATGGTTGATTTAATATTGCAAGTTCCACAGGCAGAAGAGGTAATGATGTTTGAAGGTGGATTCTACGTATAATATTTTAAAGCATCCAAAAACAGCAATATTAGTTAACTAAATTGTTTGAATTGTAAGGAAGTAATAATTGATCATGTTGTTTTTGAAATAGGTCCAGCAGACATGTTCGGTCGTCTGTACAGCCGAGCGGACAGGATTCCAGCGTACATTTGCCCGCCGGGCCTTTTTCGAGCGGGCAAATGTTTCTAAACTTGTTTAGAAACATGCCCGCTGGAATCCTGTCCGTCGGACATGTTCGGTCGTCTGTACAGACTTGCCGTACATGTTCGAGCGGCCGCCATCCCTCGCATGCGTCAAATGACTTTGACGCATACGTGGAAGCATTAAACTGCCAGGACCGCGCACATATTCGCGGCGACGGCGCGACCTCGTCGCCGCGTATCGTGTACTCGCGGATTTCTGTATGATGGTGTGTACAGCCATCATACAGAAATCTCCGGGTGGGCATGTACGCTGACCGTTTTCATCATACATGTTTGCCCGTGTGTACGAGGCATAATAGATAAATACAGTATATAAAGTAAGTACTGTACTTGAAATAAATAATACAAATCACAGTCAATTTGTTAAATGTACACTGTTTTTATAAGGTATGTCATTTAATAGAATTGCGGCATAATGAACTAGAATAGCTTTCTGTAAACATGTATTCTGTCTGTGGTCCCAGTATGGACAATACATGTCCTACTAACTTCAAACTGTGGGGACACTACTGGCAGTAGCACTCAGACAAAATCCACCAAGCATGTAGGTAACAATGCATGGACAGGCTAGAAACTAATAAAGATGGACTTTGAGGGCACACGGATAGATAATGTAAAAAAAACAAAGGTTTTTTTATTATAAGAAATTATTAAAACGGTTATACATATACATCTGTATCAGTATTGTTTAATGGCCCACACATAGGTTCCAATCACATTTTCAACAGTCCAAAACCATATTACTAGACCCAATGAAGACAATGGTAAAGATTCCAAAGATGGTAGCCAGATAAGGATGTGGATGTGGAGTGGTTGAACCACGGTGTCCAAGTGTAAAATAGGATTTGCTTTACATGTATGCGTAAGGATACGATTCTTCAGGAGCAATAGAGAAAGGCCATTTTGTATAGACAGTCTAAGTGCCAAGACTATGACGGTGTGTTTAAACAAACTGCCAGGCTAGGATGTGTAATCGTGGAGTTCAGCCACACTAGTAAACTGTGAGATTTTGCTGGTAAGCAAAAGGGAATTCCAGGATGGATTCAATCAGCACAACAAGGTTTATAAGCATGAGCTAGTAGTAAGAACCAGCATGCATAATAAGCAGAGCCACTCAAACCAGTATAATGGAGAAGAGTATGCTCAGGACTTTAGCCAAGGCCTTGGAGTCTAGGTAGATGTATGTGAGTGATTAGTGTCCTGGACCACATCTGTGGTCACTGCAACTACAAAGTGTGCTCAGGTGACTTGGAGGGTCCAACTGGGCTTTTAACTGTCAGATAAAATGTAGTCTTTGTTAGAAACCTAGAAATAAAAGAAGATTGTGCACAGTCTATGAGATTTTATAATCTGCAATCATCTAATATTTGTGGCTCTTAGCTTTAAGTACTGTATAAAGTAATTCCAATGTATACAAAATGAAAATAGGAACTGTGTAAGCTGAACTAGTTACAATGAAGCCAATCAACTCATGTGTAAGTAATGTCAGCATGAGGCATGTGGCTGCTTCCTCCTGTAATACATTTTGATTTTTCATTAAGTGCCCTCCATTAATAATTGCATCTAATTTTCACCATAGCACCAGCTTTCCCCATTGTGGTCTTTTAACTTCCTCCAGTTCTTTTTTCCTGATATACAGCAGTACACAAAGCCACAGAACATATTACCAGAGTTATGAAAGTGTGCACATTTTCTCCTGCTTTACTTAGATTGAATAAATGCTTCACATTAGAGCTTTGTCACATCCAGACTACTTCTCTTGTACTCCTACAGCTTTTACAAATGATGACTGTTTTCCTTGTTGTTTCAGAGTGCTGACATTTCTGGAGCTTAGCATACTTAAATCAATCATTTCAAAACATGAACTGTCAACTAGAAATCTTCTCTTTGTATTTAATTCCATTGTATCTGTCACTTCCTGGTCCAAACTAACTGTGCTAGCCAGTATTTTAAATACAGATATGATATTAGGCTGCATTATTTCAAACACAGAGAGGGGCAGATCCACATACATCGGCGCAGGGCACAGCGTATGTAAGATACGCTACGCCACTGTAACTTACTTTGCTTTTCTTTGAATCCTCAATGAATTTTCGCCGTAAGTTACGGCGGCGTAGCGTATCTCTCGCGTCGTAAGGGCGTGGAATTCAAATTCGGCGGGTAGGGGGCGTGTTTCATTTAAATGAAGCGCGTCCCCGCTCCGAACGAACTGCACATGCGCCGTCCGTAAAAACCCCCAGGGTGCATTGCTCCAAATGACGTTGCAAGGACGTCATTGGTTTCGACGTGAACGTAAATGGCGTCCAGCCCCATTTATGGACGACTTACGCAAACAACGTAACATTTTCTAAATTATACGCGGGAACGACGGCCATACTCGGCGCGGATTACAAGGGGAACGCCACCTAGCGGACGCCGAAAAATTGCATCTTAGATCCAACGGCCTACGAAGATGTACGCCTGTCGGATCTAGCCGAGATGCCGTCGTATCTTGTTTTGAGGATTCAAAACAAAGGTACGACGCAGGAATTTAGAAATTAAGCTGGCGTATCAGTAGATACGCCAGCGTAATTTCTTTGTGGATCTACCCCATAGTGTTTGTATGCAGATCAAGGTTTTCATTTGAGCTTGAACAAATACAACTTTTGTAAATGTAACAATTCGCACATTTTGTATTGCCATGTGTTAGGCCTCGTACACATGATAGGTTAAAAAAAAAGCATCGGTTAAAAATCCATGCATGCTCAGAATCAAGTCAACGCATGCTTGGAAGCATTGAACTTCATTTTTTTTCAGCACGTCATTGTGTTTTACGTCACCACGTTCTGACACAAAAGTTTTTTTAACCGATGGTGTGTAGGCGCGACAAACCATCAGTCAGCTTCATCGGTTAACTGATAAAAACGGTCCATCGGTCCATTCTCATCAGATGGACTGATCGTGGGTACGCAGCATTACAGTGCTAAAATTGTTCCCATACTAAAAATGCCAGGTACACATCGATATACGCTGTAAAACATATTGTTGACTGCTACTTTTTATTAGACATGTGCATTCATTTTTGTCCGAATGCATTTTCGTCTGAATTTCAGGGGTTTTCACATTTGTTTTTAACAAATGATAACGGACGTGCAGAATCCGAAATCCGAAAGATCCGACAAAAAATGCTTTGTTTTCATTTTGTAGCGACAACAGTTCGATACATATAGAAGATTCAACATGACCGTGACAATAGCGATCTGTGTCTATCGAACCTGCGTTTGAATGTGCCTAACCTAACTCTATTAGTCCAAGATTATTCAACATAGAGAGAAAAGATTCGACAATATAGAGACGATTCAATGAAGCAGCTAAAAACATACGATCGCTACAAACTGACATTTATGGTCAAATGAAGAATTCTAAT
Source organism: Rana temporaria (assembly GCF_905171775.1). Classification (NCBI taxonomy): domain Eukaryota; kingdom Metazoa; phylum Chordata; class Amphibia; order Anura; family Ranidae; genus Rana; species Rana temporaria. The sequence goes on along the minus strand of NC_053490.1, from coordinate 183,638,164 downwards.
ATTAGTTGACGACTAATAATAAGATAATAAATATAATTATTACTAGTCATACAACATTAGAATTCTACTATAGCTTGTGGGCAGAGCATTCGACCGGAAATGTATGACTGCGGCATCGTACAGTTTAGCTGCTTCATCAAATCTTCTTAGAACATTTGACGGACACCATAATCCTTCAATGACAGATTAGACCTTAATTAATTCGGATTTTCGGACGAATGCATTTTTTAACAAAACAAAATAAATAAAAAGAATTCCGGGAGTAACGAAATAAATGAATTTTTTGGAAGAAAACGAAATTCCGAAAACAAAATATTTCAGTGTGCACATGTCTACATTTTATTAAAGCCTCCTATTTAGTCTCAGTGTCGTAACAAAAACAACAACTCCAGCCATTACATCCTTCTACATGCACAAGCACTATAACATGAAAAAACGGTTTCTACCTCAACAATTTTAAGAAAAAAGTTTTCCAGTTGTTATTTAAAGGGTGTTTTTGGCCTCGTTTTCAGTTTAAATACATCCTTTAGGTCTGAGCCTATGAGATCTACGCAATAAACTTTAGAAACACATATCCAGCACTCAACTCTATTGTCCCTGTACACTGTGGGGCATATCTATCAACAGATACATTTTTCTTCACAACTTTTCTTCACAATAATTCACCTTGCAAAACTTAACAAGGTGTCAAATGGAACTTCAATACTGTTCATGCTAATTCTTTTCTCTCAGAGTGTAATTTGGACTACTAGTAAATGTGAAAACATCTATGAAAATGTTTACCATTTTGCAGGGTGGCTATTTTTCAATTAGATGTTTGTTTTTGCTTGAATTTTTTTACTTTTTTCTAAAAAGCAAAATGTAGAAATTGTGTTGCCCATATATTGAACTAGCAAGGGACATTGCCAGGTTGACTTGAGACCCCTTATGATATGCCAGGTCTTAAGAGTTACTCCCCACCAGTTGCCCAACCCAAACCCCTACACTGCTCCGCCTCTAATTCCGCCCCTAAACACGCTCTTGTAAATTATCTCATGAAATTACATTTTATTATTAAAATAATGACTTTTCAGTAATAATTTTAAATGGTTTACATCTCGACTATACTGCAAGACCATTCACTATATGTATCCATATTTTTTATTTTATTTAAAAAGCGGAAGAGAACAAAACTTTTCATGGCTACAGGCCAGGGAGTAATGCTCTCTATCACTCAATATTACATCAGTTCCTATTAGGAATATTGTTAGTACAATATTTCCTATACGCACTTGACATCATAATGTCTTTTTAGATCCAATTGTACCTTTTAATTTGACTGGGCTTTCTGAAGAATCACTTTACTGACATAAACTTAATTCTTTGATAAATTACCTTAAAAGTCAGGAAGTGAAGACATTTATATTTAGAAACTGTGGCCCAGATTCACAAAGGAGATACGACGGAGTATCTCAGATACTCCGTCGTATCTCTCAGAGTATTTATGCGACTGATTCATAGAACCAGTTACGCATAGATATCCCTAAGATCCGACAGGTGTAATTGTTTTACACTGTCGGATCTTAGGATGCAGTACCGCGGCCGCCGCTGGGGGGAGTTTGCGTCGTAAACCAGCGTCAGGTATGCAAATTAGGAGTTACGGCGATCCACGTCGCCGCTAGTCTAGTTTCCCGTCGCAAAGTTAGTCGTCGTTTTGGGTGCCTTAACTTTAGACAGCAAACGTATTGCTGTCTAAAGTATGGCCGTCGTTCCCGCGTCGAAATTTAAAATTTCACGTCGTTTGCGTAACACGTCCGGGAATACGGAAGTACGCTACGCACGTCGCCGATCGCAAAAATGACGTCAGTTCGCGCAAAGCACAGCGGGAATTTCGAAACTGAGCATGCGCAGTAGGTCCGGCGCGGGAGCGCGCCCAATTTAAATTGTACCCGCCCATTCGATTTGGACCGCCTTGCACCAGACGTATTTACGATACACCGCCGCAAGTTTCCAGGTAAGTGCTTTGTGGATCGGGCACTAAAACTGAAAACTTGCGGCGGTGTAACGTAAACGGCTTACGTTACACAGGTGCAATTGTACCTGAATCTGGCCCCGTGTTTTTATCTGAGGTTGAACATTTGCCCCTATATGCTGTAGCAATGTGGTAGAACTAAAGATTTGCAATGCCACGGTTTAATGTTTATTAACTATCCCCATCCCAGCATAGCTTTTTTTCCGTCATACCATTGCCCCTTTGCAGCGGCATATTATTCAAATGACAGTTAAGCTCCAAACCCAGTGCATGCCATAACTGTTATTAAAATGCTATGTTAGTACAGTAAAAAGGCACCCAGCTCATTACAACAGATCTGGAGAGATCTTCCTGAACTAACTAAAGCTTTGTAGGCCTGGAACATTTACCTTTTCTGTATTTCTTTTAGTTCTGTCATAACATCTAACATAAAACAATGTTTTTATCCTAGGATTATAAAGCCTTTATTTGGTAAGTATCATTGTGATAAGTCTATAGAGTAGCAGCTCCAGTTCTTTTAAATTTGGATGTTCATGCTTCATAAGGAAGGATGCATTATTTTGATTTTCCAGTTTACATATTTCATTACATCCTCTGCTTTTAGAATGCTACCACCACAGACACACCTCATTAAATCCTGCATTTGGATGCTGCTCTGACTAGAGCTTGTGTGACATATTTCCAAAGCTGGCAGCATTTTGGAGCATTATTCCAAAGACAGATTCTTAAATAACATTAGTCTTCTGTACCTTGTCTTCAGAGAGAAGGTGGCTCGGGTGAAATGTATTTGTTTTATAAAACATCACAAGGCAAAAGTTTGAGCAAGCTCTGGTGTCCTATCTAGAAAATACTAGCATCGAGGTCCATAAACCAGATTTCTAGATAAACACGGTTAGGCTATGGTTAAACACACAGTTGTAGTTTGCACATGTAGTGCAAAGTGTATTTGCCTTTAGTAAATAACCCCCATGTCTTCTTTACACAGCCCCATAAGGGACATCTCAAGCTTGTAAACACATAGGGGTAGATTCACAAAGACGTACGACGGGCGTATCAGTAGATACGCCGTCGTAAGTCTGAATCCCCGCCATCGCAACTTTAAGCGTATGCTCAAACTGAGATACGCTTAAATGTTGCTTAGATATGACCGGCGTAAGTCTCCTACGCCGTCGTATCTTAACTGCATATTTACGCTGGCCGCTAAGGGCATGTACGCTGATTTACGCCTAGAATATATAAATCAGCTAGATACGCCTATTCACGAACGTACACCCGGCCGTCGCAGTAAAGATACGCCGTCTACGTAAGGGGTTTTCAGGCGTAAAGATAAACCACCAAAAACATGGTGCAGCCAATGTTAAGTATGGACGTCGGAACCGCGTCGAATTTTTCAAATTTCACGTCATTTGCGTAACTCGTCCATGAATGGGGCTGGCCATAATTTACGTTCACGTCAAAAGCATGGCGTTTTGCCGACGTCATTTGGAGCATGCGCACTGGGATACGTCCATGGACGGCGCATGCGCTGTTCGTTAAAAATGTCAAATACGTGGGGTCACTAGTATTTTACATAGAACACGCCCCCAGCCTATTTTGAATTAGGCGGGCTTACGACGGCCCAGGCTAGTACATCAAACTGATTGATAAAAGGAAGGACGGGATGGACAGCCGCAAAAAACATAAGGTTGTCTTTATTGTAAAAAATGGATAAAAAATGCACTACAAAACAAGCAGAACACAGGTAAAGCAGCCTACGCGTTTCAAACTCTGATTAGTGCTTAGTCATGGCTAAGCACTAATCGGAGTGTGAAATGCGTAGGATGTTTTCCCTGTGTTCTGCTTGTTTTGTAGTGCATTTTTTATCAATTTTTTACAATAAAGACAACCTCAGGCCGCGTACACACGGTTGGACAAAACCAATGAGAATGGACCAACGTTTAGTTTCATCGGTCCAAACCGACTGTGTGTATAGCCCATCGGTCTGTTGTCCTTCGGTCCAAAATTTTAAAACATGCTTTAAAATCGAACCGATGGACTGCTGACCGATTGGGCCAAACCGATGGTTAATACAAAAAAGCATCGGTTCAAAACCCGCGCATGCTCAGAATCAAGTCGACGCATGCTTGGAAGCATTGAACTTCGTTTTTTTCAGCACGTCGTGTGTTTTACGTCACCGCGTTCTGACCCGATCGTTTTTTGAACTAATGGTGTGTACACACATTAGACCATCAGGCCACTTCAGCGGTGGACCGATGAAAACGGTCCGTCGGACCATTCTCATCGGATGAACCGGTCGTGTGTACAGGGCCTCATGTTTTTTTTGGAGTGTGGCTGTCCATCCCGTCTTTCCTTATATCAATTGCTTTGTGCATTGCCAGCACCCTTGATTTCCTGAACCGTTGCTGATTTTCCCAACAGGGAAAAAAGTCTATGAAAAGAAAAACAAATGCAGCCACTACGAATAAAGCTTGATAAACTGCAATATATTACATTATTTGTTTTATTTGTTTAATACTGCTTTATCCACTTCCTGCCTGTAGAATATCATGTGATGTCCAGAAATTTCAATGGTAATACCAGGAAGATGCCTGCAGTTACTGGCATTCTCCCAGTATCTTTTTTTTCATTGAATTGCTTTTACGTGTCTGTGGGAGCGAGTCTCATGCCTCCTTCCGCTGCTCTTCTGGACTCTTCCATCCCACTGGGAAGCCCAGAGCTAGAGCCGGCAGCTCCACTGGCTAAGCATAGAAATGACCGAGGAAACAGAACATCCCCATTAATCTCTATGGTCTAGCATACCTGAAGTGAAGAGTAGCTCAGCTTTCTCCGGGATGTAAATAAGCCATTACAGGCTTGTGAATGCATCTAACCAAACCAATCTTGGTTTGATCTGATGTTTTTAGGGTTGAAGGAGAGATCTGGGGTCTAATGGACACCAGATATCTCAGTAAAGAGGACCTGTCACTGCCCATGCTATCACAAGCGATAGAAGTGATAAAAAAAAAATGTCAGAAATAGTGTAAGAAAAAAATAATAAAAATGTAAAGCCCCCCCACCCCCTTTGCTTGTATACAAGAGCTACCCATTGATTAAAATGACCGACAATACTTTAGTTTTATTATTAATATATAAGAATTACAATCTTAAAAAATATATTTTTAATTGATGCTTTTGGTTATTTAACATTTTAAACTTTTAATATTCTGAAAAAACATAACTGTTTACCTTTCAACTTACCAGTAATAAGTGCTTCAATAGGAATATTTATCAGCAAATGAAACTGAATAATAGTATCGTGAAATTCCAATTTTTATGACTTCAGGCAATCTATCAAGGTATGTAAATAGTCATTTTAATATCCCCAATGAAAATTTCACTAAGCTTTGATTCCAGATGTTTCTTACTTTGTTGTCCATTTTAAATTGTAATTAACAGTATTTGTCAACAACAGAAAAAGTAATTTTTTTTCCCTCCACAGGTTAAACAGATATTATCATTATTCAGAATTTATATAGCACCCACAGTTTGTGCAACACTATACAAAATAAAGGCAAACAATACAATACAATTCAATACAAAAGGAATCAGATATGGGGTCCATTAACCACTTGCCGACCGCGCTATAGACAAAATACGTCTACAGAGCGGTCGAGTTATTCTGGGAGGACGTCTATGGACGTGATCACTCCGTACCGATCGGTACAGTGTTAGAGGAGAGGGGGAGGGATTGGATGGCAGCAGCAATGCTGTGGGCTGGATCTGTGACAATTGCAGTCACAGATCCAGCCATCCATCCCTCCATGCTCAGCCATCCCTGCCAATACTCTGCAATACACAATACCCTGCAATACCCCCTGCCAATACTCTGCAATACCCCCTGCCAATACCCCGCCAATACTCTGCAATACCCCACAATACTTCGCAATACCCTGCAATACCCCACAATACCCTGCCAATACTCTGCAATACCCTGCCAATACTCCACAATACCCTGCTAATACTCTGCAATTCCCTGCCAATACCCCACAATACCCTGCCAATACTCTGCAATACCCTGCCAATACTCTGCAATACCCTGCCAATACTCTGCAATACTTCACAATACTCTGCAATACCCTGCAATACTCTAAAATACTCTGCAATACCCTGCAATACTTTGCAATACCCTGCAATACTCTGCAATACCCTGCCATTACTCCGCAATACCCTGCCAATACTCCGCAATACCCTGCCAATACTCCGCAATACCCTGCCAATACTCCGCAATACCCTGCCAATACTCCGCAATACCCTGCCAATACTCCGCAATACCCTGCCAATACTCCGCAATACCCTGCCAATACTCCGCAATACCCTGCCAATACTCTGCAATACCCAGCAATACGTCCCCCCTCCCGCCACCCTCCGGTGCTTCTACTGACTCACTGCTACGATCAAAGACAGGATCTTTTTTATTTTATTTTTATTTCAGGCTTCCCAGCCTAGAGGTGAGATGTGGGGTCTTATTGACCCCACATCTTACTGTAAAGAGGACCTGTCATGCTATGTTCCTATTACAAGGGATGTTTACATTCCTTATAATAGGAATAAAAGTTATCAAAAAATTTATTTTTGGGAAAAAAGTGTCAAACTAAAATAAAGTAAAATGAACAAAAACATATTGCGAAACGCAAGAATTATTCACTTAGTTGAATTCACCATTCAAGTTTCACCCAGTTTACACATGACTTTTTGGACTTTCACATTTGTTATATGTTGGTTATTGGTTTTTGATTGCACACCACTCATCTGGTGATTTCTATTTATGTTTTATATTTTTTCACCTAGATATTTAGTTTCTACATCATCTGGTTACTATTCAGCGCTACAATTTATATGTTCTGTCTGTTATTTTCCATCTGTCTATTGGTTTTTGTAGCTGCTTACCATTTAGATTTATTTTGTTTTGTAATATGCAAGTTATTGTCGTAAAACGGGTTTGGGGACCCGGGTCTTGCCCCGTGTATCAATGGAAGTTTTAAAAACTGACGTTTTTTCGGGAGCAGTGATTTTAATGATGCTTGAAGTGAAAAAATGTATTTGAAAAATCCCTTTAAATATCGTACCTGCTGGGTTTCTATAGGGTGTCTATAGTATGTCTGTGAAGTGGCATGTGTTTAGAACTGTCCCTGCACCAAATGACATTACTATAAAAAAAGTCGTTTAAAACTGCTTGCGGCTTTAATGTAATGTCTGGTCCCTCAAATATGGATGAAAATCATTGAGAAAAATAGCATGGGTTTCCCCCCCTCCCCCCAGGTAATTACCAGACCCTTTGGCCCTATATACTTTGAACAGCAGTATACAGGTGGTGCAAACAAGACATGGACTGTAGGTTTATTGTTAAGTAGAATCTGTTTGTAATTTTGAAATCTATTTTTAAGCTTTTTGGAAAACATAGAGAAGGGTTATCACCCCTGTAACATTTGTTTTGTGTGCATCTATTCAGAAGATTGCACCTCACTTTCTGTCCCAATGACAAATGTTTTTTTGAAAATGTTTTTTTTTTTGTGAAACAAGGATTGGTGATAAAGCATCAGTGGACAGGAGACACCTCTTACAAAAGAGAATTTCCCTTCCTAGGGGTATATTTCCTCTCACTTCCTGTTGTCTCCTTCCGTTTGCAAGTAGGAGTTGTTTGTAAGTTGGATGTTTGAAAGTAGGGGCCTGCCGTATATACTTAGAAATTTGGGTCCTAGGTGTTGGTGTTGCCACAACACTGTAAGCCCTAACAGTTGGTCTTGGTGGGCGCTGGAATGCCCTGCTGTGAACTATTATATCAAGAATTGTAATTACATGCCATTGTTGAACAGTGGTAGAAAAATTGGGCCTTTGGTGCTGGCGCTGGTGCCACAACACTGTAAGCCCTCACAGTTACTCTTGGTGGGCGCAGGAATGGGCCCTGCTGTGAAATATTAGATCAAGAATTGTAATTACATGCCCCTGTTGAACAGGGGCAGAAAAATTGGGCCTTTGTTGGTGGTGGTGGTGCTGGTGCCACAACACTGTAAGCCCTCACAGTTACTCTTGGTGGGTGCAGGAATGGGCCCTGCTGTGAAATATTAGATCAAGAATTGTAATTACATGCCCCTGTTGAACAGGGGCAGAAAAATTGGGCCTTAGGCACTGGTTCCACAACACAGCAACCCCTCACAGAAACTCTAGTTGGAGCTAATAGTCTGTGGTATTAATATGAGAACACCAGCTAATGTATTCATATATCTTTAGGTGCACACTGTGCAGAGGACACAGTACACCAAGTGAAAATATTTGCTGATCAGTCACTGCCTGTGGTATTAATATGACAACAACAGCAATTGTATTTGCGTGGCTTTAGGTGCACACTGTGCAGAGGACACAGTACACCAAATTAAAATACTTGCTGATCAGCCACTGCCTGTGGTATTAATATGACAACAACAGCAATTTTATTCACATAGTTTTAGGTGCACACTGTGCAGAGGACACAGTACACCAAGTGAAAATACTTGCTGATCAGTCACTGCCTGTGGTATTAATATCTAACTCAAAAAAAATTACACTCTCTCTCTCTCTCTGTCTTAACCACCGCAACACACTACACAAGACCAACTTCCAGGCAGCCATATATAGTATGGGGCGTGTACTAAACCCCCTTAGCCATAATTGGCCAAAGCCACCCTGGCTAACTTACAAAGAAACTCTTCAAGCAGATAGAGGGAGAATCTAAAAATCATTTTTAGGCTCACTCAATTTATCTAGTGTTCGTAATGCTTTAAACTTTTTTTTCTAAGATTAAGCTCCAAGGACGGGGTGAAACATGTCAGAGGAGTGCAGTCATGAGAAATTTAGGCTGAAGACATATCTTCACCACCCTATATAGTGGCTAGGCTCTGGTGTGCGGTATTTCCAAATTATGTCTGATTTGCTTTTGCTAGCCTAGATGAGCTGATTTGAATGCTGGACTGATGTGCTTTGAACTGCAGGGGGAGGCTTTGGATATGGGTCACATGGAACTCATTATAATACACAATACATTCTCCATGATGTAAGGTAGAGTTACAGAGATTTCACCACATATAGGTAAAATGTATCTGTTGTGCATATACACTGGAATCATTTTGACAAGTTGATAAGGTTCTCAGACGATTGAACAATGAGCTTAAGAAACCCTAGAAAATGGAATTATGTACAGTATAAAATATTTGTCTGTAAAAGTTCATGTTTATCCAGGTTATGGTATAGCTAGCAGTAGATATTTATATTCAACTTGACTTGTTCTGTAATGTTGAAGATGTTTCATAGTTTAATAATCCACTACTTTAGATCCAGTGAATGTCAAGAAGATACCGTAGCATTTATATGCAATCCTGTTTGTTGGTTATCCAATCCTGTTCTTGGACAATCAACAATGGTGATTTGCTTGAGTTGTCCTAAAGTGTAAATATCTTCAACATTACAGAACAAGTCCTGTTGAATCTGATTAAATAATACTAGATATAAAATATGAGCCTATAATAAAATGTAGCCCATGGTAAACAATCAGAATTTGTTGTATTTGTCTACGTTGTCATACAGAAATGACATTTAGAAGCCAATTAGCTGCTTGTGGCAAAAAAAAAAAAATTTGTTAAGTTTTTTTTTTTAAAGCCTTTTTATAAACATTGCAAGAGTGCTTAAAGTATATAATCCATTAAGCTAACCTATATAAAAGACAAAAAATTACATGAATGACTTCATGCTGGTTAATAAACGGAAAAGGTAATGCATTTTTAGTGTATTTACCTAACCTTTTAACCTCAAAATAATTCTAAGGGATTTTATTTTACATGCTTGCTTTTTTATATTTTTGTTATTGTATTACATTTAGAAATGTGTAGACAAGTCAATTGAGGCACGCTAATTAGCTTCTACAAAGCCTAAAGCTTGACATACACAGTAAGGGGCTGAATGAGAGAAACCTATCAATTCCTTCATCCACCCTAAGGCCTTGTACACACGATCGGACAAAACCAATGAAAACAGACTGAAGTTCAGTTTCATCGGTCCAAACCGACCATGTGTGGGCCCCATCGGTCAGTTGTCCTTCGGTCCAAAAAAAGAAAACTTGCTTTAAAATTGAACCGATGGACGCCTCACCGATAGGTCAAAACCTGTCGGTAGTACGCACGACCATCGGTTCAAAATCCACGCATGCTCAGACTAAATGAGGGGAAGGGGGCGGTCGTTCTTGTAAAACTAGGGTTCGTTTTGGAGCACATTCATCACATAGGAAATCCTTTTTCGTTGTATTTTGTAGATCCTTTTTACTATATTTGGAACCTCGTTTAAATAAACCTTTCCGGCATATGTATATGCGATTCGAAGTGTTTCATGACAATTTGGATGTCTGGCACCCATTTTGATAATGAAATATATATTTTTCTACTGCTAAATCTCTTCTGCTCGTCCTGAGGAAGCCCAAAGGTGAAACGCGTAGACGATGCACAGAGAATATTTTCCATATCATATATCCTATATGGTTTTCTTTTATTGACTTATTTATGTATACATTTTGTATATTTTTGTAATAAAATCTATGCATTTTTGATATTCCCGTCTTGCCTCAAAAGTCCGCCCATTAATTACTGTCCTTCGAGTTATTTTCTTTTTGTTCTCTAAATTTATGGATGTTGGCAAATGTGAGTGCTCCCCCCCTGCCCTAATTTTTTGATTAGCTGCACTGGGAATCAGCCTGCAAGGAGATCAGCTAAAAGTAGTTGGATCTGTATGTGCATTATAATTAATCGAAATTAGTCGATTAATCGATTAAAAAAAACCGATTAATCAAACACAAAAATTGTAATCAGTAACAGCCCTAATATATATATATACACACACATACATATATAATATATATATATATATATATATATATATATATATATATATACACACTATTTTTACGTTACACGGCACCCTGCACCCCTTTAACATTACACAACCCCCTGCACCTCTGGACCCCTTTACATCACACAACATCCTGCACCTCTGGACCCCTTTACAATACCCAACCCTCCCAGGTTTGGACCCCCCTGCATGTTACACAGACACCCCCCTGCAAATTACACAGACACCCCCCCTGCATGTTACACAGACCCCCCCCCTGCATGTTACACAGACACCTCCACCCCTGCATGTTACACAGACACCTCCCCCCCTGCATGTTACACAGACACCTCTCCCTCAGCATAAGCTCTTTTGGACTCCCCAAGACTAAGGTCCTTGGAATATGTACAGCATGCTGCAGAAGTCTCCTCTTAAAGGGGTTGTAAAGGTTCTTTTTTATTTTTTAAATAGGTTACTTTAAGCTAGTGCATTGTTGGTTCACTTACCTTTTCCTTCGATTTCCCTTCTAAATGTTTTTTTTCTTTGTTTTCTTTGTCTGAATTTCTCACTTCCTGATCCTCCTCCATAAGGTGTTCAGTAAGCTGTTCTGAATGACTTTCCACCGCTCGGATGATGGTGGAAAGCTTACTAAGGAGAAACAGGAAGTGAGAAATTCAAACAAAGAAAAACAAATTTAGAAGGGAAATCGAAGGAAAAGGTAAGTGAACCAGCAATGCATGAGCCTAAAGGAACCTATTTAAAAAATAAAAGACAAACCTTTACAACCCATTTAAGGTTAGGGTGGCTGTACATATTCCAAGGACCTTAGTCTTGGGGAGTCCAAAAGAGCTTATGCCCACTTTCACCTAGGAAGTAATCTAGCTATATCAGATCCATGTGACAGTGTACTAAATATTTAAAACCTCCTCTGCTCACACTACCAACCACGGACTCAAGATAGTTGGCTGGGTAATTAAAAATGTATGCAGACTTAGTAGCAAGTAGTAACTCTTCCAGCACAGGCTGCTGGTGTTTTCTCAACAGCATTCGGCATATGATAGAACAAGGGCTATTTCCAGGTGCACCTTGGACTTACCTCCTCAATGCCACAATGTCTCCTGAAAGCTTTTGTTATTGTTCCCAGGAGTCATTGTGGAGGCCTGCCGCAAGTTATCGCGGGATTTAGAAAGAACTTTAAGCAAGTGCTTTCTAAATCCCGCAATAACTCGCGGCAGGCCTCTGCAATGTCTCCTGGGAACAATAACAAATGCTCCCAGGAGAGGAGACAATTCGGCATCGACCCTTAGTGAAGGCTGGGCGGCTCGAGTCCTGCAAAGGGAATGGCGTTCCTGCTTTGAAAAAAGTGGAGGGACGCTGTGCCCACGCGTTCCCGCAGGACTCGAGCCCTGAGGTCAGAGGAGTCAAATAATGATCAAACTGAAAATAAATAAATAAATGGCACTAAAAGTTGAACCAGTCCACAAATAATCATTTTCCCCTTCCCACTGAGCGTACGCATACATATGCATCCTCGGCTTTCCAGGGTTATACCGGGATGAAAGCCGCTCGGTTGATATCCCACTGCTCTGACTGAGCCTCCCATCCCACGTAAACGTCTTTGTTCCAGTCTCCTGAATGTAAACAAGAAAGCTACGTCACAACATCACTTAACGTTTACTCAGCTGCCAATGGCACCTGATTTTTAAAAAATGACAGTATTCAGAATCACAGTTTTCAGCGATCTGAATACTTTGAAGTGTAAAGGAGGGATTTGGGGTCTTTTAGACCCCTAATCACTCCATAAAGAGTACCTGTCACCACCTATTACTGTCACAAGGGATGTTTACAATTTAATAATGTAAAAAAAATAATAATAAAAAAAAAACATTTTAAAGTACCCCCGTCCTGTTCTACTCTAACCTATGTCAAAACAAACATTGGTGCTGTTTTAGGAGACAGGCTTTCTTTAAACTGCCTCTAAACTTCCCTGCATGTTATCCTGTATGTTCATACACACATAGGCTTTAAGCTGCATTTGTTTGGCAGGAGCGTTTAGTGGCAAAAAAAACCCTCTGCCAGCACGCTCTGGAGCAGTAGCATTTTGGTTAACAAAATTTGTAGAAGCATTCAGCCTGACAGGCCAGGAAAGGGGGGGTTGAATGAACACCACCCCCTCCTGAACAATACCAGGCCACATGCCCTCAACATAGAGGGGTGCTTTGGGACAGGGGAGTTCCCTCAAAAGCACATTGTCCCCATGTTAACATATCATACTTACCTCCACTGTGCAGTTCATTTTTCATAGAGTGTCCCCGATCGTCCTTTTCTGAGGTCCCACGGCGGCTCTCGCGGCTCCTCCCCACAAGAGCTAACCCCCTCTAGGAAGCTCTCTCCTGAGGGGGTTACCTTGCGGGTGCGCTCCCGTGCCATACATACAATCGGCATCCATAGCCGACGATTGTATGACTCGACCCCAGCCCATGGCAGCCCCATAATTGGATTTGATTGACAGCAGCGGGAGCCAATGGCTGCGCTGCTATCAATCTATCCAATGAAGAGCCCATCAGGCATGGGGAGAACGAGGCAGGATCGCGCCTTCAGAAATTTGGGGCTCAGGTAAGTAAAACGGGGGATCGGGGAGGCAGGACGGTGACTTCAAGATGTTTTTTTCACCATAGGATGCATTAAGGTGACATAACACAAAGGTTTACAACCGCTTTAAGTATATTAACCCCATAGACATGTGAGAAGGAGCAGTAAACCATCTACACCACAGTGTAGCATGGCAAATCAGGAAGCAGAACAGAAGTATATAATAAGCAATTATGACTGCTGCCATATCCATATATAATTACAGAATATATATAGAAATAGTTTTAAAACATGAACACATTGATAAGACTTACAGCAACCTGATCTTGTTGACATGTACCGTATTTATCGGCGTATAACGCGCACCGGCGTATAACGCGCACCTAATTTTAAGAGGGAAGTTTCAGGAAAAAAACCTAAATTTTAAATAAAGAACTTTGAAGCAAAACAAAGGTAGCTCAAAACTTTTTTTTGTTAATAGTTAAGCACTTATCAAAGGAATGAACATAACATGAAACTAAAATCAACTGTTTTAAACGAAAAAACTTGTATATTAAGGTTTTTGCAGAAGTTTAACATTTAGAAATCGTTTTCTGAGAACCCAAGAAACTCTTCATCTTCACTATCTTCCAGATCACACTCAACACTGCTGCTTTCACTGCTACTGTCTTCATATAAAAAACATACAACCTGTCTGACATTCATTATCCAAGCCCTGAATAAATCCCCAAAATAATTCCAAAATAATTCCAATAAATAAAAAAAAAAAACGAACTGAAATGTTTTTTTTTTTTAAACATTCCAGTTCGTTTTTTTTTTTATTTATTGGAATAATTTTGGAATTATTTTGGGGATTAATTTATTCATTGCTTGCAGGTTTTTTCTTTTTTAAACATTTCAATATTTTTTTTAGTAATAAAAGAATTCAGGACAATGGACTAATTTATGCTAAAACACCGCCTCCCCCCCCCCCATTAACCCTTTAATTCGGAGTGATTTGTACCTTAATGGAGCAGATGAATGGAGCAGATGAATGGAGCAGATTTCTCTCAGTGGCTCTGAATCTCGCGGTAATCAGCTTAACCATGGTAACCCTCTGCACGGCGGGAAAGTTACGCTGACTACCGCGAGACTTGGAGCAGGAGGCGTTCTCTGTCCACTGCAGCCTCCACCCGCACAGAACTCAGGCTCCAGGCTCCGACGCTGATGCTGATCACAGCACTAAAGTGGGCACTAAAGATGTGCGGGACTGGGGATCAAGTCCCGCACATCACCCAGGCTCCGACAGTGGCTCCGATTGCTGATTACAGCACTGCAGTGGGGGGGATGGCTGCCGAAGATCGAGCGCCCGAGAGCCGCGCATCACACAGGCTGCCCGCACATTACACAGGCTCCGACGGTGTCTCCGAACAGTATGTACATTGTTGTACAGTATGTACACTGTTTTTTTGTGAATGTATATCAGCGTATACCGCGCACATCGGCGTATAACGCGCACATGCTTTTTTCACATTTTTTCCAAGGTGAAAAAGTGTGCGGTATACGCCGATAAATACGGTATTTCAAAAAAATCTAAAATCATTAGAAGCATAAAAATTCACAAAATTTAAATATGTTTATATGATCGTATTTGAATATTATTTCTTCAGTAATTGTAAATGAATGTAGCAGTTTTGAATAAGTTAATGTATCTAGGTAACTGTTATATATAATGATAATTGATTAAACATTCTGTATTCTATGGAACAGCTATAACATTCACCTTTTTTAGAACAATTATAATCCTTAATTGCTGTTCAGCAAAGCAGAGTGAAAGCCAAATTAGTTAACATATCAGAAATTTGAAAACATAGATTTTATACCTGAATAACACCATAGATTTTACACCTGAATATCCACAAATTATATTAGAGCTAGTCTAAATGAGAATTAATTTTGTGTTCATTATAGCAAATAAATTTACAATAAACACTTGTGTAGTGTTCGCTTTATTATATTGCAGCATTCCAGTTAGCTGTTTCTCTCTCTACTATGACTTTGTTGTTTTCATGCTTAACTGTACGCAGCTGACAAATCATTTATCATTTTCCATGCCGGGAGCTAACAATGGCTTATTCTAATGGCAAGAGTAAGAAAATGTGACTGTGCAGTTTTGAAGGAGTTTTATCTTTGCTATATTATAACATATTCATATACTTTTTTAAAGTATCTACAGTAAATAACTGTAAATACAAAGTGCAAAATATATTAATACTAAGATGAGAACACTAAAATGTTTCCCTGTGTGTATTTCAGAGATCATAGAAGTCTACCCATTTCAATATATCACTGTTTGCCTCCTTGGGGAAATTTCCCCTTACTTCCTGTTTGGTCACCTCAGGACAGAAAGTAAGGATAAATCTCTATCAGAAATGCAAACATGAGTGAAAATACAGTTTTTCTAAAATGAAAGAAGAATTCTGCTGGATTTTGCTTGTTGTCTATGTTCCTAATTCAGGAAATTTCATATCACTACCTGAAGTAGGGAAATCTGTGAAACAGGGACACAGGCAGCAATAAAAACCTAACAAAAAAAACTGGCCGCAGTTCTATTCTAACCTATGTCAAAACAAACATCACTGCTCTTTTGGGAGACAGGCTTTTTTTTTAAATTGTCTCTGAACTCCCCTGCATGTTATCTATACATCCAGATCCTGCCCCGCCCCATGAGTAACCCTACTCATTCACCCAAAAAAAGTGTAGTGTAGAAAAGACAGTAGACAGTTTTTGACAAGTCTTTTAGTCCAAAAAAAACAAAATGTACCTCAGTGTAGATTCATTGTAAATCATGACACCCACCGCCACTATCGACCCAAAAAAATAAAAAAAAACCTCTGTTCCTGAATCCCAATGAAGGCTCCCGCCATCTGACAGCTCTGCTATCTGACAGTTCTAAAATAACTAAGGGACAGTGCTACCCCGTAATGTTGCATGTGACCACACCCCTTGGGACTTCATTGACTAGGTGTGCTGCGTCAGTGAAATCACAAGAGGTGGTGCCACCTTAGTGGTTCAGAAGATAGGGGGAAGCCCTCTCTTCCCCTTCCTTCCTGGCCTGCATAAAGGTTTTAAAAAGAAATTGGGCATGGGATTCCCTTAAAAATCCATACCAGACCTAAGGGTCTAGTAGGAATTTGGGGAGGACCTCCCACCAATGTTTTTTTAACTAGTGTGAGGTTTCCTTGAAATCCACACCAGACCCAAAGGGCCTGGTATAGATTGGGGGGTCCCCCGCACCATATTTTTTTACAACTTGTTATTGCTGTCAGTGGTAAAATGCTAAGCCAAAGAAAATGATAAAACATTAGCATTTTTTGTACAGCGTTTCTAAAGCAGTTTTTAGCTTTCTAGTGTGCATGAAGCCTTAAAGTGGATGTAAACCCGATTCATGAAATTTGAGCTGGTCACATATATCTGCAGTATTTTGTTATCTCTTTCCAATGAGCTAAGTCTTATAGCTCTCTTCTGAACGGTTCCTCTGTTATCAGCCTGAGAAATTCTGACATATTTTTTTACTTTTTAGACAAAATCAGCCTGCATCTTTTGTCAAAGGAGGTTGCTAAAATAGAGTAGCATAGAGCAGCTCCTATTACAAAACAGCTCTGAGAATCTCTGCCTATGATGAGAGGGGTGTGTGTCTTTCCTCCAATCAGCAATGTTAACTATCTTGGCTGTATGCCCAGACATCACACTCTGTGTTAACTAGGAAGAGAAAATCTCCTAAGGCCTCATACACATGACCGAAAATCTCGTCAGGAAAAACCTGTTGATTTCCGGACGAGATTCTTGGCAAGAAACTCTTGCCGCCCGACTGTACAGACTCTCGTTTTGGTTCTCTTGAAAGGAAAGAAAGCGATGACGTCATCACGTATGACGAGCATGCGCTTGTCACATTCGATGCCGTCACCGCCATCTTGCTTCACCCTACCTATGCCGTGGAAGCTACCGCGCATGCGTCAAAGTCATTTCGAGCATGTGCGGGTTTCCATGGCGACAGGTAAGTATACACACTCTCGGGTTTCTAGTCGGGAAACAGGCCGACAAGAATCTCGATGAGAAAAAGAGAGCAGGTTCTGTTTTTTTATCGTCGAGATTCTGGCCAGATTTCCTGACAAGAAACTGGCAAGAAGCAGTTTTCTTGCTATTTTGTTGCTGAGAAAACCGGTCGCGTGTACGAGGCTTTACACAATCTGAACTTTCTAAACAGTATATAAATGTGAGCACAGCAGATATACATATAAAACCTATGTAGGGAGATTTGGTTAATCTCTGTGTATCATCTGAGGCTATGGATGGAATGAAAAAAATGTCTAGCCTCTCTATATGACACATAATCAGTGTTAGCAAGATATTGTGTATGTGCGTGTTTGTGTGTATGTTAGTTAAGGCGGAACTCTGCAAGAATGACTGAATTAACATTTGTTTATTTACATTTATGTGTGTGTGCTTGTCTATTGTCCGGTACACACGATCAGGCTTTTGCCCGGCTAAAAGTTCTATATTTAAACTCCGATTGAATTCATCGAAATTTCTCAGATGGGGCACACACACGGTAGGAACTTCCCATGGAAAAAGCCCGACTAAAATCCGACGGAAATTCCGATCGTGTGTACAAGGCATAAGTGTTTGTAAATGATTTTACCTGCAAGAATTTTGGTGATTATGTTTATCCACAGTTTGTGATTCACAGATTGCTATCAAGGCACATGTCTGACTTTGTTGAAGACCTCCTACACTGGTTAGAAAGAATATTTGCACAGCACCATAGCACTTTTTGGTGTTATTATTTATTACACACTTATAAGAGACTATTGCAGGGACACCTTATAGAGTTTATATCATTTTTTGTGGGTTTTGTTTTTAGTGAAGTACACATTTACACATTTTGGGCCAGATCCACAAACAGCGGCGCAAATTAAGTTACTCAAAACTTATGTCATTTAAGTTAGGGCGCCCTAATTTTGTGTCGTAAGTGCCGTATCCACAGCGCATTTGCGTCCAAAATTGCGCAAGTGTAACTTAAATTCCGAGACGTAAGGCGGGGTTATTGCAAGTGGGAAGGAAGTGGGCGTGCTTCATTGTAATGAGCCGTGACCCCATGCAAATGAAGGGCCGGCCGTACTGCGCATGCGCGCACGTATCTGCTGCTCACTGGGCATTGCAGAACTTGGCTCGGCGCAATCAGCGAGATAGGTAAAAGGCCAAGCGTACTTAGTTTGAGGATCGCCCTGTGTATAAAAAGCCCCAGACAAACACACTTCCCTTGCAAAAGTATATCCCTGTGTTCCCCTTCCTAGAGCAAGTTGCTTCTGCTCTGTCGTTTGTTGGTGTGTGTTGGTGAGTTGTGTGTGAGATAAAAGTTTTGGAGGAGTAGTAGATTGTAGTTGGTGTTTTTTTTTCCTAAGTGTATTTTCTGTTTGTTTTTTTCTGAGTATTTCTGTTTGTTTTTTGCGTGTTTGTTTTTGAATTTGTAGTAGCTGTCTGCTTGTGTGTTTAGATTTTTGTGTGTGTTTCTTCTGTGAGTATATTTGTTTGTTTGTTGTGTTTGTTTTTTGTTGGTGTTGAGTGGTGGGTGTGATGGCACCGAAGCGAAGGAAGCTTAATTTTTCAACCATTGAGAAGCAAATACTTGGTCGGGCCATCGTCCAATATGGGCGTTTTTTACATGGCCCTGAGAGCCAGAACACCTCCCCGGCCCAGAGGAGGGAGATCATTAAAAAAATCACAGATCAGATAAATGCGGCGGGGGGGGGGGAGACGAGGACCACCAGTGGCATACAAAAGAAGATTAACGATCTTAAGAGACTGGTCCGTGAGAAGATGGCCAGGATCAATGCCCATGCCACGGGCACTGGAGGAGGGGGACCATGCCCCATCAGGCTGAGTGAGGAGGTCCAGGACGATACCCAGGCTGGCCAGGCCAATACGGCTGCCCTCACAAACTGTCTGACCAGGATAGCAGTGGCCTTGGAGGGCAGGCCAGCAGGAGGACAGTCACCAGGGGAGGCTCCTCCTTCCCGTGCTTACCCACCCCCCCATGAAGATCCTCCTTCCCCTGCTCACACCCCCCCCATGAAGATCCTTCTTCCCCTGCTCACACCCCCCCCAGGAGGCTCCTCTGGTTGGCTGTGGCCGTGCCCGTGGGTGGCCCAGGCATAGCAATCGCTGCCGCCGTTAAGTTTGAAGGGGTACTTTTGTTTTTTTATTTTTATGATTTTGTTTGGTATACTGTACTTATGATTTGTTTTATGTGTGTGAATGATGTGTGAATGTGGGGGTGGCATTCCTGATTAAATAAGGGTGTCACCCTCAGTTTTGGTGGATTAGGGATCCCCAGGACCAGGGAGAAGTGATCCCAGGTCCCTGAATGGTGTATGAATGCACAGTGACATAATTGGAGCCGTGGCGGGGCGTTACTGCTCCCAAGTACCATTGGGGGGGTACTTGGATCTAATCCAATTCGATGTGCATGTGATGTGTCTGTGCTAGGGACCACAGTGGTGTGCATTCATGCATTCTCATTGTGACATAATTAATGTGTGTGTTTACTGTGCAAAGATGCATTCTGCGAGGCGTCTCCTGACTGCTGTTCCCTCAGAAGAGGGGGTACCCTCGGTTGCTAAAGTCACTAGTCTAGCTATGCGCATGGATGCCCCTGGCATGTTGGCATACAGATTGTTGTCCTGCAAGTGTGTGTGCTCATCTCTTTCTTAATGGTGTTGCTTTAGCTGACCTTTACACGGCTTGTGTAAAATTAGGGCACCTTTTATAAAGTGTAAATTTACACCATGAAACTAACAGAAGCGCACAGGGCGTAATCTACGCCGCACACACTTAATTTTGTGGATCGCCTTATCTCCCTCATTTGCATATTTGCCTATCAAAACAGCGGCGTGTCTAGCATATTTTGCGTGCGAAGAAGCGCCGGTGTAATTATTTTAGGTAGGACGGAAAAACCTGGTTTTAAGGCGTATCTCGTTTTGAGGATCAGGCGCAAAAATACGCGCGGTGTAAATTTCAGAGGGACACAGGTAACAGTTATAGCAGGTCAGCACTGTATAATTCAGAATGTGGACATGTCTGACAGTGTGACGCCACTTTCTCCATTATAGAATACACTGGGTGGCTTCCTCAGCCTTCTGCCTGGAAAATGAAAGGTAGTAGCAAACTAATGAGGTCACCTCTGTGCTCTCTTCTCCTATAAGTGTGTTCCCTGTTTTATACTGACATTACTATGCAATACAAGAGAGCAGTCTTTTAAAAACTTTTTGCTCTGGAGGAATCTTTGAAATAACTTTTAGGCCTCATGGTTCAGTTCAAGGTTTGTCACCTATTTGCATAAATTTTAAAGAAAACAAAAAAAAAATGTGTCATATAAATAGTATTTGACCACAGTTGATTTTTTTTAAACTCTACACCAGAAAATTATTTTCAGAAATAATTATAAGATGAAACAAATAGTAAAGATGGACAGAAAATAAATGCAGACAATGAAAACAGTTGTGTTCCCTTACATTAGTAGTCAGTAGAGAAATGAACATTGAATGTCAGTGCAAAGATCCCCTCTTACAATTGAAGGCAGAGGGGAAATGCTCGGTTACATCTATGGCCACTGTAGAAATAAGCACTTACATTGGGGACAGAAGTACTTCCCTAAACAGGCGATCAGTGGAAAAGTGTATCCATGCAGTGGTGGTCATTAAAGTGCTCAATTGCATTGCTGCTCAGTGTAGAATTGACCTCTTGCATTGAATATCAGTGGAAAAGTATATCCCTAGTGTGGTTCAAGGCTCAGGGAATTCCTTGCAACCTTTGAAGGAACCTAAGATTCCATGTTACCATGATTCGGAAAAGCTGGAGTAGATCCTGGCTGGTTGATGATACTGCTCCTTCTCCTAATTATGAGTGCTGGTGTTCTAGGGCTTACAGGAAGCTGGTATGAAAACAAATTCAGATACTTGTACTACTACCTATATTTAAAATACATGAAATATTGTTAATAAATACATGACATTTTTTTTTTATTTAATTTAGTTATTTTAAATTTTTTTCTCTACAATACGGGTGGCAATTGTAATTTCCCAACAGTATGCAAGTTAAAAAAGAAACATCTAGAACAGATGGCAAAACGTCAAGGTCACACATATTATGAATGTGAAACATTTGTTTTTGCCTTAAATAGAATACATAATGTGCATAGTACTGAATAGTGTTTTGTCTTTCTAAATATATTTCATAACACCCAGTGAACCATGGAAGTGACACATGCTACGTTAGCAGTAGTATGATTGTTGAACCATAGTTGTTGCTTAATAAACAAAAACACATTATAAGTGTCCTTGGTTTTACAATAAAGTAGACTTAGCATCAGATATATTTTCTTCATGCTGCATAGTATTGTGTATGTGTAAAACTTACTGGCATTACCTTTCAGCCATACAATATTTTAATCTTTTTTTCATGCAAGAAGGTTGGCCTTATCTTTGTTCAGGCATCATTAAGGGTCAGAATTTACTTCCTAGAGTGTGATACTGTCCAAGAAATGAAATTGTAATGTCTTTGCAATAACCTTCATGTTTTTGGATGTGTACATATATCTCACATAGCTCAGCTCTTCGGCCTCATAATCTGTGACCAGCTAATGTAAAAATCCATTACCCACACACAGCTCAGTGCCTCTGCTGCATTTCACTGTGCCACTGTAAAAATCTATTACTGTCTCACAGATTAGCCCCACCTGTTGTCTATTGACATGCCATAACGACTGAGAAAATACTTCCTCCTGGCTGCAGTAGACTGATGAAATCTTGCCACCTACTATGCCTTATTAGATACATGCACTGTCATTATATATATATATATATACATATATTTTCCAGACACACCATACTTTGGGGCTCTGTGACCACTGGCCATGCATTCCCTAGCAGAC
Organism: Rana temporaria; assembly: GCF_905171775.1. Classification (NCBI taxonomy): domain Eukaryota; kingdom Metazoa; phylum Chordata; class Amphibia; order Anura; family Ranidae; genus Rana; species Rana temporaria. The sequence continues at coordinate 183,615,704 of NC_053490.1, read as the reverse complement.
CTTGTTGTTCATCCAGACTTTTGCACATGGGGGTGTCCGCATGCCCTGCCCCCTCAGCTCCTGAGCCGGATATATGTGATGCCGCAACCCTGGTATGCAGTGATTGGTTCTCTAGCCCGCAACAATGGTGAGTATGAGGTCTCTCCCTTTTGATTTTGACCCACCTCACCATCCCCTATGCCATTATGTAATAGTGTCGCTTTATTTTTCTACCGCACTATAGATACAATGAATATGCATCGGTCCCTGAGGAAGCGAGCAGAGCTCGTGAAACGCACAGGGCAACAACGATGCCTTGTATGTATGGCAATCTGAGTGTCTATTGTGTTGGACACTCACTCATGGTGTCAATACATTTTTTATAAGCTTTTTTATGCATAGACAAGCTGGCCCTTTTTTATTCTACTACTACCATCATTGCTGTTTCATTGTTATATTGCGATTGAAATGTATCAATAATTGTTTGTATTCATGTTGTTAACTTTGGCTATTATGCCTGGCGACCTGTGTTGCCAACCGTCCGTATTTTTACAGACAGTTCGTAAAAACTGGCACTTTCCCCCCCCCCCCGTTCGTAAATGTCCGTGGTTGCGGGAATGTGCCAGTAAAAATAGCCGAGATCGGCTCGGCTTGGAACTGCGCATAGATATTGGAGGCAGGGGGTGATTAGTGGCTGCGGTGGCACCGCAGAGGGGGATGGAGGCAGGGGGCAATGGAGGCAGGGGGAGATTGGAGGCAGGGGGTGTTAGTGGCAGGGGGTGATTGGAGGAAGGGGGTGTTGTGGCACAGCAGAGGGGGATGGTGGCACTGCAGATGGTGGGGGATGGAGACAGGGGTTGTTGGTGGCACCGCAGAGGGGGATGGAGGCAGGGGACGATAGAGGCAGGGGGAGATTGGAGGCAGGGGGAGATTGGAGGCAGGGGGAGATTGGAGGCAGGGGGAGATTGAAGGCAGGGGGAGATTGTGGCACCGCAGATGGGGGTAAAGGCAGGGGGTGTTGGTGGCAGAGGGAGATGGAGGCAGGGGGTGATGTGACTAAATAATTTGCCCTTATTATATCGAAAATAACAAAAATATGTTTTTTTACCTTAATATCTACCTTAAATCACATTGCTATTTGACTAGTTTGTAGCCTAAATACTGAAATTTGCACCTAAAAATTGAATTTAGTAACTTTTGTGAAATGCCAGTAAAAACTTGGCTGCGCCAGTAAATTTTGGGTGCCGTGCCAGTAAATTTCAATCTGGTAGGTTGGCAACACTGCTGGCGACGCACATTCATTGCTGTCTCCGCTTGTTATACCACTTTGCGGTCAATCAATAAACTGATTTATTTAATTTGTGTGAACTTGTACCCGCTCTCTCTCACCTCACTCAAAGTCCCAAGGGCGATTCTCTATTTTTTTGGTTCACAAATAGGGATGGAGGTGTCAGAGTGGTGACATCAGACCTGTTTCCCCCCTTTTTTTGTTGTTTCACATACCGGGTGGTAGGCACCCATCTAGCCCAACACCAGGTCTTTTTGTCAACCATGGTGAGTATGAGGTCTCTTCCTTTTGATTTTGACCCACCTCACCATCCCCTATGTCATTATGTAATAGTGTCACTTTATTGTTCTACCCCAATATATCGCGAAACGTGTAGGGCAACAATGATGCCTTGTATGTATGGCAGTCTGAGTGTCTATTGTGTTGGACACTCACTCATGGTGTCAATACAACATTTTTTATGAGCTTTTTTATGCATACACGGACTGCCCCTTTTTTGTTTTACTACTACCATTATTGCTGTTAAATGGTTATATTGCAATTGAAATGTATCAATAATTTTTTGTATTCATGTTGTTAACTTTGGCTAGTATGCCTGGCAACGCACATTCTTTGCTGGTTCCGCTTGTTATACCACTTTGTTGTCAATCAATAAACTGATTTATTCCATTTGTGTGAACTTGTACCCGCTCTCGCTCACCTCACTCAAAGTCCCCGATTCTCTCCTTTTTTTTCTCCCAGAAAGTGCCTCTCAGACATAGCTTGTGAGACTATGGGGTTGATTTACTAACGTAACTGAGGCTGTTCATCTAGTAAAGTTAATGCTTTCCTTGAAAAGTGTATGTTTCATTTTCAAAGTGAATTTAAGTGAACTAAATTAAGCTCTGTTCATTTTGAAGACTCCATCATATGCTAGAAAAAAGAGTATTTAATTTCATTCACTCAAGACTCAAGACAGAGCTTTACCACGTTCACTAAAACATACTTTTCAAAGTGAACAGAGCTTCACCGTGTTCACTAAAACGTACTTTCCAAAGTGAACATGCTGTTAACCCCAGTGTGCAAGGTCTCTGCAGTTATTGGCTTTCACCTGCTAGTGTCAGTGTGCCTTGGTTTCCATCTGGTAGTTTTTCCAGTGTTCTTCAAAAGGTGGGTCTGTGCTTATTCATCAGCTGTAAAATGATGTAGAATTTATGGACTTGGTTTGAGCAAGGTGCTTCAGTATTTTGATAGTGTGCTAGTAAGCTTCATGCTAAGGCTGAATCTTTTTCTGCATTGTGTCTTATCAGCCATAGTATTCAAGCCTACATAGTGTCTTGTCTTGCTAGTTGGACTTAGTGAGTCTTTCTTCAGTTGTAAGCCTGTACTTGTCACTTTGATCTGCTACTCTGTATTGTGGCCGTATGCTATTTATTTGTTACTATCATGTGTGCCTTGTCAGATGTCTTCACTTTGCATTCATATTTGTCTGCACCTTTGTTATTCACTATGTTTCTATACACTTGTCACAATATATTCTTGTCTTCATTCGGTTTTGCGTCTGACTCTAGTACCTCACATCATTTCCTTGCCCCTGAAAAGATTTCCTGTGTGGGGATCCTTTCACATTGCTTAGCAAGTCACTTGTTTGGGACTCAAAGGTTGTTTATCAATTGCTGTAGATCAAATGTACTGGAAACATAATATAAGGTCTTTGGTGTCACCCCAACATCACCTCCATCCCCAATACAATACATATCTACATTGGATATTGTATATATGTATATTAAATGTACTAATGCAGACTTCTAATGTTACTAATAGCTCTTCTTTTATGTTGGAAACACCAATCATATAAATAAGAGAGCAGGGTTTTCTTTTTATTAATATCTCTCTATTACATATTCACTCCTTCTCTCCTCCTCTTCTACCCCCCCCCCCCCACCTCCTATCTACCTCCTCTGCCCTCACTCTTCTCCACTGGGTAGACCATAATATAGTAAATTACTGGATTTTATCCAGCATGACCATATTTTGTCAAACTTTTGGGAGTCCCTCTATGCTTATATGTTAATTCTTCTCTTGTAAGTATATAATTACATTTCTCAACCCATTGTTTATGGGTTGGAGGAACAGGAAATTACCATTTTTTTTTAAATAACTTTACTTGCTAAATATAAGGATCTTGTCCACATAACATGCATTTCTACTGGTAACGCTCCATCAGGGATTATTCCCAGTCATGCAAGTTACTGTAATGAAGTTTGTCACACTTCTGTCAGGTAGCTGGATCCTGTAGAAATCTTCTGTGAAATGATGATAGGTCCTGTTCACTGCTACTGAGCCACCAGGACAAATGAAGTTAATAGCTCCAAGTCGTCTTTCAGCTGGAGTGAAATTGATCCTATAAGGAGCCAGCTCCCTTCCCCTTCCTTGCTTCATTGGGAAAAAAGCTGTGCATTGATTGTACTGCATGTATCATCATTTGTAATTGGGGGAGAGAAACTTGTCCTTCATCAGACTCTTCCCCATTCATGAAATGTGTTAGGCCCCGTACACACGACCGAACATGTCTGCTGGGACATGTTCGGTCGTCTGTACGTCCGACCGGACAATTTTCCGGCGGATCGGACAGGTTTCCAGCGGACAAATGTTTCTTAGCATGCTAAGAAACATGTCCGCTGGAAGCCTGTCCGTCGGACATGTTCGGTCGTCTGTACAGACTCACCGGACATGTCCGCTCGGCCGAAAGCCCTTGCATGCGTCAAAGTGATTCGACGCATGCGTGGAAGCATTGACCTTCCAGGGTCGCGCACGTCGCCGCATCATCATCGCCGAGACGGCGCGGCCACGTCACCGTGTATCCTGTACGCAGGGATTTTGGTTTGATGGTGTGTACAACCATCAGACCAAAATCCGGCAGCGGACATGTCCGATGAAAACGGTCCGGCAGACCGTTTTCATCGGACAGTCCGTCCGTGTGTACGAGGCCTTACATGCATGTTACTCCAGTGGGAGTTTTTTGCTGCAGAAAGTGGACAATCAGCCCTTGTGCTAGTATCAGGAAGGAGCTGTTGTTTCATCAATACTACCGTACCACAGTCACGTGTGACTCCAGCTACAGCCCTACAACATTACTATCATTATTATTATCATCATTATCACCATTTGTATAATTTCATTAAATATAATAAAGCTATGTAGAATGAAATATATCAACCACAAGGTTCACTTAATATACATTAATCATGCAGCTTATAAAGAGCACTTGTTTGCAGCAAATATATTTTCCATTTCAGAAGGCTGTTTATAGAACTGTGAGACATGTTTGCAATTCAGTGAATCATTTTTAATGCTGTTTCACCGCAGGACACAAAGCAATGTAGTGAACAGAATTGTATATGATATTTTTCTTACGATTGTGCTCTAAATAAAAATATTTTATTTTATATTTTTATTTTTTTACACCCATATGTGTAATCACCACTTGACCATGGCCATTGCATGATCACATAGCTCAGTTAAAAAGCATTAGATTGATGTTGTGGTGTATCTGTTCTCATTTACCTAATACCAATCAAGTGCCAAGTTAAAACCCAATCCGGTTTCATCTTGAAATCTCATCTTAATTAGTACAGTTTATCAATATGGCATCTGTTCCACAAGACAACATATAGATGTCTTTTGTTGCTATGTAGAGTTTAAGCTATAGTTAGAAATGGAAAAAAAGCAAAAAAAAGAGAAGTATGTTTTTTTTTTTTTTATTCACACTTACTTAGGTAAATGCAGCATCAGTCCGATGCTTCATCTGTCCCCCGGCGCCTCTAACACTACGAAGTGATGACAGAACACTGCCGATCGCACGGTCTCACAACCCCCCCCCAAGAAGAGAGCTGGTGACTGTCAGTTCTCTGCTCTGCCCCCTCCTTGCTCACTGGAGCGATGGGCTGTGGAGGGGGGCGGTAGTGGCTGGCACAGGCTCTCAGCGGTTCGCTAAGAACCTGAGCCGGGTGTCTGTCCAGGGATCTGGGCAGATCCTGACTCCTTGGTCGTGATGACGCCTGGACCGACTCTGTGATATCAACAGAGAGCGGACTTCAGCCCGCTCTCTGTGAAAACGGGTCACAGTAGTAAAAAACGAACTACACTCCTGTGAGCCATAGAAGTACAGCCAAACAAGCTTTGGCTGTACTTCTCCTTTAATCCTTCTTTTCATATAGAATTGTCACATTACTTGCTTATTCTAGTGGATGGATGGGCTCAAGTTTGGGACATTTGGCAAATACGTTTTACTGATAAATGTTTTCTGATCCATTTTACTAAAAAGAAGCAAACAAATTAGCATGCATATATTTTATTTATAAAAATGTATTTGTTAAACAGACCTTAAAATGGAAATTCAGCCACCGAAAATGCTTTGTATTGGATAGCACCCAACCACAGACAGGTTTTAACACTGTAAATCCATTAAAGTGATTTTGGCTTGCATCCTGTGTGGTCAACAGAACAGAAAGTGAGAGGAATCTCTACAACTGTCAAACTGGCCAGCACAGGCAGCAATAAAAATACTTTTTTTGGTGAATTTTGGAAGGGTTAAACCTCTTTCCCATAATGCTTATTGGACAGAAATAGAGTTAAGTATTCCGAAGAGGGGCCTAAACAGTTTTGAAATCCCTCTCCCTCCAAAGCAAAACAAGTAAAATGTTAGTATATTATCTTTATAACTTGCCCTAGCTGAGCATTGTTAGTCAGTCTTTGCAGTCTGATACATGCCTGAACTCTGTCTACTACCTTAACTTCTCCAACATGACCAGTCATGTGGTAGAGATTGTAGTTTTTCATATGTGTGCAAAGCCTTTCCATTTAAAGCGTGCTCTAAAAGTTAGTTATAAATTGGCACGGTTGCCATTTTTGCTAAGCTTGCTGGATATGGCACAGGGACACATTACATGCCTTCAGCTGCCATTGTGTTCTGTTGGGGTTCTAGTGTGCCCCTGTACCTTTAAGAAGGAATGGGCTCCATCTAAGCATACCTGCTCTTAATTTATTCATTATTATATACAGTATGTTAGAGACTACCATAGACTAGATTTAGGACATTTCTATACAGGGGGGCCTTGATGATGCAGAGAGACATTCATATATATTTCTAAATGTTGTACAACTACAATCTCACTATGACAGGCAGTGTATTTATTTATTAATTTTACTGGCTAGCTAGTAGGTAAGTTGGGAAATATATTTTGGTTTTGTGTTCGGCCGTGTGAAAAGTCCTTCAATGTGCACCTTGCTCTAAAAGCTAGTTATAAAAGCTAGCTATAAATTGGCAAATGTTGTTTGTTTTACATATGTGCCACCTGTTTTTATAAATTTGGCAAGCTCCCTTTCATTCACTGACACAACATGGGTTGAGGGGGTCGCTGCATGCATTCATATATACTTAGTCCCATTGAATATACTTTCACTACCAGTTATGGGCTTATTATTTATTTACACACTCTATACTGAGTGGTTTATACACTGGTATATCATGGTTAAAAGAACACCTGTTTAATATACAAAGCTTTTCCTAGAAATGTTCTACTGACAACATGAATACCTTTGGCAGAATGGCAGTATGGTAGTGTAGCACCGGTGCTATTGTAAATTTAGAGGGAGTTCAGAGAGGTAGTTAGCTCTGAACCTGTCATTTGGTTACATTTTGGGCCTCTGTTTTAGTTTGGCTGTGCTGTTTGTGCATACTGTCGTTGCCTGGGGTACTGAGTTCCACCCCAGGCCGACAGGTGGCAGCAGTAGGGTCAAGTATAGTTGGATATCTCTTACCGGCAGCCAATCAGGAGGGTTGATCGCCTCGCTGTGCATGCTGGGAGGGGGTATTTAAACGGCAGACACCATTGGTTCGAGGTCGCTGTGTTCCCACCCTTCAGCTGGGCAGTCGTCCCACCACCCCCGTGTGTGGCTCTCCTGGCCAGGGTGTGTGCGTGTGTGTGTGTGTGTGTCGTAGTGTTCCTGGCTCCGAGACCACGTTGGTCCTGAGAGCATTCATCCACATTGTGGATCCAGTGAGTCGACTGGGTCCCTAATTTGCCAGATAGTCCTGGGTTGTCCGTCCAATTGGAGGAAGCCGCCTGATGAGGAGCCTGTCCAGAGGATACCTAGCACAAGGCTGGTGTTTCAGGAGAGGCCTGTCCATTCATCAGAGGACACTTGGGTTCTGAGAGGCTGGACGAAGGTCGTCTATCAGTTGCTGATTTAACCGAAGCTATGTGAAGGAGAACCGGGTGCTAAATCCAGTCTAGAGGGATTTTGGACCGAAATTGTCTCCAATGTTTAGGAGGGTCTGCGGCAGAGACTTAATCATATCCATCCGAGTGACACTCTGGCTGCCAGGCTGGTGAGAGAGGCCTGTCCAGATGCACTATACCCTCTCCGGCTGGAGTGGCAAAGTCAAATTTGTCATTGGAAGCAGGACTGTTTTCCATATCCAGTTACACTTGAATCTGCTGTCTTCTATTTTGCTATCCCTTCACCCTTCCACTGTTTATCGTTTTTACCCGGCTGGGAAATAAAAGCGCAGAAAAGACATTGGACATTGACTTTACTGCAGCTCTCATCATGTACCCTAGATGACGGGGATATAGAGGTAACATGCTGCCCAAATCAAACAAGGAGCTCCTTCGGGGGTAGTGCTACAGCAGTATGGCAGAAAAAAAATATGCTGCCATATTTACAAACAGAAATAATGAAGAAGTAAGAAGTAGTAAGGAAGTAAGCAAACATGAGATAGACTATGGGTATTATTTACTAAAGACAAATCCACTCTGCACTACAATTGCAAACTACAAGTGCAAACTACAAGTGCAAAGTGCACTTGAAATTGCACTGAAAGTGCACTTGGAAGTGCAGTCGCTGTAGATCGAGGGGGACATGCAAGAAGAATAAAAAAAACAGCATTTTAGCCTGCACATGATTGGATAATAAAATCAGCAGAGCTTCCTCTCATTTCAGATCTACCCCTCAGATCTACAGTGACTGCACTTCCAAGTGCACTTTCAGTGCAATTTCAAGTGCACTTTGCACTTGTAGTTTGCACTTTTAGTGCAGAGTGGATTTGCCTTACGTAAATAACCCCCTATGTGTTTCTATATCATTTTCATTATTAAATGTGTCATTATCATCATATATTGAACACATACAATATATAAGAATAGTTTTCCTGCCAACGTTTGTATAATAGCATTAACTGGTGTTTTCACATATGCCTGGAATTTGACTTCAAAGAAGAACTGCAAGGAAGACATTACATTCAGAAGAAAATAGGAACATAGAAGTTCTGTTTATTTATGTCAGCCTTTTACTTTAAAGTACACAGTTTGGAAAAGCACAAAAATGTTCCATAAAGTTTTATGCCATCACCATTAAATAAAGATTGTCTGCAATATGATGTTGTTCCTTTGGTATAATAGCCCCACACAGTGTTATATTCACCAAAGAACATCTCTTCCCATTACCCATCAACAAAATGCTTTAATGTTTATGAAAGGATGCACACATGGTAGGGGTGCCTTAGGAGAGAAAAAACAATTCACATAGAATTGATCTATTCATGGAGCCAATATAGCATGTAAATCTGCTCTCCTACTCTGTCCCTGCTGGTGGTATGAAGAAGCCATTACTGGCATTGATACACAATCCAATTTTCACAGGCATGTTGGGGGGTGTCAACCGTGAGTCAAATACAAATGATTGGGTAGTGCTACAGCCACCCAAATCACTTTAACAGAAATGTAAGAGCTGTGAGCTTGTTTTAGCATCTTCAGACTTTTAGAGCAATAAGGATGTTTGAAGTGCAACGAGCTATAGCAAAATTGGATAATGATTGTTTACTGATCTGACAACAGGAAAGTGAAATGTAATTGGTTGGTATGGGTTACTGCACTTTTATCATTTTAACTGCTGCTTGTACAGCTTTTTGAGTAAATCCTCCACTTATAATAAAAAATGTATGGCCTCTCCTTTAAAAAAAATGCCACAGGACTTAATTATAAGTACATCTGCACTTTCAATTGGCTTGAATGCCTTGTACACACAGTCTGACCTTTGACCATGCAAAAGTCCGCCGTGAGTCTGTCGGTTCTCTATCTAAGGTCCGTCGGACTTCCGCCAAAAAAAGTCCCATGGAGGCTACACACGGTCGGACTTTCTGAAAAAAAAGCCAGTCTGACTTTTTTTCTCTGAAAGTCGGGCCGTGTGTACGAGGCATTAGTCTTCTCAAAAGTCCCACATAAACCTAACAAGCTTGTAAGTGAAGTCCACCTAATGCAGCTTCATGTAATGGTGTTGCAATGATGCAGCACTGTTCCTGAATTCAGAGCGGAGTTGTCATGTAAGCTGTGCCTGCTTGCACTACAGTGAGATGACAACATGTTGTAGGGGGTGTGGTTCCCAAAGATATAAAACATCATCACTCATAACGTGACTTTCTCAAGGCCCTGTCCTTGAAGAAGGCATGTAACGAGCAATGAAACGCATTGGGGTGGATGCAGAAGTGTAGTCTCTTAGCCTGTATAGCAGTGGTTCTCAACCTGGGGGTCGGGACCCCCTCAGGGGGTCGAATGACGATTTGCCAGGGGGTCACGGAATCCTGGGCTGTTTTTGAAGCACGCACCACTCTCCCAGCCTTTTTGCAGCCGCCCAGCAGGGCTGTCCCTGGAGCCTGCGGCCGCCCACTCAGCCACTTCGCAGCCGCCCATTCAGTTCACAGCATGACTGGGGGGGCAGTTGACTGGTGAGGAATGTGAGGTGGAAGGGGCTGGAGGAAACCCTATCTCCCGATTTCGGCATAGGTGTCACTGCTACAGCAGATGACCTTGATAAAGAGCACCTAAGTTGGCTGATCAGAACTCCCCCCAGCATTGCCACTCATCCCATTCCCCCCACCAAGGAGTAAGAGGAGGAATAAAAATAGAGAATACATGGAAGGGAGAGGAAATAAGGGGGAGGAACAACGAAAAAGGGAGAGAAAGATTAAGAGAAAGAATAAGAAAGACGGCTAGAGAGAGGGATGGAAAAAAGGATAGCGAGAGATAAAAGGGAAAGAAAGGAGAACAAATAGAAAGTGTGGAACATCCTAAAATGTACCATAAGGAGTTTTAATACTGTATGAGTGGAAGCGACTCAAGGAGCACTAAATGTCCATGGGTTAGGGGAGCAAATTACTTGTCTTGCCTTGGTTGCTGACAACCCACGCTATGAAAATAATTTTACTGTTAGGAGTCCCCACAACTTGGGAAATTTTTTCATCAGCCTGTCAGCCTGACGAAGAGCAGGGATGCTTGAACCTGTACAGTAGCTGCTTTTGCTGTTTGCCTTATGTCTACATGAACTCAAGATTGAAGTAAAGTCGTTTGCAACTGGAGCACATGTCCCTTTGTCATTTATATTGAAATTGGTGGAAGATTGGGAGTCCACCCTGACATTTTCTCCACTACATGAAAACTAAAGTGAGAAGTAACCCACCTAAAGTCTTAATATATAGATATATATCTATATCTATATAGATATAGATATATATATATACTCTGCATCCAGTGTATGCTATATCTACAGTGCATTAGGTGATGTACTGTTTCTAATACACTTCAGGCGGTGTATTACATAGTTACATAGTTACATAGTAGGTGAGGTTGAAAAAAGACACAAGTCCAACCTTTCAGCGCCATTTGGAAATGCACGGAAAGGCCCGAGGACAGCTCAGCTGACCTTGGCAAACCTCAAGAATGGAGTATTGCCGAGGTCAGCCGAGGTGTCCTCGGGCCTTTCCGGCCCTTTCCGAGGCTCTCCGGCGCCCCCCACCTCTGGCCGCATGCGGTATTGCGGAATTACTTTTGTTTCCATTGACTTCAATGGGGAAACTCGCTTTGATATGCAAGTACTTTGGATTACGAGCATTCTGCTGGAACGGATTATGCTCGTAATCCGAGGTTCCGCTGTACACTTCAGGTGGTGTGCACAGTATATAATACAGTATAGTAGGGTGTTGCAAAACAAAAAAATACATCATGTCCGGAAGGCCACCAAGGAGAGGCAGATGATCACAGGCCACTAAAAGAGGGCAAGCAGCCTCTGATGTTGGCTCATCTTTATTAATATCTTGAATTTATTTGTTGGTTGTGTGGCAGCCAATTAAGGGATTGACAGAGTGGGGTAGCAGATGCAGAGCGATGAGCCTGACAGCAGCGTTAATGATGGACTGAGGGGGTAATAGCCTATTTAGAGGTAAGAAATTAGGAGGGAGTTGCAGTAGTCAAGGCTAGTGATGACCAGGTAGTGGATTAGAAGCTTTTTGGTGACATTGGTTAGCAAGGGGCGTATCTTGGAGATGTTGCAGAGGTTGAGGCAGAAAGCTTTGGACAGCAATTGGATGCGGGGCCAAAAGGATAGTTCAGAGTCCAGGAATACACCTAGGACCTTGGCATGGGGGGAAAGTTGAGCCGTTATTTTGGGCTGAGGAATCTGGGGAAGTGGCACGTGGGGGAGGAAATATCATGACTTCAGTTTTGGATAGGTTGAGTTTGAGAAAAAGATGTGACATCCAGGCTGATATGTCTGTTAGTAAGTTGGTAACGTGCGAGGAGACAGATGGAGTTAGTTGGGGTGGAGAGGTAGATTTAGGTGTTGTCAGCGTAGAGATTATATTGAAAGCCATTGGAGGCAATTAACTGACCGAGGGAGGAGGTGCAGATTGAGAAAAGGAGAGGTCCAAGGACAGAGCTTCGGGGGACCCTGATGGAGAAAGGAAAAAGAGAGGAGGGAGTAGGGTTGTAAGTGACACCGAGGGAGTGGTGGCATAGGTAAGATGAGAACCAGCGAAGAGTAAAGAGACCAAAGGAGTTGCGTTTGAGGAGGGGGGGTGGTGTACTGTGTCAAAGGCAGCAGAGAGGTCCAGGAGAAGTCATACATAATAGTGTCCATTGGTTTTAGCTGTTAAGTTGTTTGTGAGTTTAAGGAGAGCAGTTTCTGTGGAGTGTTGAGGGCAAAATACGGACTGAAGGGATCAAGAAATTTGTTCATGGTCAGATAGTTGCTCGGTCGATTGTAGACCAGTCTTTTAAGGATAGGGAAAAAAAGGATAATTGCGCTAAACCAAATCATAAGAATATATATATCAAACAAACAATTTAGGCATCTGCCCAAGTGCATGTGCTAAACATATAAATTAACACTCTATAGTATAAACAATAGTGTAAATCGCATAGAGTCAGGGGGCCCAAAGCCACCTAGCTCTGCTTGAAAGTAGTATGTGAGAACCCCAGTGATAAATGCCACAAGTTACTATGCAACAAAAAACCGCGGCCACAATAATACTAGTGAAAATAAACCACCGAAGTGGTAAGTGAAGTCCGTGAAGTCCAAAAATGAATGAAATTGAATTTGAATAAATAAGTGATAAGTCCAATGGCAGGAAGGACACCCGTGTGAACTGCAGAAATGATGTTGTTAGGCACCAGATGTGAATCCACCACCAATCATGCAGCTGTTTACCAGAAATCAAGGTCCTGCCGGACCACTATCAGCATATCTCTCAACCATAGATTTTAGATCAGCAGTAATTCCTCCACTGGCGCTAGAACCATGCCAGGCTCAACGATGGGTATAAAAGACAAAACAGAGCTCCACATAGCATAAAATCTGGGTGATTTATTTTAAACCAAAATGTAAAAATATACAACTCACATTTAGGTTGATAAAAACAGCATTTGGCCTGTAACGCAGGCCGGACGTATCCAGGAACAAAGCCACTCGTATGGAGTAATGAGGGGGATGGCATCCGCACATCACTCGCTCCACCCGACGCGTTTCGTGAAAGAATCACTTCGTCTCGGGGCACGAGTGGCATGAGGCGCCATCCCTCCTTATAGGAACACATTAACGATCAAACAATAATTGGTTGCACTGACCAAGCCTCGCTCTGGGATCCGCACATGCGCAAACCGGAAGTACGCGGATTAGCATCCGTGTCACTGGAACTCACCGGAACTCAGCTGCCCGCCGGCCTCGCCCAAAGGGGCGGACATTCGGTGTGACGCATGTGGCATTCTCCAGAGCGGGGCGTGACAGAAACACCACCAAAAGGCGGGACTATAATGTCACGGCTGGAGGCTAAAAAACATATATTAAAACTTTCCATGTGGTAGAATACCGCCTGCTGCACGGGATCACACTCCGTATATCAACGCACAGCATTGGACTCTCCACCGGTAAAGGAGACTTTGAATAAGGCTATGTCACCGTGACCAAGCCTCGCTCTGAATCACTCGCGCATGCGCCCATCACACGCCTCCGAATCACTGCGCTCCACACAGAGCGATTCGCGATTCGTTGGTGGGGCAGAGACACTACCTCCCGCCCTAGTAAACAAAAAGGAGAGATTGTTTCTGGTACCGGTGGCTCCTCGCACACCGGTGATATACTATCTCCCGAAAATTCATAAGAATCAAACTTGCCCCCCGGGACGTCCCATTGTTAGTGGGATAGATTTCATCACGTCCCGGGTGGGCAAGTACATTGATTTTTACTTGCAGCCTTTGGTGCGCAATATACCCTCCTTTGTTGGAGATACGAAGCAGGTTATCAACCTGCTGTCGGGATTATCACCTAAGGATGGTGTATGGATGGTCACGGCTGATGTGACATCCCTATACACCATAATCCCCCATGACCTTGGCCTTGAGGCAGTCAGATTTTATCTGACCAGAGACTCAAGTCTGGCCCCAGAACAGATCGAATTCATTATGACCCTGCTCCAATTCGCAGCGAGTCATAATTATTTCTTGTTCGATAATTGTTTCTTTCGCCAAGATCGAGGGGTAGCCATGGGGGCTAAATATGCCCCCAGCTTGGCGAATCTCTTCATGGCCAAGTGGGAGGAGGACGTCGTCGACGATTGCCGAAGACCTGAGGTAACACTTTGGGTCAGGTATATCGACGACGTCCTCCTCCTATGGGATGGAGAGAGAGATGATTTAGATTTATTCATGAGTTTTCTCAATGATAATACAAGAGGCATCAGATTTACTTTTTCTGCAAGCCAGACTTTGGTCAATTTTTTAGATCTAAACATTGGCATAGTGGGTGACAAGTTTGTCACCAGTACATTTTTCAAACCAACTGATAGGAACTCGTTCATTCCTTTGGACAGTTGCCATTATGGTCCTTGGTTGAAGGCAGTCCCTCAAGGACAATACACTAGAATTAGACGTAATTGTACAGAGGTTGAAGTCTTTGATACTCAGGCTGCCATCCTATCAAACAAATTTCTTGAGAAGGGTTATGATCCTACAACATTGGGTCAGGCGGTACAATCTGCTCGTGATAAGGACAGGGAATCCCTGTTAAAGGTTCAAACCAAACAAGAGAGGAATTCTTTTTCCTTGCCATTCATAACCACTTTCTCGGTACAACACCAAAACATCAAACGTCTAATTAGAAAACACTGGCATATACTACAAAGTGATCTTGTACTTGCACCAGTGTTACCAGCAAGACCGTCTGTGGTGTTTCGGGGGGCCTCATCCCTGGGAGCCAGTGTGGCCCCAAGTGTTCAGGACCCCCCCAGCGAAACCAGGGTGTTCTGGCAAAATCTCACGGGTTATCACAGGTGTAAAAATTGCCAGGTATGTCACCTAAATAAATGCCGAGATCGGAAAATCTCTCATTTCTCCTCCACTAGTACTGGACGAACCCAAGAAGTGAAACCATTTATCACCTGCTCTAGTAAAGGGGTGATTTATTTGCTTCAGTGCCCATGTGGGTTACAATACGTGGGGAGGACCAAAAGGGAACTTAAAATCAGATTGAACGAGCATATAGCCAAGATAAGAAATGGTTTTCCAAACCATTCGGTTTCGAGGCATTATGACCTGGTTCATCACAGAAACCCTGAAGGGACTCTGTTTGTGGGCATTGACAAATACAAGCCGAACTGGAGGGGGAGTTCCTTAACCAGAGAAATCTCAAAAACTGAAATGGCATGGATCCACAGATTGAGGACATACCTTCCGCATAGCCTCAACGTGGACACTGACATCAATGCCTTCATAAATAATGCCTAGTCCGCACATTTCACTTTAAGATCTCTAGGTATAACTAACTAGAGGATGACTGAGTGATTTGTATTGAAGATTCAATAATCAGTTGTGAGTGTTCTGTTTAGAGACAACTTTTACTGATGTTTGGGCAAGTCTCTTTTAAAATTCAAATTTATTCACAATTTTACTTGATTCTATTTTATTTTATTTTGTTTTCATTAATTGATGGCCCCCCACTTTGGGGATTCACCCATTGAGTATGTTTAACCAACACACAGGACTTTGATTGGTGTGGTCATCTATATATAATAGAAATGGATTTTAATCATTATTAATTATTTTTATTTACAAATGTATGTAATTCTATGAATTTTGATTAAGTTTAGCCACCATAAGTGATGTCCCTAAACCATGGGTTTCCTTTCCGCTTTTGGGACACAACACCATTATGCCGAGCTCTGCATTACAATTACTGTCATGCCTTATTCACCGTCCTACTAGGGCGGGAGGTAGTGTCTCTGCCCCACCAACGAATCGTGAATCGCTCTGTGTGGAGCGCAGTGATTCGGAGGCATGTGATGGGCGCATGCGCGAGTGATTCAGAGCGAGGCTTGGTCACGGTGACATAGCCTTATTCAAAGTCTCCTTTACCGGTGGAGAGTCCGATGCTGTGCGTTGATATACGGAGTGTGATCCCGTGCAGCAGGCGGTATTCTACCACATGGAAAGTTTTAATATATGTTTTTTAGCCTCGAGCCGTGACATTATAGTCCCGCCTCTTGGTGGTGTTTCTGTCACGCCCCGCTCTGGAGAATGCCACACGCGTCACACCGAATGTCCGCCCCTTTGGGCGAGGCCGGCGGGCAGCCTATGATCGCTGAGTTCCGATGAGTTCCAGTGACACGGATGCTAATCCGCGTACTTCCGGTTTGCGCGTGTGCGGATCCCAGAGCGAGGCTTGGTCAGTGCAACCAATTATTGTTTGATCGTTAATGTGTTCCTATAAAGAGGGATGGTGCCTCGTGCCCCGAGACGAAGTGATTCTTTCACGAAACGCGTCGGGTGGAGCGAGTGACGCGCGGATGCCATCCCCCTCATTACTCCATACGAGTGGCTTTGTTCCTGGATACGTCCGGCCTGCGTTACAGGCCAAATGCTGTTTTTATCAACCTAAATGTGAGTTGTATATTTTTACATTTTGGTTTAAAATAAATCACCCAGATTTTATGCTATGTGGAGCTCTGTTTTGTCTTTTATACCCATCGTTGAGCCTGGCATGGTTCTAGCGCCAGTGGAGGAATTACTGCTGATCTAAAATCTATGGTTGAGAGATATGCTGATAGTGGTCCGGCAGGACCTTGATTTCTGGTAAGCAGCTGCATGATTGATTTCTGGTAAGCAGCTGCATGATTGGTGGTGGATTCACGTCTGGTGCCTAACAACATAATTTCTGCAGTTTACACGGGTGTCCTTCCTGCCATTGGACTTATCACTTATTTATTCAAATTCAATTTCATTCATTTTTGGACTTCACGGACTTCACTTACCACTTCGGTGGTTTATTTTCACTAGTATTATTGTGGCCGCGGTTTTTTGTTGCATAGTAACTTGTGGCATTTATCACTGGGGTTCTCACATACTACTTTCAAGCAGAGCTAGGTGGCTTTGGGCCCCCTGACTCTATGCGATTTACACTATTGTTTATACTATAGAGTGTTAATTTATATGTTTAGCACATGCACTTGGGCAGATGCCTAAATTGTTTGTTTGATATATATATTCTTATGATTTGGTTTAGCGCAATTATCCTTTTTTTCCCTATCACTATTTTGTTTCTACACAATTTAATTGCCGCTTATTAATCCAATTTTTGATTCACCTTAGCGCAGTTGTCTCCAAACAGTCTTTTAAGGAGTTTGTAGGAGAAGGGGAGTAAGGAAATGGGGTGTAGGTTTATATTATTTGGATTTTGGTATACACATCCTTGCACAAATTTCTGAAGTTTTTAGTTGAGGGGTTCTCATCACCACTCATAATTGCAATTGTATAATATACAGTATATTATAATTGCATTTTTTTTATCTTTTTTACACTATCTTCTTATATTATTTGGATTTTTTTATATATTGTGCTCTTTTTAACACATTTTGTGAAGTCTTTATTTGATGGGTTTCCACCACTATTTATAATTACTGTATAGTTATATTTCATGCTATGTTTTGCACCTTGTATTGTTTGTTATTATACTTGATACTTGGATGGTATATTGATGTATGTAAATGTAAGGGATTTCCACCATCATCCATACGTGACATATTAAGTACCAAATAGAGTTGCGCTGCACTTTATTTACTGGGGGTGTGGGAACACATACCAGTGTCCAGCTGCAAGCCTGCCATATAGATTGCACCTGATTGACTTTTGGATAGTAGTGCTGTGGTTTTTTACACAATACCATGTTTGTTATTTAAAAAAAAATGGTTTACAATCATTTTAACGTGAATATATCCCTGAAAGATAGGATCCAAGCAGATTCGTTTGGATAGTTAAGGATTCTTAGAGTCATTAGCACCTGGTCTTTTCACCAGAGCCCCTGGTGTGGGTTGACGTTTGGATGGCAGGCATTTCCAGAGAATAGTCCTTAGGACAGTCTCACTAGCAGCTAGAAAGGCTCTGGTAGAGTACTATACAATAGACAAAGCTGTGCTTTGCTTTAGGTCAAGGGTTGCATACAACCAGACAAAAACAGCCAAAGAGTGATACAAAGTGTGTTTAGAGAGTGTAGCTTCAAGCTTAAAGCAGAGCAATATGAAACATATAGTCAGGAAATAAAACAAACAGGCAATATTTAAATGGTATTAGGTAAAGCAAGATCAGCAATTATGAACAATCTTAAACAGAGATTAAGTAGAACTTTAAAAGGGTGATGGACCAAAGTGGGCAAGCACCAATACCCACTGACACATAGGTGATCTTAGCCATGTTGTCTTAAGCATAAAAATGTGTAAGCATTTGAGGGGATTCTGGCATACAGAAGGTCCCAGTAGAGTAAACTAAACGCAATGAGATCCAGACAGTGCAGTAAAGGCAAACAAGACAGAAGAAGCAGGATAACCCACTAGACGTGGCCCAGACAGATGATTCCAATGCAAGTGATCTCAGGCCACCTAGCTGGATAACTGTACATCAGGTAAGTCCCTGAACAAGTATTCCAATCCATAAATGCAGTAATAACAGTTGTAGAATCAGCAGCAGTATTGATTTATTGTTAAAATAAAATAAAGCTAAACAAAAAAAGATAAGTAGGAGACTGGAAGCTCTGTACACCCAGGATGTGTTCTGCCAGCAAAATTGTTAATTTCAGGAAAAAATATCTACACTATATATTCCCAATGTATGTGTGTTATGTGTTCCCATTCACACAGAATATACATTTATTTCCTACCTTTTTGGATGGTAGAAAAAAGTGCCATGGTGGTGCCAGGTGCCAGAGTAAGTTTGTCCTAATTTTAAAGACAGACTCAGTCTCCAATAACATACAATATAGAAGGCCAGCTTTTAAAAATGTAACCCTTTGTCAGGACAGAAAGTGTTCAAATCTAGGTTACAAGTGATAATGCGATCTACCACCGCAGTGCAGACAGTGTTAATTATGATATATAAAATGATAAACAGCCATCATTAAATATTTTTTTAGGTTCTGCTATGTGAGCGGGAACATGTAACAAGTATAACGTGGGTATTACCCAATATGGCTGCAAATTTGATATACACTTTAAGGAAAATGTTTTCATGATGTTTACCGGGCATATACTATAAAGATAATAAAAACAATAAATTGCGCCAATGAATTAGGCCAGCATCAGATTCAGAATGCCAGTCCCCAACAAAAATAGAAAAGAGTCTTTAAACACCAAAGGATGATAGGATAAAACACTCGGTATTAATATGAAATTAGTGAAGTCCCAAAATAATGATGAAGGGATCGAGGCAGACCCTGCAAGTAGGATAAACAACACCACCGTGAATATGCTTCTTGTGACGAGACCACCACCTATTGGAAAGCTGCTTACCACAACCACAGGGTTAATAGGCACATAGGAACTCCATCCACAGAGTAGGACACCGAGCCAAGAGGAATTCCAGGAATGGATAAGCAGGGAGCGATCACGTCCTCACAGATAGGCAGGTCCTTGGTTCATGGATGTGTAGGAACGAAACGGACCAATAGCGTAACTCTGTATAAAAAAATTATATAAAAAAAGGACAAAAACGTACTTACAACAAGTCACGTATTTTAAAAACAAGTGTGTATTGCCGGCCGGCACTAAGGCACCCTTCCTCCAAACATACAAACACGCGGTGACAGGGTGACGTGGTGACGTTCATTAGATTATTCATTAGAAGAAGTTCAGCTCTGTCAACTATGTCTGTCTTTGAACACCTTTTGAGATATGATATAAGTCACACATGGAGAGCACTGATTTCAGAGTCTGACAACTCATAGAATTGCTTTATGAAAAGGATGAGTAAAGCACAACATTTGCATAGCGTTGAAAGCAAGAAGCACAGCATAATGCAGATGTATATTGAGAAAACATAGCTGCCCCATGTACAAATACCATTACAATTTATACACAGAAACAACGTTTATAAAACATTACGTGGATACAGTATTTTACATCAGGCTGAATACATTAACATAATATTAAAGAGGCTATTCATTTCCTTTCATTTTTAAAACACACAAACACTACTAAATAGAAGACAGGTAGGCAGGCAATCAGTGCCTACAGTTCATACCAAAGCCACTCTGGGATGCAGAAAATAAAGGATCAGTGAGGAAAGCAGCTGATAAGATTCCAGAAGACACTAATACAGGAAGTTTGTAAATATTTGGAAGAGAATGGACTAACCTTTTTTAATTGCACCAGCAAGATAGATTGGTCGTTTTTTAAATTTTTAAATTTTCATTAATTAAATGTCCTCTTTAAACTGTAGCATTATAAATGAAATGTGTAAATTAAAATGAAATAACTAAATAAACCAATTTCAGAGACATTCTTATAATGTTTACGGAATGCACAAATGTATAAAATGAGAGCTGCTAGAGATTACAGTTCAGCTAAGTGTGATCTGACTGTCAATTATGCTGCTCAAGGTTCTGCTCACTGCATCCTGAGAGTAGTCAATTTTAACATAGTTATTTCTAGCTACGAAGTTGATTTACAATGTCTGCTGCATCACATTATATTTAAAGAACACCTAAACATAGATTACCTTCAAATATCTCTAGCAGAACAACTAAAGCGTAAGGCAGGATATCATTATTTCAGTCCGCATATTACTATTCCTGTTACAGAAGTTTCTATTTTCAAATATACTAACAAAGGGGATAGATGACACTTTACAGATTTCTTATTCATATGTCGCGTACACACAGTCGGAATTTCCAACAACAAATGTTCAATGTGAGCTTGTTGTCAGAAAATCCAACGTGTGTATGCTTCATCGGACATTTTCTGTCGGAATTTCCGACCACAAATGTTTGAGAGCTGGTTCTCAATTTTTCCAACAACAAAAGTTCTTGTCGGAAATTCCGATCGTCTGAATGCAATTCCGACGCACAAAAATCCTACGCATGCTCGGAATCAATTTGACGCATGCTCGGAATCATTGAACTTAATTTTTCTTGGCTCGTCGTAGTGCACGTCACCGCGTTCTTGACATTCGGAATTTCAGACAACATTTGTGTGACCGTGTGTATGCAAGACAATTTTGAGCCAACAATCCGTCGGAAAAAATCCACAGTTTTGTTGTCGGAATGTCCGATCGTGTGTACGCAGCATAACACTTCCAATCAATTCATTGTCACGGTATATTAAAACGAGAATTTTCTCAATGTCATGCAAATTCTTACTGATGTCCATGTCCTGCCAGGTGTACTTTCTTTCAGTAAATCTTCATATCAGATTTTTTTTATTCTTTTTTTTTTCTTTTTGGAGTTGTTTAATCTTCCAGGCAATTAATAGTAGAAAGACGAAAATCAGAAGCATATAGGCATATCGCAAGTGAATTTTCCCTAGTGCAAGGAAAACATTTTATTTTCCTTGCACATGATTGGATGACGCAAGTTATCAGAGCTTAACCAGATTAACTAAGCTCTGGTGAAAATTCTCTTGTAGAGCGGAACTGCACCTGTAAATAAACCCCATTATATTCTAACAAAGCTTCCTGCTGAAACTGTGAGGAAAGCAAAACATGATATTATGCATAAAATGCAGTAACTCATAGCAAATATTAAATAGAAAATAATATTCTAGAAGGTAACGCTATTTATAGCTCATATATTAGTTTGCCGGCATATGGCTACAATTATCTTAAGCATAATAGTTGCAGGGAAGTTGAATTGATGTAAGTTTCTAATATATTTTAGGATTTCAGTGAAGTGCTATTCCCACCAAATATTTTAGTTTATTTCTAGGGTTGAGCGAACCCGAACTGTAAAGTTCGGGTTTGGTACGGACTTTTTTTTTTTTGGACCCGGACACGAACAATTTGCTGAAAGTTCGGGTTCGGGTCCGGTGTTCGGCAATGTAATGGCGGGCTGCAGGGCAGCCAATCACCATTTGTTTTGCTACTGTGACTAAGAAGCATCACAGCCATGCCTACTAATGGCATGGCTGTGATTGGCCAGTGCAGCATGTGACCCAGCATGTGACCCAGACTCTATATAAGTTTAGGGAAAGGTTCCAGATTGTTCTTATATGGAGAACAATATACAGGAGTCAGTCCTGCTTCACAAATCAAATTGCAGCAGCATTGCATATTTTCCTGTGAGATACTCTGCATATTACACCAGCACTGCCTAGGTTCCAGTGAGATACTCTGCATATTACACCAGCACTGCCTAGGTTCCTGTGAGATACTCTGCATATTACACCAGCACTGCCTAGGTTCCTGTGAGATAGTAGGGGAAAGAAACCGCCGCTCCAGATGAGTGCACTTCGGTGATGAGTCTGAACTCACAGAGATCCAATGGGTGCAGGCAATGCACAAAGCATAAATGGAAGCAAAACGGTATGGACAGCCGCACTCCGATAAATGTAAAAAAACAATAAAAGCCTTTAATCCAGTAAAAAAACACTGCACAAACAGAGAAACAGCAAACGGTGGGATAATATAGCTATATTATCCCACCGTTTGCTGTTTCTCTGTTTGTGCAGTGTTTTTTTACTGGATTAAAGGCTTTTATTGTTTTTTACATTTATCGGAGTGCGGCTGTCCATACCTTTTTGCTTCCATTTATGTTCCTGTGAGATACTCTGCATATTACACCAGCACTGCATAGGTTCCTGTGATATACTCTGCATTAGATAGTTTAGGGAAAGGTTCCAGATTGTTCTTATAAGGAGAGAAATATATAGGAGTCAGTCCTGTTTCACAAATCAAATTGCAGCAGCATTGCATATGTTCCTGTGAGATACTCTGCATATTACACCAGCACTGCATATGTTACTGTGAGATACCCCATTTATATACTTTTCTTCTATTGTGCTATTCAAAAACCATCCATTTAGGGAAAAACTTTTTTTTGCAGTGTTTCTTCCAGTGTTCTTCTATTGTTCTATTCAAAAATCACCCATTTAGGGCAAAAATATATATTTTGCAGTGTTTCCTCCATATCTGTACGTGTGAGATAACCCCTAACCCTAACCCTGACCTCGTCCTCCTAGGTCAAGATTTTTTTGTTATGTTATTTTAAGTTTTTTCCCTATCCAAATTTATTTGCAGAGTACTTGCCATGCTCTTACCAACATTTTGCTGCCATTTGTTTTTTAGAGACATTGTAGTAGTCAAAAGTCCGGGTCCCCATTGACATTGACTTTTTCTGAAGTTCGGGTCCCGAACCCGAACATCCAGGTGTCCGCTCAACTCTATTTATTTCAACTACTGCATTCATCTCTAAGATATTGAAGAAGCCAATAGGTAATTCAACACACCACTGCCTACCCAAAGTGGATATACCAACTTGGGTGGAGTGACCATGTAACTGAAATATGTCCCTATTGTTTACTGAATTTTGCACACAGGCAATATGCAATGCAATATAGTTTATTAAAGTAAACCTGCCATGAAAGACCAATGAAGACTGCTTCTACAAATGTATTTTGCCTTGCTATTATGCTGACTATTTGTTTCAATACCTTGAGTCACTGATCTAGAACTGGAATTTAAAGAAGGACTTCTGACTTTTTGCCAACTGTACAAGATTGTTTTACTGAACTCTAACATTTAAAGCAGGTCTATTAAACTGGCTACAATAAGGTAGAAAAAATGTGCCTTAAAGTGGTTGTAAAGGCAGAAAGTTTTTTTTTTATCTTAATGTATTCTCTGCATTACAATAAATACCTGTGTTCAGTCCTTTTGCAGTATTAAAACTAGACAATGGATTGATTTTCCGATTATTACTCACATGGGCATGGTGAACCTACTGAAAACTATTTTCCTCCCTAAACTCCCTTATGGCAAACTCACCCTGTAGAATTCTAATGTGAGTCTTTAAGCAACTTGATTCTATTTGTGTTGCTTTTCTGTGGAAAGGTCAGACTCCTCTGGTGGCACTAGAGATCCTCAAACTGCCTACCCATCTGACTGGCCTGGCTTTCTCAGACTGCTGTCAATCACAGCCAGTGAGAAGGTGTGTGTTAATGGACACACAGAGCCAGCTTGGGACTGAGCCCACATGAGTGCACCTGCAGGGGATCAGGGATGCTGTGTGCAATCATTTTGAGTGATAATATAAGCTGGCAATGGAGGTAACTTACCACATAAGCATTACATTATTACTACAATGAACGCTTGGATCATTGCTATCACGCAAATACATGCTCTTTTTCCTTTAATTGCTCAGTATATTACCATAAAACCATTTCTAGAAATGCTAGTAGTCAGTTATACGTTGTACAAGGCATAGTAAATGTTATTTACTGTATTAAAGAGAGAGAGAGAGAGGCTGGCAGTGCTGACTTTCATTGTCTGGAAGAAATGTTTGGGTAAGTGATGGCTTGATGTAAGATTATTTATGACAGAAGGATGTTAAAGGTGCTTTGTTGTCAAGGGTTGTGATCTCAGTTGTGTGTCATCCATATGACAATGTCCTTCTTATAACATTGGACAGATAGGAAGAAAACTTTAGATTTTAAACAACAAGCAAGACTCAGACAACACTTTAGAATGCTAAAGAAAAGACATATAACTTAGTCAGGCCTGGATGTATGCACCGAAATACCAGAAAGCATTAGATTAATGTCACAATTGGGGGTTAATCCGTCATATCATATCCGTAAATTACTAACTAGAATAAAACTTTAAATAAAACAAACTCATCAAGTAGTCTTTTAGAAATGCATACAAATTCATAAAAAATTAGGAGAATGCCTATCTCCCAATCATTATTATTATTATTATTATTGTATTATTATTATTACCTAATATTATACTGTAAGGGGCAGATCCACAAAGATCTGCCCTGGCGCAGCGTATCTGAGATACACTACACCGCAGTGACTTACTTGTCCTCGGTTTGAATCCTGAAAGAATTCACGCCGTAAGTCACGGCGGCGTAGTCTATCTCTGGCGACGTAACAGCGCGTAATTCAAATCGGCGATTAGGGGCGTGTTTCATTTAAATGAAGCGCGTCCCCGCCCCGAATGAACTGTGCATGCGCCGTCCCTAAATTTCCCGCCGTGCATTGCGCTAAATAACGTCGCAAGGACGTAATTTTTTTTAACATAGACGTGAATTACGTCCATCCCGATTCACGGACGACTTACGCAAAAAAAAATTCAAAATAAACGCGGGAACGTCGGCCATACTTAACATGGCAAGTCTAACTATAAGCGACGAAATACCAGCTTTAACTATACGCCGGAAAAAGCCGACTAGAGACGACGTAAGAGAATGCGACGGCCGCGCGTACGTTCGTGGATCGTCGGAAATAGCACATTTGCATACCCGATGCGGAAAACGACGTGAACGCCACCCAGCGGACGCCGAAGTATTGCATCTAAGATCCGAAGGCGTACGAAGCCGTACGCCTGTCGGATCTAACCCAGATGCCGTCGTATCTTGGTTTGAGGATTCAAACCAAAGATACGATGCGGGAAATTTGAAAGTACGCCGGCGTATCAATAGATACGCTGACGTACTTCCTTTGTGGATCTGCCCCTAAGTATTTACATTATATTCCCCACATACAAATTATATATGGAAAACGTGGATGTTTAAATGGCATGAGAAAAGGCACTCAGTAGGGTCTTAAGAACTTTTCCGATATTCAAGTCTTTCTCATGTGATGTCCAAATTGCAAGATCTAAATGGAGAAGCCAGCTACGAGGGGTTGAAAATGAATGCCAAAGATGCCAACTGCAAGGGAATCTTAGACCTAAAAAGCCAATTATCATAAAGAACATAGAAATAATGCAGTCATTCTTCTGCTTGGGCAATGTTGTAATAACAGTGGAAGTGCCAGAGAAGAGCGTATTTTGTCTATCTGCAACTAAAATATGGAAATCATTGCAGCCTGACAGCAGAACAACAGTAGGTACCTTCCATGCTCCAAAAAGTATCTTCTAGAACTATGGACATTATTTAACACAACAATGGACTAGAGACAAGAAAAACAGAGAATGAAAGTAGCATTGGATAGACAACACACTTTGAACAATAAATTAACCTTCTTGGAGCCCCTCAAAGCAAAATATCAAGAAACAGGATGTGAGAGACCTGCCAACACAGGAGAAAAACAAAAAATAAGGGAAAATCTGAATGGATCTAAAGGAATTTGCATAGAACAGTGTTTGGTAGAAAGGTAAATAATGACTGTAATGCAACAAGACACCCTGCTGCTGCAAGTCACTTTATTGCTTGTTGTTCTAAGAAAAACAGCTCTTGAACCATTTAAATGTATGAACTGTAAAATCCCAATTCTGCTATTCTGCTGTCATTCATGATAGACAAGATATTTGGATTACACAATCTGTTTAATTGGTGTATCATAACAGAACACATCCAATAGAAACTGTGTATTTATCAAAGACACAAGCTTTGTGCATCTCTTTTGGGTGCCATCATGACATTAAAAATGTAACAGCAATATATGTAATAAATTCAGCTTTGTATTAATTAACTACATACCAAAAAACAACTGTCAAAAACTATCATGAACACCATACCAATATAACGGCTGAAACCCAAAATACCAGTGTATACCAGGTAATGCATACATGCAGCTTAAATATTGAAGCTAACATATCCCTTAAACTAAATGACTAGCACTGAAATTACATCTCGACACACAAAAAAGGGTAAAGTACAACTTAGGGCCCCTTTCACATTGAGGAGTTTTTCAGGCAGTACAGCGCTAAAAATAGCGCTGCTATCCCGCCTGAAAAACTCCTTCACTGCAGACTCAATGTGAAAGCCTGAGGGCTTTCACACTGAGGCGATGCGCTGGCGGGAGACAAAAAAATCTCCTGTCAGCAGCATCTTTGGAGCGGTGAGAGGAGCGGCATGTATACCGCTCCTTCACCGCTCCTTTCCATTGAAAACAATGGGAAACCGCGTCAATTCCGCCCGCAATGCGCCTCTATAGAGGCGCATTGCGGGCGGTATTAACCCTTTATTGGCCGCTAGCGGGGGTTAATACCGCACCACTAGCGGCTGATTCCCACGGCAATCCTGGCGGTATAGCGCCGCTAAAAATTTTTTTTTACGTTTTGGATAAAGTAGGGAGGAATTATAACCACTGTCAGGATTTTTGCTGTTCTCTATGCCCCTGGTAGGAATATTTACTCTCTTTATTTGTCCTTTTTACTGTGATCATCAACAGTAAAAGCAATAGAAAAATCACAAAATTTGGGTTGTCACCAGAACATAAATAGAAGGAAAATCATTCAATAAGGACTTGTTCTAGTGACCCCGGAGACAACTAGATATTCCTTCACATTGGTGATATTTCCTCTAACTTCCTGTTTTGACTAGAGGACACAAAGGGGTTGATTTACTAAAGGCAAATCCACTTTGCACTACAAGTGCACTGAAAGTGCACTTGGAAGTGCAGTCGCTGTAGATCTGAGGGGAAGATCTGAAATGAGGGGAAGCGCTGCTAGTTTTATCATCCAATCATGTGCAAGCTAAAATGCTGTTTTTTATTTTCCTTGCATGTCCCCCTCAGATCTACAGTGACTGAACTTCCAAGTGCACTTTCAAGTACACTTGAAGTGCACTTGTAGACCAAAGTGGATTTGCCTTTCGTAAATAACCCCCAAAGTAAAGAGAATTCTCTCCAATGGAACACACAGATTTCAAAAAGAGTGGTTCATTTTGTTTACTAACAGTCACTTTGCAATGTGAACATTCATTTTGCCAAGTGAACAGCCTGTACTCCCAAATATCAATCCCCTAAGCATCAGTATTAGAGCCAAGCAATTAGCATTTCTAGAAAGACAGGTCAGTACAAGCAGCCCTGTAACACACAACAGGGTATGATTTTTCAGCATTCCCATATGATTGCCCCATCTTTTTGAAATGAGCTACACACTTATGACAAGAAGAGTGCTATGTTTGAAATAGCAGAATAAAGGAAACAACATTATTAATGATATTAATAGAAGAGTCATAATAGTAGCCATTTTAGTGTCACATAATTATCCATGTAAAATTTGCCAAGAATAAATCTAAGTAAATACATTCATTTTGATTGTTCTGCTGTTGCTTTAGTAACCCTGATGTCTGTCAGTACAATTACTAGCTGTTGAGATTTAATAATGAGCAGCCATTTAGGAGCGCTAATGCTTGAATTTAAGTGCCTTGGATATGTTTGTTGCTAAGTCCAATTAGCAAATATTATTTCAGCATGTGGGTATGATCTAGGAAACTACAGCAATGTTTGTTTACTAGTTTAGGTAGTTCATTATCACCGTTGCTTGTGAATTACCTGTTTTATTGTTTTAAGTAGGAATTTTTTAAGGTTTGTGGGTAGCAATTTTGTAATTTTGTTCTTATTTTAATACATTTCCTGACCTCAAAATAATATATTAACAAGGAAATAAAACATGTATTCTAACTAGTGAAATAAAATATGTCTCATTGAAACAACAATGAAACATTAGCAGCGCTTGACAAATCAGTGATTAATCTGAACTAGTGTGTTCTTAACCTCCCTGGCGGTATGATTCTGTCAGAAAAAACATGCTGAAAGCGGTACCATTATTTGCAAGGAAATTTGGCGTTTTATAATGTAGGTCTGTCATTTTTAGAAATAACTCACTTAAATCTGACCAAACAAGATTCTAATAGGCATCCCAGGTATGACATATTTTTTAAAACAAAATTATAAATTATAATATAATAAATAATTATAAATAATTATAACAAATAATAATATAATTATAATAAAAATTATTCAATAATGTAATCAAATCAAAATCACTGAAATTTGCTCAGTTGCAGAATTGTTGCTGTCATTATTTTTTTTTTTTTATGACGAATTTCCCCACAAATCGCTATCGCACAATTCTGCAAGTGATTATAATTTATTATCGCTGTTTTTTAGCTGATCTAAAACTATTTTTGACATAAAGGGACACTTTTGGTTGCTATGGACAA
The DNA here is from genome assembly GCF_905171775.1 of Rana temporaria. Taxonomy (NCBI): domain Eukaryota; kingdom Metazoa; phylum Chordata; class Amphibia; order Anura; family Ranidae; genus Rana; species Rana temporaria. The sequence goes on along the minus strand of NC_053490.1, from coordinate 183,586,696 downwards.
TCTACAGTTTGCAGGGAGAAAGAAACGTTTTTATTATATAAAATGACATGCATGACACAGGACAGACCACTAGGGACAAGGGGGGTGTGTTTTTTTTACATACAGTACTGTAATCTATAAGATTACAGTATACTGTATGTAATGTGTTTGTTTACTTTTTTGAATTTGGCGCCGTTCTCCGTCCCCGTGCGTCGTAACGTCGCAGGGAACGGAGATCGGCGTCACACGGAGGCACTGTGTGAATCGAGCGAGGTCCCACTCGCTCACACAGCGCGGTGGCATCGCTGGATCCAGGGACAAGGTAAGTAACTTGTGCCTGTGGATCTAGCGAGGCAAGCCCGAGTCTGACTCGGGGTTTCCGCTCGCAGCAGGAAAATCTAACCCCGAGTCAGACTCGGGAAGACCGCCAGGCAGGTTAATCTGCAATAGTGAATAATGATAAAGATCATAAAAAAACAGTCCAAGTCCCCTCTCAGGCAATCATCAAATATCCAAGTGAAGAAATCAGCAACTGCATGATTCAGTGTGGCAGCTTAAAACCGTCACTTCATTGGTATGGGTGCTGGGCAATGATTTTATCTGAACCCAGATAAAAGTGGTAAATTCTGTCACTTGCGTGCCTCTTTAGGTAATCTACTCACCGGACAGCAGCTACATACAGCCTTGAAAAGATCCTCTCAGCCAAAGGTCATCAACAGCTCTCCTCCAGGTGTATAGTGATTCCAATCAATGGGTGCATGCATGTGTCAAAGCGGACATGGAAGCACGCAGAGAGGAACTCCATATAGTGTAAAAACCCTTTATTAAAATGGTAAACACCCCCACATTCCACATATGCTTACAAGATAAAGATGAATAAAAAGCTCATCACTTAAAGAAAGACATCAGCACACGAAGATAGAAGTTCCTTACGAACAGTCTAGCAGCTGGGTGAGTGCCGGGTAGATGCTTCCTCCTGTGAGACGATACGTCGCGTAGCAACGCCCTGGCGCATTTCGTGATTGATTTGCGTCTTCAGAGGGCGTGTCTACATGGTGCGACTGATCGTTTAAATAGGATGAAGGACTTGGGTAGCTCCGCCCACTCCTCCGTCAGCATCTCGTCATCAAGGCGAGGTGCTTCCGCATACGTCAGCAGGTTCCAGCCTACTCTGCTCATCAGCGTGAAATGCCTTTCACCGCTGACACTTGTATTGCATTACAATCCCTTGCTCTGCTGGCCATCTTGCGTAGTGCATGTTAGCAAATAGTGTAATAGCATTAACAGCATTCCTCCCTATTCGTTTTACAGAAGGCACTCTAGTAGGGACAGAATGTGTGTGCCACTACATTACGTGCACTATCAACCTTGCATACTGGTCCTAAACATACATAAACCTAATTTATTCAGTACAATACTATCTGAAATAAAAAATAGAAAATAGTCAATATTCAAACATTACTTAATGCTGTTAGGTAGATGCAATCTACTGCAGGAAATAGGATACATACTGTATAAGAATATAAATAAAAACATTGTAAAAAATTCATAATAAAAACTCATAGTAAAAAATTCATTATTACACAATGTCCCTTCTCTAAGCTCAAATGCCATCACAGAAAGCACACCATTCGATAAATATGTGATAATAACTTCATATTAGTAGGTTACCACTATATATCTTTACATCCCCATTACGGCTACCATGAAAGGTAGAGCCAGACGGATTGGTATAAATGTCAATAATTGCTAATAAAGCTATTGAGATCTAGGTCTATATTTGGACCATTGGGAGTAAGAGTATTGGTTAGAAATAACCATTGAGTTTCACGTTTAGAAATTTCACTTACGATGTTAGCACCTCTCCAGTTTGGGTGTATCTTATCAATACCCCAAAATTTCAAACCAATCGGGTTCCTATTGTGTTTCTCCCTAAAATGTAGTGAAACACTATTTTCCTTTATACCCTATGGTGATATTATAAATATGTCCTGATACCCTTATAGACAGAGTTATTTTAGTGCGGCCGATGTACATTAACCCACATGGGCATTCCAAGGCGTATACCACATGCGTTGTTAGGCACGTGATACACTCCTTGGGCCAGATTCACAAAGAGATACGACGGTGTATCTACAGATACACCATCGTATCTCTGACTTACACTGGTCCTATCTATGCGCCTGATTCATAGAATCAGATACGCATAGATAGGGCTAAGATCTGACAGGTGTAACTGTGTTACACTGTCGGATCTTTTTTTCAATTTAAAAATGGCGCCGGGGGCGTTCCCGCTGATTTACCTTGAATAATATGTAAATCAGCGAGATACGCAAATTCACGAACATACGCGGACCCGACGCAGTCTTCTTACGACGTTTCTGTAGCGGCGTACCCGTCGTATACTTACCCCTGCTTTCATCAGGCGCAGCCAATGTTAAGTATAGCCGGCGTTCCCGCGTCGAATTAGAATTTTCTAACGTCGTTTGCGTACGCCGATTCACAAACACGCGCGTCGCAAGTCACGCTCACGTCGAAACCACTGACGTCCTAGTGACGTCAGTGGGAGCAATGCACGACGGGAAATTCCCCGGACGGTGCCAGCGCATTTAAATCGGCGCGGGAACGCGCCTGATTTAAATAGTACACTCCCCCTAGCCGCGGAATTTGAATTCCGCCGGGGGATTTAGGATCCGCCGCCGCAAGTTTGGAGGTAAGTGTTTTGTGAATTAGCCACTTGCCTCTCAAACTTGCGGGAGCGGATCTTAAATCACGTAGATCGAGCGGATCTATAGATCCGCTGATCTATGTGAATCTGGCCCCTTGATTTCAAACTCTTTTCCATTTGCTGTGGATGTAAAGCTAGTGAGGCCTCTTAAATTAGTTGACACTTGTCGACATGCTTTACAGTGTCTACAGGCAGTAAAGCCTGTCCTTTCCCAAAACATTTGTATTTTCTTGGGTGGATCCAAAACTTTTTTGACTATTTGATCCCCAAATGCTGATGTTTTCCTATAGATAAAAGGAGGAACCAAAGGTAACACTGGCTTGAGCACTTTATCCATTGTAAGTATACCCCAATGTCTCCTGAAGATGGACTCTATCTCCCGATATTGTTCATGGTAGCCTGATATGAATCCCCACTCATGTTGTTGGTTAGGGGGTCGCACTCGCGGCTCCAGCATTGATTCTTGTGAGGTAGCTCCCACTTGTTCTATCAAGCTATCCAGTTGTTGTACATTGTTCCCCTTCTCCAAGAAGCGTTCCTTAATACGTGTGGAACTATCTAGCCCAAGCCACACGTATTTCTGCCTCTCAGACCAGTAATTACTGACAACTATCTGTAAGGAGGTTAATCTTCCTAGTGACCACAAATGTAAGCAGCATTCTTCCCAGTGACCATCCCACTAATGTGCCGCGAGCTGTAGATATTGCAAGTATAGACAGTGGTACGGAAAGTATTTAGACCCCCTTACATTTTCCACTCTTTGTTATATTGCAGACATTTGCTAAAATCAGGATAGAACTTTTTGGCCTTAATTCCAAGCGACATTTGTGGAGAAAACCAGGCACTGATCATCACCTGTCCAATACAGTCCCAACAGTGAAGCATGGTGGTGGCAATATCATGCTGCGGGGGTGTTTTTCAGCTGCAGGTACAGGACGACTGGTTGCAATCGAGGGAAAGATGAACGTGGCCAAGTACAGGGAAATCCTGGATGAAAACCTTCTCCAGAGTGCTCAGGACCTCAGACTGGGTCAAAGGTTTACCTTCCAGCAAGACAATGACCATAAGCACACAGCTAAAATAATGAAGGAGTGGCTTCACAACAACTCTGTGACTGTTCTTGAATGGCCCAGCCAGAGCCTTGACTTAAACCCAATTGAGCATCTCTGGAAAGACCTAAAAATGTCCGTCCACCAACGTTTACCATCCAACCTGGAAGAACTGGAGAGGATCTGCAAGGCGAAATGGCAGAGGATCCACAAATCAAGGCGTAAAAAAACTCGTTGCATCTTTCCCAAAAAGACTCATGGCTGTATTAGATCAAAAGGGTGCTTCTACTAAATACTGAGCAAAGGGTCTGAATACTTAGGACCACGTGATATTTCAGTTTTTCTTTTTTAATAAATCTGCAAAAATGTCAACAATTCTGTGTTTTTCTGTCAATATGGGTGCTGTGTGTACATTAACGAGGAAAAAAAATCAACTTAAATGATTTTAGCAAACGGCTGCCAGATAACATAGAGTGAAAAATGTGAAGGGGTCTAAATACTTTCCGTACCCACTGTTTATATATTATTCGCTCCTAAAAAAAAACATTTGCTGTATAAATATAAAGAGATCAAACAATTTAAACATGTAGTGCCATAAATTAATTAACCACTTGCCCACGGCTGGATGTCTATAGACGTCCTCGGCTTTGTAAGGGTATATCTGAATGATGCCTGCAGCTACAGGCATCATTCACATATTGCAGTTTTCGGCCAGCGATTCCCTACACCATTAGAATAATCATAGTGGCTGTTCCCCCCCCCCCCTCCCGCCGCCCTCCGGTGCTTCTACCGACTCACCTGAGGGATCGGTGAGTTGGTGAGAGGATCCGCTGGCCCCGGTTCTTGACAATAGAGGTTTCCGGCAGACCAGATGGTCGCCGGAGTCTCTATGATTGTCGGAAATTGGACGCAATGTTATGATGTCACGCCCGGCCTCTGCATTCAAAAAAATGTTGCCGCTTCGGCTAGGAAGAGATGGGTGAGATGTGGGGTCTTATTGACCCCATATCTCACTGTAAAGAGGTCCGATCATGTCATATTCCTATTACAAGGGATGTTTACATTCCTTGTAATAGGAATAAAAGTGAATTTTTTTTTTTTTTTTAGTGCTCCTGTCCCCGTATGCTCGCACGCAGAAGCAAACTCATACGCAAGTCCCGTCCACATATGAAAACGGTGTTCAAAACACACATGTGAGGTATCGCCGCAAATGTTAGAGCGAGAGCAATAATTCTAGCCCAAGACCTCCTCTGTAACTCAAAACATGTAACCTGTAAAAAAATTTAAAGCGTCACCTATGGGGATTTTCAAGTACCGAAGTTTGGCGCCATTCCACGAGCGTGTGCAATTTTGAAGCGTGACATGTTAGGTATCTATTTACTCGGCATAACTTCATCTTTCACATTATGCAAAGAAATTGAGCTAACTTTACTGTTTTTTTTTTTAAAGCATGACACTGTATACTGTACAAATACCGTACGAGATAAAAAGTTGCAATGATCGCCATTGTATTCTCTAGGGCCTCTGCTAAAAAAAAACATATATCATGTTTGGAGGTTCTGTGTAATTTTCTAGCAAAAAAATTATGATTTTTACATGTAGGAGAGAAGTGTCAGAATTGGCCTGGTTGGCAAGTGGTTAATAAGGGCTAAAAATGAATTAACAACCCTAAAAAAACATACTATAAATATACAAATAATTAATGATGAATATAATAAATATTCATTGCCTTCATAAATATAATCAGTGTGCATAAATAATCAATGCATACCTCAACAATCACTGTGCAAATACATAAATGTGCAGTCCAAGAGAAAAAGTCCCTTTAAATCAGGGATCCTCAAACTACGGCCCTCCAGCTGTTGCGGAACTACAAATCCCATGAGGCATTGTAAAACTCTGACATTCACAGACATGACTAGGCATGATGGGAATTGTAGTTCCTGAACATCTGGAGGGCCGTAGTTTGAAGACCCATGCTTTAAATGCTCAAATGGTGATGATATCAGAACAATGCTCAAGAAAATAACTTCATCTAATGTTGTATTTTCCCTGAATGAGTTATGTTCCAATCTAACTCAGCAAAGTAGTGTGCCAGATTATTTCCCCCATACACCCAAAAAGTAATACACTTTTTGAGTTTTATCTCTTAAGTTAAAAATCAGGTCTCATATAAACTCCATCGAAAATAGATGACAGAGGAGAGGAAGAGGCTTGTTATGCAAACAATCTACTAAAATCAATTAAAAACAAATAAATCCACTCACATTAGGTAGGAAAGGAAGGATGTTCAGTCTTCAAAATCAACAAGTTAACTATGACATTTTTATTAGATGTCAAGAAGGAAGGACATTGCTGCGAGACTTTTGGTAACCCTAGTTATTTTATCCCACATCCAGTAACAGATCAGATGTATGCACTAAAGGCTGCCCCTTTAGCATATAGACTCCAATCCTGTTGTTTTTCCTGCAACTAATATATTTTCACTTCTGTTGAAATACAGGAGCATTGCCAAGGTAACGATCAAACCTTTGGGTCTATATTTGAAGTGGATGACTTATGCCACGTACACACGATCGGTCAAACCGATTAGAACGGTCAGATGGACCGTTTTCATCGGACCAAACCGATCGTGTGTGGGCCCCATCGGTTATTTATCCATAGGTTAAAAAAAAAGCAATCTTGTTTAAAATTTAACCGATAGATACCTAACCGATAGAAAAAAAAAAGAGATTTTTAATACAGCTTACCTGTAAAATCTTTTTCTTGGAGTACATCACGGGACACAGAGCGGCATTCATTACAATATGGGTTATATGGAGTACCTTCAGGTGATGGACACTGGCAATCTCAAACAGGAAATGCCCCTCCCTATATAACCCCCTCCCATAGGAGGAGTACCTCAGTTTTGTAGCAAGCAGTATGCCTCCCAAAATGGTCCTCAAAAGAGGGATGGGAGCTCTGTGTCCCGTGATGTACTCCAAGAAAAAGATTTTACAGGTAAGCTGTATTAAAAATCTCTTTTTCTTTATCGTTACATCACGGGACACAGAGCGGCATTCATTACTATATGGGATGTCCCAAAGCAATGCTTACAATGAGGGGAGGGAGAACATCTCCAAGACAAAAGGATTTAATTTAGAGATATACTCAAATCATAATAAATCCAACTTAGTTGAGAAAAATAATCTTAAATTTTAAATTTAACTCAAAAAAGAGGAGCCCCCGGAATCCGAGGGTCTCAAACTGCAGCCTGCAGCACTGCCTGCCCAAAGGCTGTATCAGTATTCCTTCTTACGTCCAACTGGTAGAATTTTGTAAACGTGTGGACAGAAGACCAGGTTGCCGCCTTGCAAACTTGAGCCATAGAGATCTGGTGGTGTGCTGCCCAGGAGGCGCCCATGGCCCTAGTAGAATGAGCCTTTAATGATACTGGAGGAGGCAACCCTTTCAAGCCGTAGGCCTGAGTGATTAATTGCTTAATCCACCTAGAGATGGTGGACTTTGCAGCTGCCTGCCCCTTCTTGGGCCCATCCGGTAAAATGAACAGCACATCCGTTTTCCGGATCTTCTTTGTAGCTTTAAGATAGGCCTTCATGGCCCTGACAATATCCAAGGTATGCAGCAACCCTTCCTTTCTGGAAGTAGGTTTAGGGAAGAAGGATGGTAATACCAAATCCTGGTTTAGATGAAAACTGGATATAACCTTCGGTAGGAAGGAAGGATGAGGGCGGAGAACGACCTTGTCCTTATGAAAAATAAGATATGGTTCCTTACAGGATAAGGCCGCCAGTTCCGAAACTCTTCTTGCGGAAACTATGGCGACCAAAAATACTAACTTTCTTGTCAGTAAAACCAAAGGAATTTCAGCCAACGGCTCAAACGGTTGTTTCTGTAAACTTGACAGAACAAGATTTAAATCCCACGGGCAAAGCGGGGATTTAACTGGAGGTTTAATACGTAAGACCCCTTGAAGGAAGGTCTTAACCAGCGAGTGGGTGGCCAGCGGCCGCTGAAACCACACTGACAGAGCAGAAATCTGTCCTTTGATTGTGCTTAATGCCAATCCTTTATCCACTCCTAGCTGGAGAAAACTTAAAACTCTATCGATGGTGAACTTGCGAGGAAGCCATAGCTTGGACTCACACCAGCCTACGTAGGCCTTCCAGACCCTGTGATAAATCACCCTAGAGACCGGTTTCCTGGCTCTGATTAGGGTAGAGATTACTTTCTGAGACAGACCTCTACCCCTGAGAATCAGGGATTCAGCTTCCAGGCCGTCAAATTTAGATGCCGTAAGGCAGGGTGGAGGATCGGACCTTGCGATAGCAGGTCTGGCCGTAGAGGAAGAGTCCAAGGGTCTCCCACTACCATCCTTAAGATTAGTGAGTACCATGCCCTTCTGGGCCATGCTGGAGCTACCAGGATAACTGGTATGTGCTCCACCCTGATCCTGCGCAGCAGGCGGGGTAGTAACTGGAGCGGGGGAAACGCATAAAGAAGTTTGAACTGATGCCAAGGGCAAACCAGCGCATCGGTTCCGCAGGCCATCGGATCCCTTGAGCGGGACATGAACCTGTCTAGCTTCTTGTTGAGTCTCGATGCCATGATATCCACGTCCGGCACTCCCCATCTTTGGCAGAGTGCTTGAAAGATTTGTGGATGCAGAGACCATTCCCCCGGCAATGGAGTCTGGCGGCTTAAGAAGTCCGCCTGAAAGTTGTCCACTCCTGGAATGAATATTGCCGATATGCAGGGGCACATGAGCCTCTGCCCATAGGAGAATCAAGCTCACCTCTCTCTGAGCGGCTTGACTCCTGGTTCCCCCTTGGTGATTTATGTATGCCACGGCCGTGGCATTGTCTGATTGAATTCTCACCGGGAACCCCTGCAATTTTGACGTCCAAGCCCTGAGGGCTAGTCGAGCAGCTCTGAGCTCCAAGATGTTGATGGGCAACTGCTTCTCTGGCTTTGCCCAAGTACCTTGGCGAGTGCAACCATCCAAAATTGCTCCCCAGCCCGTCAGGCTGGCGTCTGTGGTCACTATCTTCCAAGCCACTGGGCTGAAAGACTTCCCCTTCAGTAGATTCTGAGGGTCTAACCACCAACACAGACTTTGTCGGACTCTTGATGAGAGCGGCAACGGGATATCCAAGGCCTGTGGCCTTCTGCTCCATGCTGACAGGATGGCTGCCTGCAGGATGCGAGTGTGGCTCTGGGCGTATGGTACCGCCTCGAATGTGGCCACCATCTTGCCTAGTAACCTCATACATAGGCGAATAGTCGGTTCCTTCTTGCTTAGAACCAGTAGGATTAATTCCTTGATGGCTTTGACCTTCCTCAGAGGTAGAAACACTCTTTGTTGTTCTGTGTCTAATCTCATGCCGAGATATTCCAACTGCCTTGTGGGCAGGAAAGCTGACTTTTCTCGATTTAGGACCCAGCCGAACTTCTCGAGGTATTGGACCGTGGGGGCCACTGCTCGCTCCAAGCCGGGAGACGAGTGATCTATGACTAGGAGGTCGTCCAGGTATGCTAGGATCGTGACCCCTTGGATCCTTAACTTGGCTAGGATTGGAGCTAGGACCTTCGTGAACACCCGGGGGGCCGTAGCCAACCCGAAGGGAAGCGCCACGAATTGGAAATGACGCGAAGCCACCATGAAGCGTAGATTTCTTTGATGTGGCTGATAAATTGGAACATGAAGATAGGCATCCTTTATGTCTATGGACGCCATGAAGTCGTCCTTTTGGAGTGTGGCAGCTGCTGACCGCAGGGATTCCATCCGAAATGAGCGGACTTTTAGGTATGCATTTACCATCTTTAGGTCCAAAATTGGCCTGACATCTCCATTGGACTTTGGGATGATGAATAGGTTGGAGTAGAAACCCAGCCCCTGTTCCAGGACTGGTACCTCTACTATTACTTCCTGGGAAAGTAGATGATTTAATGCCGACATTAATGCGGCTCCCTTCTCCGGATCGTTTGGAATCCTCGACTCCTGGAAATGAGGAGGAGGAAACTTTAGGAAATCTAATTTGTAGCCCGTGGCCACGGAAGACCGTACCCACTCGTCGGGAATGCTGGCTTCCCAAACCTCTGAAAAGAGTCGCAGCCTTCCCCCCACCTTCGTGGGTGGGGGCGCCCCTTCATAAGGTCGGCTTGGGGGCTGGTTTTGCTGGTTTGCGAAACCACTGCTTTCTGCCTCTAGCAGCCTGTCCTTGCGACTTGCTGTTGAAGCCGAAGTTTGCTTTCGCAGGAGGCCGTCGATACTGTTTGGCATTAGAGGGCCCCTGCCCAGGGGAGTACTGTCGTTTAAACGCAGGCCCCTGAAACTTCTTTTTAGTTGGCAAGAGAGTACTTTTGCCGTTTGAAATGGTCTGAATGTATTTATCTAGGTCTTCTCCGAAGAGTCGACCTCCATGGAAGGGGAACCCTACCAGGAGCTTCTTGCATGGGGGCTCGGCCTCCCAGCTTTTTAACCATAAGAGTCTTCTCATATGGATAAGGGATAACGATAAACGTGACGCTTGCTGGATAGAATCCTTAATTGCGTCTACCGTAAAACATATGGCCCTAGGGACATCCGAAAATTCTTCTGCCTGCTGGGCAGGAATAAGTTTAAGCATCTGCTTAATTTGATCCGATAATGCTTGAGCAACCCCAATCGCAGCCACAGCTGGCTGTACTACTGCCCCTGCAGTAGTGAAGGAGTTCTTAAGTAGTGCTTCCAAGCGTTTATCAACTGGATCCTTGAACACCTGTATGTTTTCTACAGGGCATGTTAACGATTTGTTAACACATGAGATGGCTGCGTCCACTGCAGGAGTAGCCCATTTTTTGGAAAATTTATCCTCCATAGGATATAGGGCAGAAAATCTTTTAGGTGGTAAGAAGATCTTATCTGGCTTGTTCCAATCTTGGAACAAAAACTCCCTCTAGTAGAGGATGGATCGGAAACACTGCATTGCTTTGAGGCGCCCTCAGTGAGCCCAAAGCTGAAACCGTCGATACCTGGAGATCTGGTACTGGCAAGTTGAATGCACTATGGACCAAGTCCGTTAAGGCTTGAATCCACCAGCTCTCCCCTTGGGAGACTGCTCCATATTCCTCTGTATCCGGATCTTCGATCCCTGAACCCACTTGGTCCTTGTCCAAGAGGTCGTCCAATTCCCCTGAGGAAAGGACCTCCTCTTCTGAGGGTCCGCGCTCGGGCGACGGAGATCTAATCCGTTTACTGCCCCTGCATAGCTGTGGCTATCATTTTTCCCATTCTTTTCTCCATCTCTTTTAAAGAGGTGAGTAATACCTCGTCCGTGACTATCTTAGGGTTGGACTGACCCGCGCCAGCTCCAGCCCCAGATCCCGATGGCCCCAAGGCTCCTTCTGGGGAAAGCAGCGGCATAACTTTGTCCGAGACCTCAGACTCTCTGGGGGAATCCCCACCTCTTGTACCCTCTGATCCGGATGCCATGGTACAATACCGAGGTACACCTGCTAGCTTATTGGTACTTGGAACTATAAATAGTTAATTGCCCAAACACCTGTTTGGGGGATAAAAAATGCCTCCTCTCCCCTAGATGACTTTTTTTTTTTTCAATCTTCTTTTTTTTTTTTTTTTTTTTTCGTTTTTTGTTTCAAATCCAGGAAAGAAAAAGCATTCTGTCCCCCTGAGTAGTATTGCAAAGAAAAACTATGAGATGGAAAAGAAACAGCCTATTTCTAGGCTTGAAAACAGTCTTCTGAAGACTGCAATATCCTTTCTGGCCACTGTGTGTCCTCGGCGCCCCGTGCTGCCGCTCTGGTCTTTTCCTCCTCAGTTCCAATGTTAGAATGAGCTGTTGGAATGAAAAAGGAAGGGCCGCCCCTTCCTTAAGCCACTGACCCGCCCTTCCCCCCTCAGCTAAACGGCGCGAATTGCGCCTATAACACGGGAACGCGCGCGCGCCCGCCGACAGGGGGGGGTTGGGGGGAAGGGAGCCTCTCTGCTCCATCCTGGAACCACGAGGAGGTCAGCGTTTTGCCTGCTTTGCAGGCTCTGAGGAGGAAGACTGATGGAGCATCGCCTGGAGGCTTGCAGGTAAGCACAGCTCTCTGACACACACATACACATTATATCACACAGGCCCCACTCAATGCTTTTCCAACACTACAAGGGAGGTCACTTCTTATGGGGAATAATACACATAGAGCCATCCTATCATTAAGATATGTGACTAGTTTGCCAGATGCAGCGCATAACTTTAGGCATGTCCCCTGTGACCCCCCAGAAAAAACCTGCTAAGAACCAAGTTCCGCAAGTTTTCCCCTCACTTACCTGCTCCATGCCGCAGGACTTTGCCAAGCAAGAGGCCCAATCTTCTCCCATCTCCGTGGGGATGTCTAGACCTTCAGGCCCTGGGTTCCTATGAAGGATCCACTGTCCTGGGCCCATATAGCACCCTGGCAACAGAAACATTAGGCCCCCAAAGGTTTCTAAGTTCTGGGCCCAGGGTCCAGCTCTCTAAAAAGAAAAGCATTATGGGCTATACCCCAAGGGTTTGGGGTCCGGTTACTGACCACTTTAGCGCTGAGGCCTTTGGACAGAACCGGTTAGCTCACCTAATCCCAAGGATGCGGAGGCAAGCTAAACCATGACCAACACCTAAGACACTGGCGTAAAAACTGAGGTACTCCTCCTATGGGAGGGGGTTATATAGGGAGGGGCATTTCCTGTTTGAGATTGCCAGTGTCCATCACCTGAAGGTACTCCATATAACCCATATAGTAATGAATGCCGCTCTGTGTCCCGTGATGTAACGATAAAGAAACGATCGTTTGTAGGCACGTCCATTGGTTAAAAATCCACGCATGCTCAGAATCAAGTCGACGCATGCTTGGAAGCATTGAACTTCATTTTTTTCAGCACGTCGTTGTGTTTTACGTCACCGCGTTCTGACACAATAGTTTTTTTAATCGATGGTGTGTAGGCACGACTGACCATCAGTCAGCTTCATCGGATAACCGATGCACGATCGGTCCATCAGACCGTTTTCATCAGATGGACCGATCTGATGGACTGATGGATCTGATGGACTGATTGTGCGTTACCATTACTTTCTATCGATTTTCTGAACAACTTTGTTTTATTGTTTTCAGTGAGCAAAGTTCATGAGAGTAGTTAAAAAAATAAAATATTTTTCTTTTTACATTTATTGACTAATTCAATAAACTGAAAATGTAAACTTTTACAACAGGTTTGAATGACGCAATGGTTGCTTAACACATATTTATATACTGTTGGGGTATAAGTAAAGCAATATATACATCTATTGTAGTCAACTTTAATAAAAGAAAAAAAAATGTCTCAAATATCTAATGCTAATCTAAAAAGAACAAACACGCCTACAGAGAGATTTAAGAGAAAGCAAATACAAAATGTATTAGACTGTCCTCAAACACTGCTGCCATAGGCATTTGTCTAGCTCATGGGTAGGCAACCTGGGGCCCTCCAGCTGTTGTGGAACTACATTTACCATGAGGCATTGCCAGGCTGGCAGTTACAATTACTCCCATACCTCCCAACATTTGAAAAAGCCACTGCGGGACATTATTGTTGAGCGGGGGGGCGGGGCGATCGAGGTTTGTTGAGCGGGGGGGTATGGTGGCTGTGGACGACCGAAGCGGGGGGGGGGGGGGCGATCGCGGGGGGGCGGACGACCGATGTTGTTGAGCGGGGGGGGTGATGGACGATCGCGGGTGTTGGGGGGGGATGATCAAAATCCTGAGTATCTTCCCTGTGCATAATCAGCGGCAAGAAGGCAAGCCCCTTGTCTCCTCCAAAAGTCTGGTCTGGTCTGGTCTGTCACGCTAATGAAAGTCCACAAGCAGTCAACTGCAGTGAGGAGGATAAATCTTCTCCTAGAGATCCTGTGCCCCTCTGTGCAGCTGCAGCATGGCACCCCCTGTCTCTGCCTCAGCCCTGATGTTGGTGAGCGGGGGGGGGGGTTGCCGTGGATGGATGAACATCATATGACATCCTTTAGAACGGGGTGCTTAGGTGCGCTCCCGACACAGGGCACGCAGCGTGGTGCGCCATGTTCCTCACAGTGCATCACCGAATACGGTAAATAGCCTATGATGTAGGCTCTTTACCATGTGATCAGCTGTGTCCAATAACAGCTGATCACAGTGTAAATAGGAAATGCTGGTTATCGCCATTCCTCTCCTCACGCCCAAGAGGGCAATTGTACAGAATTTGATCGGTAGACCATCCTACCCATACATTAATCAAAATTCAGCCAGTCCCTGCTGAACCTACCAAATTAAGATTTATGTATGGCCGGCTTAACAGCTTTCCTTCCTTTACAAAGTGCTCAACATTATCCCCTAATCAATTCATCTCAAGTCCAAAAACAATAGGACAAAAAAACTCCAGGTGTTAATGTTTCTACTTTTATTTGTATCTAAAAAGCTTTGAAGCTTAACTCAATATTTAATGTCCATTTAAATAATTTGTTGGGGGCGAAATGGTCCCAACAAACTATTTACTGCACTAACAGGTTCATCTGCTGGGCACTCTGTATTAACTGTATATAGCCTCAGCTACATACAGTATGCAGGGCTGTGTTCCAGCAGTGGGAACAGGACTTCCCATTCCACTCCCAGAACAAAATAGAGTCAGGCTGAGCATTGCTCAGCCATTCATGAGAAGTTGTATATTTGTTGAACAGTTTAATTGTTAATGTAATACATATAAATATCAATTAACTGTGTGTGAATTTAATGGATTGTCAATATCTAAACATTAAAGCTCCTTCAATACTCTAGAACGTTTAATACAACAAGGAGTTCTGTGTCCAGGAAAAATGATAATACAGCTGTTTTTAAATAATAAAATACAACATTTCTCTTGATTTCACTAATGAGTAAGGCTTGATAGACCTTATGATTCTTCTAGCATATGCAACTCTCATTAAAAAGATAGCATTTTTTCAGTGAGACCATGCACCTGCTGTTTTATTGGCAGAAATTGAAGGAGGAATATCTTTGTTAAGTTCTTCAATAATATCCTAAAAGAAAGGCTAAAATTATTTTAGAATCGTAACTTTTTCTTTGTCTAGCAATGTTAATTATGTTAATTTGTTTGCGACCCTCCACCCACTGAAATACAAAACCTTGAATAAGGACATATGTTACACAGCACATGCTACTGTATTTCAGTGATAGAAACAACATAATTTTACCAGTCTCCAGACTGAACCCCAGCCTTCCCTCAGTATTACACAGTTGTACAGGCTCCTTCCTTGTACTGAAATTGCTTACTACTTTTACTGCACACTAAGCTTCTCAGTTTGAGTTAGAAGCTACAGCAAGCCGGGTAGAGCCTGGCTTTCCCACCCCGTTCATTCATTGGATTTCAGTTCTTTCAATCATTGAGAAATTCTCAGCTACACAATTGACTCATCGGGAACCACTTTCATCGAATGGGCTCTGCAGTCCGGTTTATTACATTTACCTTGACATGGCTAAAGTGGCTGTTTTGTGCCAGATTAGATTGGCAGATGCTCTAATGTTTGATGTTCACTGCACCTGCACCAATTACAAAAAATAAGTTAAATGTTAATTAAAAAGTTAAATTATTCTGGCCCACCAAGGCAAGGGGATCTTGCTTCCTTGGAATCCCAAGTAAGTTTATGCCCTTTTTGAAAGAGGAAAGTCTCCTCTTTCAGCTGAATCGCTTCTTCATAACTTGCCAAATATCAGAGTAAAAACATGAATTATTTAAAAAGAAGAAAAAATATATATTTTTTGATTTCATGGCACATCAAAATGCAATATGTCAAGTAGCTTAACAGTTCTTAACATGCCTCTGTTTTATAATGTGCAATATGATGAAGTTTACCACAGTATGGTTCCTGCAATAGCACATAATGACACATATTATTTTATTAAATTATACCCACTGTCAATCAATAAAAATTATTTTACAGTGAAGGGCTGATGTGCAGTAAACCGGTTTCATGAAATACCTGGCAAACCTTCTGTTCTATATTTTCGTTTTCATGTAATAATAAAAAAATATACACAAAATCAATAAGGGTAATTTTCAACCCTAAGAAAATGTTGACTTTATATAGCCTATTCGCTGAAATGTAAGGCACCAAAACAAGGTTAACCCTTAGTAATAAACACACAAACATAAAGGAAGTATGGCATTCCTAGGAAAAACTAGACTTCATATAACCTATTCATTGAAAATGTATAGAATGTTAACCCACAAAAAGCCATTGCTAGGCAATGTAAGAAGCAACAATACTAACAGAAAGCTTAAATAACCATCAAAGATTTCTCCCGTCATCAATCAGAAATAGTCTCTAAAATACCAAATGATTGCTGATTAATTGCAATTGAGTAGAGTACTTTGCATATTATATTTTGCTTTGTTAGATAACTTATGCCGCGTACACACGATCGATCAAATCGATGAGAACGGTCTGATGGACCGTTTTCATAAGACCAAACCGATCGTGTGTAGGCCCCATCGGTTATTTATCCATCGGTTAAAAAAATTCAATCTTGTTTTAAATTTAACCGATGGATACCTAACCGATAGAAAAAAACTATCGTTTGTAGGCACGTCCATCGTTTAAAAATTCCACGCATGCTCAGAATCAAGTCAACGCATGCTTGGAAGCATTGAACTTCGTTTTTTTCAGCACGTCGTTGTGTTTTACGTCACCGCATTATGACACGATAGGTTTTTTAACTGATGGTGTGTAGGCACGACTGACCATCAGTCAGCTTCATCGGTTAACTGATGAAAATGGTCCATCAGACCGTTTTCATCGGATGAACCGATCGTGTGTACAGGGCATTAGATAACAGCTGCCGAACTACCTTTTCTAGTCACTGGGCCATTATTTTTATTAATCAGTATGTCAGACTGGAAAACCCTCATAAGTGGAGTAAACCTTTAAAAAAAGGTCGTCTAAGTGTAACTAATTCATATTCCGCCATTTCTCCCATGTGCCACTGAAAAATAAATAAATATATAAATAAATAAATATTATATATATATATATATATATATATATATATATATATATATATATATATATATATATATATATATATATATACACACACATACATACATACATACACATACAGACTTGGATACACTACAGAAAGTACAGATTGTATTGTCTGTTATTCTGCTGCATGATGAGCTAAAGATGGAGTCACCTATTTGTATCTATCACTATGCACAGAACTGCTGGATATCTGGATATAGTGGGGAAGAGTTAGAACTTATGTCATGTCTATTTCTTAGTCTCCAGTAGGGGGAAAATATTCCAGTCAGAATATATGTTCCAGTAGTACCTGTCGAGAGGAGTTCCCTTCATTTTTTAATTATTTCCCTTTCACTTTCTGTTATGTATTAAGGACAGGAAGTGATATAAAATCTCCCCCAACTGACGTAGACGAAAAAGAACTAGACATGTGCACACTGAAATATTTTGTTTCGGAATTTCATTTTCATCTGAAAAATAAATTTATTTCGTTACTCCAAAAATGTGTTTTTATTTATTTTGTTTCGTTAAAAATGCATTTGTCTGAAAATCCGAATGAATCAAGGTTGAATCTGTCATTGAAGGCTTATGGTGTCCGCCGAATGTTCTAAGAAGATTCGACAGAGCAGCTAAACTGTACAACGCGGCAATTGTACATTTCCAGTCGAATGTTCCGCCTACAAGCTATAGAAGAATTCTAATGTTGTATGACACTAGTAATTATATGTATACATTATTATTACTAGTCAACCAACATTTGAATTCTTCTATAGCCTATGGGCCGAGCATTTGACCGGAAATGTACGATTGCGGCGTCGTAGTTTAGCTGCTTGTCGAATCTTCTTAGAACCTTCAACAGACACCATAAGCCTTCAATGACAGATTCAACGTTTGTATGTTTTTTGCTGCTTCGTCGAATCTTTGTCGTTCATGTCAAATGGTCTACCCCAACACAGAGTTGAGGTTAGGCACATTTGACCGCAGATTTGATAGACACAGTTTGCTATTGTCAGCGCCATGTCGAATCTCCTGTATATATCGAAATGTTGTAGCAACGAAAATTAAAATAAAGCATTTTTTTATGTCGGATCTTTCAGATTTAGGATTCTGCGCGTTTGTTTTAGTTTGTTTAAGCGATAAGGAAAACACCCTGAAATTCAGATGAAAATGCATTTGGACGAAAACAAATGCACATGTCTGACTGGAACCCAATTCAAGCTAAAAGTGGGGACATCCATTATTTAGTATGTCTAGGTCTGGTGTATGCTGTCAAAAGAAGGGGGAAATACTTGGTGGGTGATTCAAATTAAATATGACCCTACAGTTGGTTGTTCATTGTCTTGATCAATTACACACAAACATTTTACCATAAATTTACATTGCTTTTGTTAGTCCTCAATGAACTGCACACCATTAACCAGTTCCCGACCTCCTCATGTACATTTACGTCGGCAGAATGGCACGGACAGGCACATCCACGTACCTGTACGTCCTCTGCTAGACGTGGGTGGGGGGTCCGATCGGGACCCCCCCCGGTACATGCGGAGGTCGGGTCCGCTCGGGGAGCGATCCGGGACGACGGCGCGGCTATTTGTTTTTAGCCGCTCCGTCGCGATCGCTCCCCGGAGCTGAAGAACGGGGAGAGCCGTGTGTAAACACGGCTTCCCCGTGCTTTATTGTGTCGGCGCATCGATCGCGTCATTCCCTTTATAGGGAAGACACGATCGATGACGTCATTCCTACAGCCACACCCCCCTACACTAGTAAACACACACAAAGTAAACCCTAACTCCTACAGCGCCCCCTGTGGTTAACTCCCAAACTGCAACTGTCATTTTCACAATAAAGAATGCAATTTAAATGCATTTTTTGCTGTGAAAATGACAATTGTCCCAAAAATGTGTCAAAATTGTCCGAAGTGTCCGCCATAATGTCGCAGTCACGAAAAAAATCGCTGATCGCCGCCATTACTAGTAAAAAAAATTAAAAAAATAAAAATGCAAAAAAACTATCCCCTATTTTGTAAACGCTATAAATTTTGCGCAAACCAACCGATAAACGATTATTGCGATTTTTTTTACCAAAAATAGGTAGAAGAATACGTATCGGCCTAAACTGAGGAAAAAAATAATTTTTATATATGTTTTTGGGGGATATTTATTACAGCAAAAAGTAAAAAATATTGCATTTTTTTTAAAATTGTCGCTCTATTTTTGTTTATAGCGCAAAAAATAAAAACCGCAGAGGTGATCAAATACCACCAAAAGAAAGCTCTATTTATGGGGAAAAAAGGACGCCAATTTTGTTTGGGAGCCACGTCGCACGACCGCGCAATTGTCTGTTAAAGCGACGCAGTCCCGAACTGTAAAAACCCCTTGGGTCTTTAGCCAGCATATTGGTCCGGGGCTTAAGTGGTTAAGGGCAATATTCAACTGTCACCAAGAACATGGGAACATCAGGACAGTTGCAGCAACTGAAAACCACACTTATCATCTATATAGCTTATCCCCTTAAAGACAAAGTTAGAGTTTTTTTCAAGGATACACTTACTCTTCCTCTTTATTCATACAAGCTTTGTTTTCTAATAGGCAGAACAAATGCATAGTTAACACTTCTAGAAATTTCTCTGCAGGGAGAATGCAAGCAAGTGTAATTATTCACAAATGAAACAAAATATTGAAATTACACCCACATGTCATATACAATTACATCAATTCTACTTAATCTTTGATAACTGCAGACACAATAGTACATGCAAAACACTGTCTACTGAATTTCATTTAACGCATCCTTAAAAACACAATAACAGCACTGTGAGATTAATTACAATTATAATCTTTAACGCTTTCATAAAGCAATGACTGTATGTCTCATATCCTATGAGTAAGCTACAGAGCAAAACTACTATTTAATTATTTTACTGCCCACGATTTTTTATTGCACACATGTTAAAGCGGAGTTCCGCCGGCATAAACAAAAAAAATTAAACGACAGCAGCTACAAATACTGTAGCTGCTGACTTTTAACCACTTAACCCCCGGACCATATTGCTGCCCAAAGACCAGAAGACTTTTTGCGATTCGGGACTGCGCCGCTTTAACTGACAATTGCGCGGTCGTGCGACGTGGCTCCCAAACAAAATTGGCGTCCTTTTTTTCCCACAAATAGAGCTTTCTTTTGGTGGTATTTGATCACCTCTGCGGTTTTTATTTTTTGCGCTATAAACAAAAATAGAGCGACAATTTTGAAAAAAATGAATATTTTTTACTTTTTGCTATAATAAATATCCCCCAAAAATATATAAAAAAAACTTTTTTTTTCCTCAGTTTAGGCCGATACGTATTCGTCTACATATTTTTCATAAAAAAAAATCGCAATAAGCGTTTATTGATTGGTTTGCGCAAAAGTTATAGCGTTTACAAAATAGGGGGTATTTTTATGGCATTTTTATTAATATATTTTTTTAATAGTAATGGCGGCGATCAGCAATTTTTTTTCGGTACTGCGACATTATGGCGGACACTTCGGACACTTTTGACACATTTTTGGGACCATTGGCATTTTTATAGCGATCCGTGCTATAAAAATGCATTGGATTACTATAAAAATGCCACTGGCAGTGAAGGGGTTAACACTAGGGGGCGGGGAAGGGGTTAAGTATGTCCCTGTGTGTTCTTACTGTGGGGGGGGGGGGTGGCCGTACTAGGGGAAACACTGATCATCTGTTCATACATTGTATGAACAGAAGATCAGCGTTTCCCCCGCTGACAGGACCGAGAGCTGTGTGTTTACACACGCAGCTCCCGGTCCCCGCTCTGTAACGAGCGATCGCGTGTGCCCGGCGGCGATCGCGCCCGCCGGGCACACGCACGGGAGTCGGGGGCGAGCGGGGGCGCGCGCCTCCGGCGGCGCGCACGCGCCCCCTAGTGGCGGCTCAAAGAGCCGCCGTATAGCTACGGGCTCTCGCCCAGGAGAGCCGACCTGCCGCCATATAATGACGGTGCGCGGTCGGCTAGTGGTTAATATAAAGACACTTACCTTCCTGGGAGCCCACGATGTCGGCACCCAAATCGGATCTTCAGATAGACTCTCCACCGCCGCCATTCCTGGTAAGGGAAACAGGCAGCGAAAAATGTCAGATTCACACCTGAGTCCCTACTGTGCATGCGTGAGTCACTATGCACATTCTGATTGGTCCCTGCTGTCTACTTGGACTTGTGCGTCTCCCAGAAGACAGTGGGAGGTGGGGGAAGGAGGATTTGCCAGACATTGTGTAGATGTGTGGCAATTTTCCCCTGAAGTAGGAGCAAATACCTGGATTTGACAGGTATTTGCTCCCCCCTGCCCCCTAATAGGTGCCAAATGTGACACCGGAGGGGGGGGGGGGGAATCCAAACAGCATAAGTTCAATTTCTGGGTGGAACTCTGCTTTAAAATGCACATTTTAGATTTGAAGATTACTTAAAACCCATTTTTTAAAAGCAGAGACCCTATATAATAGAATTATAGAAGTCACAGTCTTTTATGTCGCAGTTAGTGCTGTCTGTTTATGTAATTGATATTTTTTATAAAAATTTACTAAAGTAAATTTTAGTGTACAAAAACACAATATAGTATTAACATAACTGATAAAGTATGAGATTTCGGTGAGTAAATAGATACCAAACATGTCAAGCCTTGAAATTAAGGGTGCCAATGAAATGGCCAAAAAATAATAACAATTATCCTTAACCAACATTTAAAAAAATAAAAGATAAAAAAATAATAAAAATGCCATAAATCTATCCCCTATTTTGTAGACGCTATAACTTTTGCGCTAAGCAATCAATATACACTTATTGCGATTTTGTTACCAAAAATATGTAGAAGAATAAATATCAGCCTAAACTGTGGAAGACATTTTTTTTATATATTTTTTGAGGATATTTATTATAGCAAAAAGTAAAAAACATTGTTTTTTTTAAAATTTATTTTTTTTGTTTAAAAAATAAAAACCACAGAGGTGATCAAATACCACCAAAAGAAAGCTCTATTTGTGGGGAAAAACAGATGCCAATTTTGTTTGGGTACAACGTCGCATGACCGCGCAATTGTCAGCTAACGCAATGCAGTGCTGTATCGCAAAAAATGCTCTGGTCAGGAAGGGGGTAAATCCTTCCGGGGCTGAAGTGGTTAATGAAGGTACAATGTTTAGCAACTCACATGGGTGATGAATAAAAGAGGCACATCTAAGTATGCAGGCATCCGGGTTAAAGCTGTCCACATAGGCCGTCCTCCACACTGCCGGCTCTCACCACTGTCGGTCTGCAAACATGACTGGGAAGACTACCCTGCAGTAGAGCCATCTAAAAGCAAGGTTTGAACCGCTCGTGGAGAGCAGCGTGGAAGAGATGACGTCAATGGCAGTGCAGAGGACGGTCTATGTGGACAGTTTTACCCTGGATCCCTGCATACTTGGATGTGCCTGTTTTAACCATCAACCATTTGAGTTGTTAAATGTTATACCTTTATTAAATGTAACCATATTGCTACACTTAGAGGCGCCTCTCTTCTCTTTTATACTCAGTTGTGACATGGCACTACTTTTATATCAAGACATCGCTTGTATATCAAGGCAACATTTATTTTTTACTGTATACTGGTGAAGCTATTTCTGGTTTATATTACAAAGTACAGTACACCATGCAGAATTCTTAAAAACATTGAAACATTGAAACAAAATATAATGTTTTGCATGCAGCCAATTACATTTTGCTGCTAGACTCAGAAAAGAAGCCAGATTAAAATTATCTCTGCTGATCAAGATGGAAAAAAAAACTTATTAACTAGAGAAATCCATAGGGCTATAAACATAATTTAAAGTAAAAGATAATTACATTTCATATTAAAGTAGATACGTTTTCAATATATAGGGTACTATAAGAATACAGGGCCAGATTCATGTAGAAATCCGGCGGCGTAACGTATCCCATTTACAGTACACCACCGCAAGTTTTCAGCGTAAGTGCTTGATTCACAAAGCACTTGCCTGTAAACTTGCGGCAGCGTAGCGTAAAGCCGTCCGGCGCAAGCCCGCCTAATTCAAATGGAGCATGTATCATTTAAATTAGGCGCGTTCCCGCGCCGAACGTACTGCGCATGCTCCGTTTTGAAATTTCCTGCCGTGCTTTGCGCGAAATGACGTCGCCCCAACGTAATTTTTTGAACGGCGACGTGCGTTACGTCCTTTCATATTCCCGGACGACTTACGCAAAAAAAAAAAACATTTGAAATTCGACGCAGGAACGACGGCCATACTTTAACATGGTCTGTCTATTTTTACACCACCTAAATAGCAGCCGTAACTTTGCGACGGGAAAAGCCGACTAGCGACGACGACGCCTGTTGGATCTTAGCCAAATGCCATTGTATCTTTGTTTGAGAATTCAAAATAAAGATACAACACGGCAAATTTGAAAGTACGCCGGAGTATCAGCAGATACTCCGGCGTACTTTTTCTGTGAATCTGGCCCACTGTATATGGTTGCCAACAGCCTTTAAAATGTATAAAGGTTTTGGTTTAACGCTGAACTCAAGGAATTATTTGGATTGCATAGGCACATTGATCCAGCTTGGCACTATACAGTATGTATATCTTATACAAGATGGACTGCTGGGGAGGCTGAAAATCCCTTGAGTAGTCAGCACTACTACAATGATGGCTGTGATCTACCGAATCCTGCTCGGATTTTGTGTGAGTGGCTTTCTCTTCTGCACAGTGATCACAGGGGGTTGCACGCTCAGCACTACCAACTTTCATAGAACGCCTCTTTTTTAATGAATACAAGTGGACAAGGTGGGGACTCTTACATTGATATTCAGCTTCCCCAGTGACTCATCAGGTATGTACAAGTAATATGTACAATTACTTTGTGCCATGCTGCAGCAATGTGAGTATGCGTTACAGATAATTCCTGGCTTTCAGATTTAAATTTTATATGTTAGCTATAATAATTACAGTGTGTGGCTTTTTAAATCTCTGACACTTTAGCAAAGATCAGCCAGGCAACTTAGATAATGTATGGAGTTAGACATTTACAATACACACAGCGGATGATTAACTAAAGCTGGAGAGTACAAAATCTAGTGCAGCTGTGCATAGAAACCAATCAGCTTCCAGTTTTTTTTTTATCAACGCTTAATTGAACAAGCTGAGATTAGCCGGTGATTTGGCAACCATGCAAACCTGTACCAGATTTTGTACTCTCTAGTTTTAGTAAATCAATCCCTTGTGTCTGGATGCTGCAGAGAATTATTCAACATGGTCACACCAATAAGGCTTCTTTCACACTGCCGCGGTGGGTGCGTCAGCGGTAAAGTACCGCTATTTTTAGTGGCACTTTACAGGCTATTCGGCCGCTAGTGGGGTGCTTTTACCCCTCGCTAGCGACCGAGAAAGGGTTAAAACCACCAGCAAAGTGCCCTGCTGCAGCAGCACTTTGCTGTCGGTATAGTCACGGCGCCCATTCATTTCAATGGGCAGAAGCGGTGGAGGAGCGGTATACACATCGCTCCTTCACCGCTCCAAAGATGCTGCTAGCAGGACTTTTTTTACCATCCTGCTAGCGCACCACTCCAGTGTGAAAGCCCTCGGGGCTTTTAACCTGGAGAGACAGCAGCGGCACTTTCAGGGTGCTTTGCAGGCGCTATTTTTAGCATTATAGCGCCTGCAAAGCACCTCAGTGCGAAAGGGGTCTAATTGATTTGTTACATAGTACCATATTAAATCAGACAATGGGAGGGTTGCTGCAAGTCTTTACTGAGTTGACAAATCCTCCAGTAATAACACAAAATACAGAATACTTTATTAGTATACAACATTTTCCATTAAAGCGGCATTAAACTCCAAAACAAACATTTATTATAATGTAGCTTACCAATTCTGTAATAGCTGCATGAAGCCCCATACACACGATCGGAATTTCCGATGGAAAAAGTCAGACGGACTTTTTCCATCAGAAATTCCGACCGTGTGTATGCCCCATCTGAGTAATTCCATCGGAAACCCTGATAAATTCCATCGGAGTTTAGATAGAGAACATGATCTCTTTTACTCCGATGGAATTCCGTCAGAATTCTGATGTGATTTTGGTCGGATAAAGCTTGTAATACTGCAGTATGAGCTGGAGTCTGGATTAAATTCATTAGTGTATCTTAATCTGCCAGTACATCTAACACTCCACCCCCCCTTCTCCCAGTGCTGCTTCTCAAAGGTGCCCCTTTGCGCCTTCATCCAGAGTGGGGGCACTCTAAGGCCCTGTACACACGATACAACATGTCCGATGAAAACGGTCCGTGGACCGTTTTTATCGGACATGTCCGCTGGGAGATTTTGGTCTGATGGCTGTACACACCATCAAACCGAAATCCCCACGGACAGACAGCGCGGTGACGTGGCGGTGATGTTGACGCCGCCACGTCACCAAACCAGGAAGTAAAATACTTCCACGCATGCGTCGAATCCATTTGACGCATGCGGGAGATTTCTGTCCGCTGGTTAGGTGTACTAACCAGCGGACATGTCGGACGGATGGGTTTCCAGCTGACAAGTTTTAAAGCATGCTTTAAAACTTTTGTCTGCTGGAAACCTGTCTGCTAGGCTGTACACACGGTCGGATCTGTCCGCTGAAACTGGTCTGCGGACCAGTTTCAGCAGACATGTTCGGTCGTGTGTACAAGGCCTCATACAGAAGTTGTGTTACTGGCCAGATTATCAGGTGAAAACCGAGGTAAAAAAGCCTAAAAAATAAAACAAATTCAGCCACCATATCTAATGATTGGTAAGCTGCAATATATTTTCGTGTTGGGTTTAATGCTGCTTTAAAGAGTATACCATGAATTTACACACATGATAAAACTACAAACCAGGTAATATTAGACATCAATGTGAACACAGTAAGTAGTAGGATAATTTGCATTCTGCACACATCACCTATAAATCATATCACAACAAGTATGAACCAAGGTTTCCACAGTCTCAGAAAATGTGTTGAGAAAAGGTTGCTTGAAGTGAAAGAACATCTATTTTATTATAAATCAGAGGTCTGTGTATATGTAACAAAGCTGAGTTACTGTTATGCTTTGCTGTAAAAGATTTCAGCTTCAAGTGTAAAAAACATTTCAGCCAAGTGCGTCAATTAATCTTCGAAAGATTAATATGAAAATAGCCTTACAGAATATGCTGGACAGGCTGAAACCACTGGAGCTAAATAATAGTTGGAAGCAAAATTTATGATTTAGAATCTAAAAATATATATAGAAAATAAATAAATACACACACACACACACACACACACACACACACACACATACATATATATATATATATATATATATATATATATATATATATATATATATATATATATATATATACATACATACACACACAGTATCTCACAAACCCATCACATTTTTTTAAATATTTTATTATATCTTTTCACGTGCCAACACTGAACAAAATTACATTTTGCTACAATGTAAAGTAGTGAGTGTACAGCTTGTATAACGGTGTCAATTTGCTGTCCCCTCAAAAGAACTCAACACACAGCCATTAATGTCTAAACCGCTGGCAACAAAATTAAGTACACCTCTAAGTGAAAATATCCAAATTTGGGCCCAAAGTGTCAATATTTTCTGTGGCCACCATTATTTTCCAACACTGCCTTAATCCTCTTGGGCATGGAGTTCACCAGAGATTCACCTCTTCCATGACGACATCACAGAGCTGGTGGATATTAGAGACTGTGTGCTCCTCCACCTTCCGTTTGAAGATGCCCCACAGATGCTCAATAGGGTTTAGGTCTGGAGACATGCTTGGCCAGTCTATCACCTTAACCCTCAGCTTCTTTAGCAAGGCAGTGGTCGTCTTGGGGGTGTGTTTGGGGTTGTTATCATGTTGGAATACTGCCCTGCAGCCCAGGCTTTGAAGGGAGGGGATCATGCTCTTCTTCAGTATGTCACAGTACATGTCGGCATTCATGGTTCCCTCAATGAACTGTAGCTCCCCAGTGACGACAGCACTCATGCAGCCTGAGACCATGACACTCCCACCACCATGCTTGACTGTAGGCAAGACACACTTCTCACCTGATTGCCGCCACAGACACTTGACACCATCTGAACCAAATATGTTTATCTTGGTCTCATCAGACCACAATACATGGTTCCAGTAATCCATGTCCATAGTCTGCTTGACTTCAGCAAACTGTTTGCAGGCTTTCTTGTGCATCATCCTTAGAAAAGTCTTCCTTCTGGGACGACAGCAATGCAGAAAAATTTGATGCAGTGTGCAGTGTATAGTCTGAGCACTGTACAAGTGTTGTGGGGGCCAAATTTCTCTAACAATCACTAAACTGCAGACAAGTTTAAACTTGCATCATTCCTCTGTGTAGCACGGAAGTCACCATAAATGAAGACAGAACCCCAGGATACAGCCACTTCACAGAAGTCACCAATTTAGTGCATGGACTATCAGTATTATCAATATCAATTATTTGTGTTTTTTCACTGGGAGCTTGCTGACGTGGTTATACCAAAATATCAGCATATATTCATTTACAAACCATTCAGTGCTTCATTTGCATTGAGGGACCTACCCTCATATTGTGATTTTGTTTTATGCTTTGCCCTGTTTCTATTTAATATTTATTAATTAGTCACACTTGTCATTACCTTAGGGGACCTATTTTGTTTATTGGCACATATCATTTGAGCAACATATCACGTGGAACTTTTATCAGCTTTACATATAAGAGAATTCAATAATCACTTTAATTTCACGTTCACAGGTGAAACATTCATTATAATTATTTATCCTGCACCAGGAACACATTTTCATCCCTGGAGGGGTGATCATTATTAGGGTACCCCCTGACTGCACTAAGGGGAGACTCTATCCATGAGCCTACCCATTTAGGACTACCCGACACATTTTTATCACATTTGAGTACAGTGCACATAT
Organism: Rana temporaria; assembly: GCF_905171775.1. NCBI lineage: Eukaryota > Metazoa > Chordata > Amphibia > Anura > Ranidae > Rana > Rana temporaria. The sequence goes on along the minus strand of NC_053490.1, from coordinate 183,558,883 downwards.
TTAGGATTGAGGTCTCTCCTATCCAGGATAGAATATACTGTACATCCTAAACCCAGCAGGCAGCGCCACCACCCCTCATATATATTTTTACTAGCATTCCTCTGTGGTGTCCACTCACCCTTTGCGCATCACAACAGGCATATAAAATCCTGATAAAAACAGATAACGCATGGCATCCCTTTGGTCCTTATAGATGTAAATCTCCAATAGAAGGTGCACTAATAGAATTAAACACGTTAGATACAGTATGCTGTTATTTATAATTTTACAACATAACTAAATAGAAGTATTGTACCATCACTACATTCTAGTGATAAAGTCATTTATAAATTTAATTGTTCACGCAGATACTGCTGGCTCCGATTTCAGTAATTAGCTTCCCAATATAGATTCACACAGGAAAGCCCGGTTTGAAGTCCATTCAAGGTTCTCTTTTTAGCTGAAGCCCTGATGAAGAGGATTTTTTTCTAACCCATGGCGCAGGTTGAATTTTTTTTGTGTATATCCAAAATTGAATTTAGACCCTTTTATCCTTTGGTCTGGTGCTCCTTACATTGATATATGTCATATGGTCATATGTTCCAGTATTTCTTACACTGCTATGCACTGAAATAGCATTATGTATAATGTTGGTCCTGGAAACATCTGTGTGAAAGGAAAGCTGTACAAAGAACTCCTTTACCAGTTTGCAAACAGTTTTTGTTCAGTTGTACTCTATCATTTTAACTGTTACTCATTTATAAACTGTGTTATGTAGTTTATGTACTTGTACAAAAATGTATATTTTACAAAAAAAACATTGTGTACTTCAGTTTGCAGTACATGCTAAGCTTTCCAAAAAGAATTAGCCTATGCTTGTTGACTGCTTTGGTGACTGGAAAACTGTGACTATTTGTTTTTTTTCCTGCAGAGAAGGAAGGGTTGTGTCCCTCCTTTGAATCATTAATATATTTGCTTATGATTAATATATGCTCCCAACATTCAGGTCTATTTACAGCATTGTCAGGTTATTCTCAAATAGGCCACACAGCATAAAATCTACAGTTGTCTCCTTGTGCTTGCCACCTGATGAAAAATGTATTGAAACATGTTTTTTAGTTATGAAAACAGTAAAGTAATGCCGCGTACACGCGATCAGTCCATCCGATGAGAACGGACCGACGAACCGTTGTCCTAGGTTAACCGATGAAGCTGACTGATGGTCCGTCGTGCCTACACACCATCAGTTAAAAAAACGATCGTGTCAGAACGGGGTGACGTAAAACACAACAACATGCTGAAAAAAAGTTCAATGCTTCCAAGCATACGTCGACTTGATTCTGAGCATGCGTGGATTTTTAACCGATGGTTGTGCGTACTAACGATCAGTTTTGGCCTATCGGTTAGCAATCCATCAGTTAAATTTAAAGCAAGTTGGCTTTTTCTTAACCGAAGGTTAAATAACCTATGGGGCCCACACACGACCGGTTTGGACCGATGAAAGCGGTCCATCAGACCGTTATCCTCTGGTTAACCGATCGTGTGTACGAGGCCTTAGAGAATATTTGTAATAACGCTATATATTACATTTTATGGGTGGAGGTTATTTAGATTGAATGTCATGCACATTAAAAAGTTGGAAAGAATAGTCAAATTTCTAAAATGGATCTTGCTAATGGAATGGGTGAATTCCTTGGGGCAAATTTGTATTTTCTATTATTTTAGTGAATATTTTTCTTTTAAGAAGATCTAAATCTAAATACATTCTAGATACATTTGTATTTGAAGAATTTCTTCAGACAGTTTTTCTTTAAGTTTAAAATCCGTGAACAAATTACAGAATGCTGAGTTATAGGAGTGGTCACAAAGAAATGATCAATCCTTACACACTACCTGCAGGCTACTTGCAATTGGTTGGGGATTTATTTTCATTTGCCTTCTTCTCTTCATAGAAAACAAATGTAAGAGATATGAAGAATAGAGCAAAGTTTCGTTTTTTTTTTCTTTCTACTATCTAAGATAAATAGAACTAAATAAACACTAATAAGCACTGGAATCTGTAAGCTGCAACACAAGATATACCACTTATTTTTCTTACATAGTCAAATTAGAAAATGTTCTATACAGCGAAAACCCTGCTTTCTTTTTTATTCTTCCCATGGAGAGATTGCGTTTCCATTAAGCTTTAACGTGCAGTTGAGATTACTTTCTGCAATTAACCAGCTGTGTCATCTGCAAAATGATAGGTGATGGAGCAGTCTATTGTAACCTGACACATTCTTGAAATTAAAGTGGTTTATATAGGGTGTTTCAATAAGAGCAAATTTAAATGGCTTGTTTTAATTTATCCTTCAGATTGGAACTTTAATCAGCACTTCTTAGCTCAACATTATCAAGAATGAACATGTTGAAGGATGACATGCCTCTGATTACAAGCCAACCTGGACAAATACAGACAGTAAAATTGTTTGTGTAAAAGATCCAAAGAAAGACATGTTAGCGGCTGTTAATCAGATGGCAAAATATGTATTGAAAGCACCTAAAAAGGTAATTTGAATGAGCTATGGAGTCATTTTGACAATACTTTAAAGCAAAATCTTTCAAACATGACATTTTTTCCTCTAAACTGGCTTAGGGGACATGGCACATAATTTAACTAGTTCAGCTCTTTGGATGTACTTAATTCATCCATAAAGTGAGCTGGTAAGCACAAGTTGATGGCTGCTACTATAGCCATCAGCTTGTTGTCTGCCTATTTAGCCAGCTCCCAGCTTGACAGTGAAAGTGATGTGGTGGCGGTACAGCTGCCAATCACTTTGACTTAGCAGCTGTTGTGGTGCCAACAGCCCCATAGTACCTGGGCTCTCCTGCTCTTGCATGGAGCCTGGGACCGCAGCACCGGTTTTAAGTTGGACAGCTGTGTGCGAGCAAGGCATATTCATGCCTTGATCTCGTATGTGGAAAATGAAACTGGAAGCGACTATAATCTTGTCACTTTCAATTTCAGAAAATTGCCGTAACTTCCGTTGCCGTGCACACGTGCTCAAATGCAAACACACGCCCAGGGTGTGCACGTGTATGTAAACCGCAGTCACACCACATGTGTGACATATCACAGTGAAAGTCAGAGTGAGAGCAATCATTGTAGCGCAACATCTCATGGTTAACTCTAAACTGATGGGCTGTAAAGGCTTTTAAAGCATTACCTATAGAGTTTTTTGGGTACCATAGTTTTTTGTGATGACATGGGCACAGATTTAATTTATTTACTCGAAGCAACAATTTTTATCCTGACATCTATCTTGTGATCTTGATGACCACTCTGTGCACTAAGTCTCTATAGCTGCCAGTGGTTTTCATCTTCAGAATGGCCCTCAGTCTGGGTCTATCACAAAGCAAAGTGTTGGCTACTTCTGAGCACTATGATATATTTAGTAAAAAAGAGACAGAGAGTTATGACCACAGGCTGTCCACCTAAACATATACATTGTACCTAGATAGTGTATCTGGCTGCAAAAAAAGTATATACACATTAGTTTAAACTAACTCTGTCCTTAGCAAATCACCCGTGTGACTAGACTATGGAACATTTTAAACAAAATCAGCGACCCAGTAGACGATTTCTCTTAACTGCCAAATCTTACACATTAGTTAAGGAATGTCATCTTCCATCAAAGCCTAGTCACAGAGCTGTTTTGCTTTGTGACAGGATATCTTTACCATAGCAGAACAAGTCTTTCTGAATTTTAAATATCTGCATTTTTTAGCAGTTTAGTGAATAACAGTGCTTGTTACCCAGAGATGAGTAAAATTCTTCTGTACATACCAATGCATGGCAATTGGAAAAGTGTGGTTATTTTTTAACTAATTCCTGAACCACATCCTGCTCTTTTGAATCTGGACAACATAATCAATAGCATGGATAGAATGTTACTTGGGAATTGGACAGCTGCAACAACTCTCCAGTTTTTTCAAAACATACAAACAGTGTGATAGCTGCAAATAGATTGTAGACACGCCCTCTATCACTGTATTTATAGCCTAATTCCACGTTTGGGGTAAATATTATATTCAAAAGCTTTAAGAACTGGTATTAAAAACGAGTGAGATATGCCATACCATGGAACAAGTATAATAACATTTTTGTTTTGTGTGGAAAGATTGTGAGGCCTTTAAAGAAGATGTTTAGTGGTTTTGTATATATTTAATTTTTTTTCATGGTCTGGATTAAATATTTTTTTTTTAATAAACTTCTATTTTAGTCGGGTAAGTATGAAATATTCCATATGAACCTTTTATATTCAGATTTTCAGACAACAAGTGGATATCTAAGCTCCTTTTCACATGTCTTCCCCGTCTACTGAGAAGAACCTGTTTACAGACCTCAATATCTCAAACTGAAATTTAAAGTGAACCTCTGCCCATTAAGGACTTGTGTACCTCTGGGTGTGAGGGAACATATGTTTCACTCTACCGTGTTTCCCCGAAAATAAGCCCGGGTCTTATATTAATTATGTCAACAAAAGACACAGTAGGGCTTATTTTCAGGGTAGGTCTTACCATGTAATGTGCTGTCTTCTCTCCCCCTCTCTCACCCTGCCTCCCTGCCTGTCAGGAATCCCCAGTGTGAACTGAGTTAAAATGCTTGTACAATCCTATAATCCCCTCTATTACAGTATTATATAATGTACAATGTGTAAAGTGCGTTTGTGTAATATAATTGTGCCAAATACATTTGTTATAGCGCCACTCTGCACTTCCGTTACCCTCCGCAGCTCTCTTCCCCGCAATTATATTACAGAAACACACACATTGTACATTATAAACTACTGTAATATAGTGGATTATAGGATTTTACAAGCATTTTTAACTAGGGCCTATTTTCGGAGTAGGGCATATATTGCAGCCTTCCTGGAAAATAGCACTAGGTCTTATTTTCAGGGTAGGTCTTATTTTTGGGGAAACAGGGTACTTCTGTTCATGTGACAGTACTGGTGCTTGGTGACTGGTAACTCAGGCACCCAGTGCTGTGACATGAGAGTGCTATTAGGTTCTTATTTTTGTGTGGCAAATGAGTGACTCCTCAGCTTTCTCTCTTCACTTCTAACTGCTGAGTAAAATGGCAAAAAAGCAAACATTCTTGTGTGTCATAGGTGCACGTATTTTGTTAAAAATATATGTGAAAACCTATTGCAGATTCCACTGAAATGTGTGAGAATAGCTATTGTAAGGTTTTTATTTTTTGTTTTTATTATTTTGTACTTTTATTATCTATCCTGGTCACCTTACAGACTTTTGGATTAGACGTTTCTAATAGCAAACAATCAATATTTTGTTTTTCTGCCATGTCAGAACTTGTACACCACCGCGTTCAGTTATCTGGGCCCTGAAATATTTACCACGCCCCACATGGTTCCCATATAGCTTACAGAAATGAGGGAAAACTTATAGGGCTCCGACACAGACAAAACAAAAATAGATCTTGTTACCTTAAAGCATGTTATACAACAGAGTGCTTGTGCTGTGTAATTTGGCCCTTTCTATCACCAAAAAAAACTGGCTGATCCTGCTTGGCTATACCTTCCACCATGTGAACTGACCCCGGTTTATCACGTGTCTCTGTCATCTGCAGCCCTGCTCTGTCCTCCTCTGTCCTCCTCTCACCCCCAACTGTTTGCTCATGTCAGTGCCTGCCACTCCCCTGCTGCTGCTCTCATAAATACTGTAAAATCCTCCCATCCCCTCTGTAACATAACAATATGTGTCCCTATGCCTGTGTTATATAAAAAATATGCCGATCTGTACCTATATCAGGGTGGCTCACAGCATTTACGTGACTCCTCGGCTCTTTTTCTCCTCTCTTCCCCTCTTCCCCCTGCTACAGCTGACGTCATGGAGAGTGCTTGGCCCCACCCGCTGGAGCTGTGACCCGGGCAGAGAAGTCACCTGTGAGCGCCAGAAGCCGCTCTGATATAGGTACAGATCAGCATATTTTTTATTTATATAACACAAGCACAGGGACACATATTGTTATGTTACAGCGGGGATGGGAGTTTGTTTTTATAGTAGTGGCTTAACAACCACTTTAATATGTACATCATATTTTTGTATAAAGCAGGCAACCCTTTACCATGTTATGAAGAACATATCTCCATAAGGAAGATGAAAGAATTTCAATTAAAACAGGGACTACATCACAACCAGCAACTGTTGATCTTATTAACACCTTGGTCAAAATTATGTATTTCTAAAAGAAAATAGCATAGCAAAATTCACTCAGTGAAAGTGCATGCACATTCAATCTGTGTGCGAATGGGAAAAACATTTATGTTATTAGCCTATTTCCTGTGCTGGATAAATGTATTTTATTGATTTAAAATAGAATATAATAGAATATGCTAAATATTATGGGATGTTCCCATGACTCCCAAACAACTTTTTACTTGACATACATTTTAATCAAACAGTCTACATAAAATGCTGACAAATATAGAGAGGATGCAGTACACTTTAGGTGAGTAATCTTTACTTTTCAGTAAAAAATGAAAAACAAATGGCGACACAGCATTATAGGTACAAATGTGATGTTAGATGAATTAACAAAAGTAATATCAGTCAAAATAGAATTCCAAAATGATTCCCTGCTGACAATCATTTTTGATCCTTTAGCACACTTGACAATAAGGCTAGGTTCAAATTTGTGAGTTGTGGGAATGCACTCAAAATCACACGCTGTCCCGCAGAACACAAAAACAAGCAGTTAATTTGCAGACATGCAGTGGTGTCATTAATTCTCAATGGCACCCTCATACATCTTGCTGACATGTGTCCACCCACATATGCCAAGTGCATGGTAACAAAGTACAATGCTTTTATGGTGAGGAATATTTTTTCAAAGGGGTCATGCACTACTTTAGTGCATTTTTCGGCACAGGGTAACCCATTCAAATGAATGGTCTGCTATAAATGTGATGTGTGAAAATGCACAAAAATGTGTGCACACGGTGTCTCATCTGCATAGGTTTGAAATGGAGCTTCTGCAAGTGCAAACAATCAAAAGTTAAATATCTAAGAATATATAAGAATTGGAGTCCCAAGCATCAATCACAAAATGTGCTCCAGCTGTTTGTTCACTATGACAATTTAAATGTTATAGAACAGTGGTCATCAACCCCGTCCTCAGGGCCTACTAACAGGCCATATTTTATGTATTAGCTTAGGGAGGTGCAGACTAGAATACTGCAATCACTGTGCAGCAAATGATATCACCTGTGATGTATTCCAGTTATCTTGCAAACCTGGCCTGTTAGTGGGCCCTGAGGACAGGGTTGATGACCACTGTTCTAGAACATTTAAAGAATATTTATTGACTCTGTTAAATATTTCCAATGCTGCTTTATCTATGGTGATTCAAATGTGAAAGCTTGCTACCTCAAATGCCCTTACTGTCAATGGGATAAGAGTTTTATTGCTATGTGGTAGTATGTAAGACTTAAGTCTGCATATTGAAAGCCAAACATGGCTCATCATGGAGAATATGTCAACATATTGTATATATTGGTCATTTGTTTCCATTCAGTAGAAAACCTATTTCTGTTCATTACACATTGCAGCAAAAGTAATTAAGTACATTCGATTTAGCCAAAACGATGTAGCAGATAAAGGTGTCCTGCATTATGAGTTTCTAAAGGTGCCATGTGCAAAAATAGTGATAAGCCACTGAATTCCCACAAGGCAGCATCAAAGTAAAAAGTCTGAAAAAATTACAAAAAAAAAAACATACTAGTCCTTTTTTTAGCCAAACAAGTACAAAGCTTAAAAAAACAGCACATGTTTAAATACTCCCCAAAACCAATCAGGACCTAGTCAAACAACAGCAAGTAAGAGTACCTAATGGGAAATAGCAACTGTGATCATTATGATACCATTAAAAAAAAATGGGGATAGGTTTTCAATCAAGTCTATCTTTGGACAGCTGTCAGCTTTGCCGAAGGTGTTAAGATTCTGGGAAGAAAAGGAACTCAGCTTTTCCTGATTAAAGGAGAAACTGCTGATCCCAAACTGTCTAATGACCTACAACTAAGATGCTCTAAATCACATGATCTCTGTCTCATAATAATTATGACTGACTGAATAATTGTGGGTGACTTAATATTAACGGTAACCCATTTGAAATGGGTAGAATTTAAAGGAAAATTCTTGGAAAAAGTGTTAGATCAGCATGGGCGGAAGTGGAATGTAGATAGCTGTGCCCTGAATGTAGTCAGTTAAAGCAAGTGAGTCCTTTGCAATGCTGGGTAGCAAACTTGACGCCACCTTACTAGCTCTGCATAGGCTAGGTTAACGTTTCCTGCATCTCCATGCACTTCTTCCGGTCAGATTTAAGGACTTGAATGAACCACCTAACATTAAGAGTCTGAGAACTTGCTATATATGCCCCTTGATTTGGATGCTTCCAGTGTCTGGAACCCTGCATTTTCAGTACATAGATGGATAAATCAACACAAGTGCTTTGAAGGCTGTTGATGATCTAGAGATTTCTGTGGATCTGTGTGTTTGAACTTTGGTTTGGCTTTGATTCACCATTCACATGAGCCATTGAGCCTAATGTTGAGTCACTTCATCATTATAGTGCATCAAATACTCTGGATGTGCATTTTTCAAAATACCAATATCACCAAAATGATCACACTTATCTAACAGCACGTTATTGACTGTTTTTTGCGGTGCCTTCTTTTTCTGGACAAACGGAGTCTGCAAATTTTTGATGCCTGTCAGAGCGCTCTGCCTTTTTAATTTATATTTGCTGCAGCATGTTTTTTAATTAAATGGTTAGGTATTGTGAGATATACTGTGTTATATTGGATACATTGTTCTCCTCACATATGCTTGATATTTAATGTACCATATATACTCGAGTATAAGCCGAGTTTTTCAGCACATTTTTTGTGCTTAAAATGCCCCCCTCGGCTTATACTCGAGTCACCTTTTTGCGCCTGATCTCCCGGACTTTGGGGACCCGGTACCGTCCGGCTATAGGTTCCCTGGACCCCAAACGTAGCCACACTCTTCCTATATAAGTGTGCAAAGTTTTTTGTCTGGGAGACCTATGGCTGGGGAGCACCGATTTTTCAAAGCCCTTCCATAGACTCCCATGTTAAACGGTCATTTCTCTGGTGATTTTGGGGATCCAGTACCGGCCAATCGTAGGTCCCCTGGACCCAGAACTTGCCACACATGTAGCCCCATTACTTATCTACAAGTGTGCCAAGTTTGTCATCTGGGGGACCTACTGCTGGGGAGCACCGATTTTTCAAATCTGGGCACCCCTTCTATAGACTCCCATGTTAAACGTCAGTCTAGTCATGGACACAGTGAGGCATGGGCATAGTGAGGAATGGGCATAGTGAGGCATGGGCACAGTGAGGCATGGGCATAGTGAGGCATGGACACAGTGAGGCATGGACACAGTGAGGCATGGACACAGTGAGGCATGGACACAGTGAGGCATGGACACAGTGAGGCATAGGCATGGGCACAGTGGGGCATGGATACAGTGAGGCATGGACACAGTGAGGCATGCACATGGACACAGTTAGGCAAAGTGAGGCACAGTGAGACATGCAGATGGACACCCTAGGCTTATACTTGAGTCAATACGTTTTCCCAGTTTTTTGTGGTAAAATTAGGTGCCTCAGCTTATATTCGGGTCGGCTTATACTCGAGTATATACGGTATATGATACCCCCACCCCTAATGAAGCCTTTTTCATATTGTACCTTAAGTCGTTGTTGACCCGCCATTTTTCATGTGACAACACTGAAGAAATTACACTTTACTACAATGTAAAGTAGTGAGTGTACAGCTTGTATAACAGTGTAAGTTTGCTGTCCCCTCAAAATAACACAACACACCATTAATATCTAAAATGCTGGTAACAAAAGTGAGTACAGTTATTTATCTATGAATAGCTGTCACTATGCACCTTGGCTTACTAAAATACAGGGGTCAAGTCCTGGGGAAAAAAGTGTAGGAACTCCCACCCAAGGTCCACTACCCCACCAAAAAAAAAAAAAAAAAAAGATACGCTCATATGCATAATTACTAAACCGCATGTTTTTTTTTTTTTGATCCACTGTACCTTAGTAATCCTTTATGTTACTGCCCGCTTCCTGTTTATGGATTCATCGGGTAGTGTGCTGGTATTCCGTCACTTCCTCGATGCCGCAATGTCTCCTGGGAGCTTTTGTCATTTTTCCCAGGAGACATTGCAGAGGTCTGCCGCAAGTTATCGCTGGATTTAGAAAGAACAGGAAGCGGCACATAAAGGATTACTAAGGTTCGCCTGCCCCTGACAGTGACTCGAGCTGGGCATCGCCGCTTAGTGAAGGATTGGCTCGGGCGGGTCGGCTGCTCTCGGCTGCTCTAGTCCTGCAAAGGGAACTGCGTTCCTGCTGTGAAAAAAGTGCAGGGACTCCGTTCCCACTCGTTCCCGCAGGACTTGAGCCCTGCTAAAATACCAAAAGGTCAATTTATTAGATTAGGAACGAACTGTACTGAAGATAAAGAATTTAAGGAATAAGCTAAATTAATTGGAGACAGATTTATACAAAAAGGATACCAATGAGAATTCATTTAACAAAAGATACATGAAGTGACAAGAATGGAGAGAGAGAGATTAACTCAGGACTGAGTGAAAAATCATATCCAATATAAACAGATTGAAAGAATTTTTAAAAAACATTGGGAGATTTTAATAGCCAACCGACACCTGGGATCAATCCTATCTGATGTCCCTAAATGTACATGTCGGAAAGCACCCACTTTCAGAGATTGTATTGCCAAAAATATGGTGGATCCTCTATCTAAAAGAAATTTCAGCATTTTTGAGGGAAATGGAGAGGTGATAATAAAATTATTAAACATAGTCAATCCGAATCACGTTGGATTCATGAATTACATACATTGGTGCCTTTAGGACAAAACAGGGATTTTGATTTAAATTGTTTTATATACATTTTTTTTATGTATTCATTCACTTATCTAATTTAATTTATCTATTTAGTTTATTTTATATTATTTGATCAGTACATACTATACACCACTAGATGTTGCTATGTTATCCTGACATTGTAATAGTCTAGGGGTGTTATTTTAGGGATGTGTCAATAGATGTTGCTGTTACATTTATATTGTATTTTATGTCACTGTTTTATATGATATATGCTGGATACAAGAACCTCTGTATATAATGTGAAGTATGTTTGGATTATTATGTGTTTAACCCACCTAGACTGTAATTAAATTTACACTGACTCATGAGAAGTCTGTCATGGCTGCTAGCATTGCCATGACAGCAAAGAACTGTATTTAAGTCCGACTATGTTCACCTAACTCCAAATCCTTGATCAAGTCATGTGATCTGTGACGCAACGCGTCGGTAGGAGCTGGGTGACGTCCCTTCCGGTCGTGGCCGAGACCAGAAGTCCCTGATTTATGTGAAGCTGATTAATTTGGTTTTAAATGTAAGATTGCTGCTGTTCAAATAAATATTTTTACCGGAATACTGCACTATGGAGATCTTTTGACATTTTTGGATCACGTTTCTATAGAATGATTAATATTGCATTGTCACTTTGCACTAGATATATTAAGTAAGCTTCACATTATTTACATTTATATTTTTCACTGTGTGGGAACACTGGTTCATGTCGGCAGCCACTCGTTGACTCATACACATTTGGTTTGCGCAATTGTATTTATTATTTAATAATGGCTGTATGTTGAGTTATTTTGAGGGGACAGCAAATTTCCATTGTTATACAAACTATACACTCACTACTTTTGTAGCAAAGTGTAATTTCTTCAGTGTTTGTCACATTAAAAGATATAATAAAATATTTACAAAAATGTGAGGGGTGTACTCACTTTTGTGATATATTGTATTTTGTGTATTGTAACAAACTAATGAGGATTGAATGTAAACTCAAAGTCAAGCACTGATATTACGATGATTACTGCCACTGTTTGCACCTGAATTACTATAAAATGCCCAGAAAAAAAATATACGTGTGACTATTTTTCTGCTAAACCTCTAAAGACATTTTACTAAATTCTAAACCTATTAGAAGAAGATAGGTAATTAAACTCATATTGACTTTTTGGACACAAAAAAACTGTTATTTTCATCCATCACTTTTAATTTGCAGGTCCAATTTAATGTGTTCAGGAACACTATAATTATTTTCCAGAACACAATAAACCGTAAAACTACGTAAAATTGAAGCTTGCTTTTCCTGACTAAAATAGCTGCAATGGCAAACAGAATCTGCCAAGCATACTGAGCACACCCTAATGTACTGTCTTTCCCTAGTTTAACTTGGCACCTCTCAGTATGGTTCATAGGACAAAGACTGACTCAGAAGACTAAACAGACTAACATATGACTGCCAAAGATAACAAGGATCCCATTCATTCCAAACAGGGCCATCCTTGACTAAGCATGTTCAATATCCTACAACTATAATGGATAACTATGTTTGCATCGTCTGTTTCCAATATATGCAATGCATGTGACCAGGGCCATCTTAATAGTATCATGGGCCCCTGGGCAAAGTAATGCTCTGGCCCCTCTACACACTAGATATCCCCCAGCACTCTGACCCCTCTACACCCTAGCTATTCCCCCCCAGCACTGTAACCATATACCATAAGTTACCCCCTGTTTTGTGCCCCCACTACATCCCTGATACCCCCTACACATCCCTGATACCTCTAGCACTTTAGCCACCCAAGCTACCCCAAGCATTTCCATCCCCTATACACCCCAGATCCCCCCTCAGCATAGTTTTTCCCCATGCACCCTTGATATCCCCCAGCACCATTATTCCATCCATGTAGTACCCCCTTTTCCAGTGGAGATACAGTGCATGTAAACCTTTGGCTCTGTGCCCACCTCCAGCACTGAACTCACCTATACCAATCAAGCAGGCAAAAAGAGGGGTGGAGGAGGGAGCATACCTCTGGGCATTCCAAGCTTATAATCAAACAGTGCTGGACAGCTGGGCTTACAATGACACCATCCACAATGCTACTTCCGCAGGTGGGCTCTCAGTGATGCCGACTTAGCAGCTCCCACTCTAGCTCCTACCCCACAGGCTTCACGTCCCGAGCATTCAAGCTGCATGGGGCGGGGTCAGAGCATCACTGGCGCCCCGCCCTGCCCCTCCCTGCTGGCTGTGAAATAATAAGTATCGTTCTGTACAGCACAGCACACCGCTGCCAGCCTGCCTCCCCTGTGTATAAATCAATCTCAGTGCCATCATGCAGCTGGGGTCCCTGGGCAGTGCCCAGGTGTGCCCTCTCATTAAGACAGCCCTGCATGTGACTGGCCTGCACTGTTAGTCTGGCAACTCTGTCATCTGCCAGGTTGGCTTGTGCAAGCTTGAGATCAACCTTTTGCAGATCAAAGTTTTTTAAAGATAAATTAGACTATGTATAAAAAAATGAGTTAGATATCTATGTATATAAAATATGTTGGCTGTCCTTTTTTGATTTTCTTTCTCTTGATCTTGCCTAGAGACTTTTGAAAATACAGGATCGTGGAGTCGTTTTTGTTAGGCTGAAAGGTATTTCAGTGTATGGTGTTTACACCGTTTCTGGATTAAATATTTCCTCTTTTCAGTGCTGTTGAATGTGATCTGGACATTTACCTGTACACCTGTTGAACTTGAAAAAGAGCAGGGATGCCTTAAACCATTGTTTATTTGAATTTGTAGCAAATTTGTGCAGCATTTAAAGTATCTTTCTTAACTTATTAACAGTTAATTGGAGTCTGCTCAATGCAATAGTACAGTGAAACTGTAGATGTGTTTGTAGTTTGAAGTGGATTACCTTTTTGTTTGATGTATACAGTTTATTGCATATTCCTAGGGCACAGTGGCATACTTAATCTGGGTCACATCAATGGTCTGGGAAGGCCTAAAATGACACATTAGGGTGAAAGAGGACACACACAAATGGTGGTAAAGTGTAGTTTAATAGAGGGTGAATAAAATTAAAAATACTAATTCTTACATCACTTGTTTAGCTATTTTACCTAGCTAGTGTTGTAAGCACATACCTCTTTGCCATTTTGTAGATGGCTAGTGGCTGAAGCTAAACGTTGGGTAGATTAGCAACTGCAAAACTTTTTCTACCTGCTTAACAGCTCTTGAGAACAGATAACCACAAAGGCAATGCATATTTTTCAATCACATTGCAAATTCATAAACTTGCTTAGTATGCAATGAGCAAATAGGGCTTCCCTACATGCACGTAGAAACCCCCGAAAATAAGACCGGGTCGTATAGTAATTTTGGCTACAAACACATTAGGGCTTATTTTCAGGGGATGCCTTATTTATTTATGGTATGTACAACAATCTACATTTATTCAAATACAGTCATTATGACGATCTTAACCACTTCAATACCGGACATTTTCACCCCCTTCCTGCCCAAACCAATTTTTAGTTTTCAGCGCTGTCACACTTTGAATGACAATTGCGCAGTTGTGCGACATGGTTCACAAACAAAATTTACGTCTTTTCCCCCCCCCAAAAAATAGAGCTTTTGTTTGGTGGTATTTGATCACCTCTGCGGTTTTTATTTTTTGCGATATAAACCAAAAGAAGAGCGGAAATTTTGAAAAAAACACAATATTTTTTACTTTTTGTTTTTTTCCCCTCAGTTTAGGCCAATATGTATTCTTCTACATATTTTTGGTAAAACAAATTGCAATAAGCATATATTGATTGGTTTGCGCAAAAGTTATAGCGTCTACAAAATAGAGGATAGATTTATAGCATTTTTATTATTATTTTTTTTTACTAGTAATGGCAGCGAACTGCGATTTTTATTGTGACTGCAATATTGTGGTGGACATATCGGACACTTTTGACACATTGTTGGGACCATTCACATTTATACAGCGATTAGTAGACATGTGCATTCGTTTTCACCTGAATGCATTTTCGTCCGAATTTCAGGTATTTTTGTTATCGTTTTAACAAACAGAATACGAAAGCGGAAAGATTCGACATAAACAAATGCTTTATTTTCGTTTTCGTTGGTCAAATGTGCCTAACTTTAACTCTATTAGTACAAGATTATTCTACATAGAGAGAAAAGATTCGACATTATAGAGAGAAATAATTTGACATAGAGAGAAAAGATTCGACATTATAGAGAGAAAAGATTCGACATTATAGAGAGAAAAGGTTCGACATTATAGAGAGAAAAGATCGCTGCTGGAATTGGGTGGTGGTAGTAAAATAAAAAGAATGATGATGATGAATCTTATTGGCTGATTGTAACCAAAGAGGAGGAGTAGTAAAATAGGTAGAACTAACTTGACAATTCAACATGAACGAGGAAGATTCGACAAATCATCAAAAAGCATACAAACGTTGAATCTGTCATTGAAGGCTTATGGTGTCTGTTGATAGTTCTAAGAAGATTTGACGGAGAAGCTAAACTGTACGACGCTGCAATCGTACATTTCCGGTCAAATGCTCAGCCCATAGGCTATAGAAAAATTCTAATGTTGGTTGACTAGTAATAATAATGAATAAATATAATTATTACTAGTCATACAACATTAGAATTCTACTATAGCTTGTAGGCGGAACATTCGACCGGAAAAGTATGATTGCGGCGTCGTACAGTTTCGCTGCTCCGTCGAATCTTCTTTGAACATTCGACAGACACCATAAGCCTTCAATGACAGATTCAACCTTAATTCGTTCAGATTTTCGGACGAATGCAATTTCCAAGAAAAACAAAGTAAATAAAAACGAATTTCGGGAGTAACTAAATAAATAATTTTTTCGGACAAAAACGAAATTCCGAAACAAAATATTTCAGTGTGCACATGTCTAGCGATTAGTGCTATACAAATGCATTGATTACTGTGTAAATGTGACTGGCAGGGAAGGGGTTAACACTAGGGGGCAATCAAGGGGTTAAATGTGTTCCCTAGGGAGTGATTCTAACTGTAGGGGAAGGGGACTGACTGGGGGAGGTGACCTATCTGTCTCCTCTCCCTGACAGGACATGGATTTGTGTGTTTACACATATAGATCTACGGTCCTGCTCAGTTACTGGGCAATCGCAGGTGCCCGGTGGACATCGTGGGTGCCCGGTGGACATCGCGGCCACCGGGCACTCACATCGGGTCCCCAGTGATGCGGCGGCACATGCGCATCGGTGCAAGCACGCCCCTAGTGGCCTGGGAAGGAAAAGACGTCATATGACGTTTACCCAGAACGAAAGCCTTATCGTCCTTTAGTTAAAGTGGTTGTAACCCTAAAAAAATATATATATATATTCTGATCCATTAACGATTGATAGACAACACAGTGCTTGGTCATTTACCCCTCTTTATGTTCTAAAAAAACTGGAATAAACAATTGCATGTTTTAAAAAAAAAGTTCTTGTGTCATGTCTTCTCTCTCCCTGTCAGCTCAAAAATAATCCCAAAAATAAACCTTGGTTAAAGTCCTGGTAAAATTATGTAATCTGTTTTGTAAAAGGATTATATAATGTGCAGTGTGTCTCCTTTTCTAACTTTATTGTGGAAAATACCTTATTTACAGCGCTGCTGATCACTAACGTGACCCGCCAGAGCTTTTCTTCCCTGCTCCGAATACTGCAGACCACCTTCGCTCTGAATACTGCAGAGGGAGGGTCTGCTGATGTCAGTCAGGAGGAGAGGAGAAGATCTAATGAGTAAATCTTACTGTGTGGGGGCGTGGCTTGGTGTTTCACGTCACTGATCGTCCTTCCCTATGACAGGGAACAGACAATCAGTGACAGTCTGACTAGGAAGTACGGGAAGAGGTTTGTTTACACTTACCTTTCCCCGTTCTTCAGCTCTGTGACCTAATCGTGGGACACCGGCCGCGATCGGGTCCGAGGGTCCCACGGGCGCGGTCACTGAGTACCCAGCCGGGTCGCGAGCGTGTCTCCGACGGCGCGTGACCCACGGCTGTGCATATTAAAGGGGACGTACCTTTACGCCATTATGCGCAGCCGTGCCATTCTGCCGAAGTACATCGGCGTGCGGTGGTCGGCTTATTTTCGGGGTAGGGCTTATAGTTGCAACCCACCTCTAAAAAAAATGCTAGGTCTAACTTTTGGGGTAGGGCTGATTTTCGGGGAAACAGGGTAGACAAGACTACCTTAGAAAAAATAATTGATAATTATTTTTACATAAAGCTGATCTCTTCAACGTAAATATGCAGAAACATGACTAAAATATATCTGTGGGTTGTATTAAAAAAGCGCCCTGGTATTTAAACTTTTACAATACACAGCTAATTGATGAGATGAAGTTACAATTCATAATCAACAATTATACCTCAGACAGGAGGCTCATATCTTATGCATTATCTTTCTTTAATAATGCCCATAGCAGAAATACAGTAAACATTTATTGTAACTTAAAAGAAAAAATTCAAAGAACTACCCTTCCCAGCAGTCCCTGGGCCAGCGTAGCCCCTCCCAGACCGTAGTCTATATAAGGGACTGTCTGAGGTAACCTATCCCTCTTTCTTTCTGCTCATGGCAGAGCACACAAGATAAGTATTTCATGTACCTTTATTATTTACAAGATAGGTATTTCATGTACCTTTATTATTTACAGGATAGGTACTTCTTGTACCTTTATTATTTACAGGATAGGTACTTCTTGTATCATTATTATTTACAAGATAGGTGTTTCATGTACCTTTATTGTTTGATTGTATATATGGTCTCTGATACCGAGTGCCCCGGTGTCGGGTGATTTTGTTCAGTCTTGACTGATATGTTTGAGGTATTGTGGAACATGGGGAGTTTCCCTGGAATTCCTCCCTGATACCGAATGCCCCGGTGTCAGGTATTTTGTCGGAATTGATTGTTCTGTAGTTTTTGGAAGATGTGGAATACTGGGGGTTCTCCCTGCTATCCCCCGTTTCTGCGCTTTATTTCTGTCTGCCTGACACCGGAGCGGTGTCAGGCAGATATGTTTGAGAGGCCACGTTTGTTTGTTTCCAATTCTTTGATTCTTTGCTCGGGTTTTTCCCTTTCTTTGACGTCGGAGCACTGCGGGCGTCCGTGCGGGATCCGCGCTGTTTTTCATTCGCTCCCTCGGCGGGCGCCATGCCTGGGCAACTGTCTCCCCCCCCCCCCCCTCCCTCCCCACGCTCCCCTTCGCGCGCTCAGGTGGGGGGCGGGGTCTCCGCCGCGGCCGCTCCTCTCCTCTCTTTCGGTGCCTCTCTCGGTATCGAGAGCGAGATGGGGGAGAACGGTTCTCATCGACCGTTCTGTCCCTCACAACCTCGGGCCAATAAGAACTCCAGAGGCCGTAGTCTCGCGAGACTTCGCCTCTGGAGTTAGAATCTCCTCAGGCTCCCCTCACACCGCAGGATGTCCTTCCCAGCGGTGTCGTAGCCAGGAACCTGCTGCTGTTTCACCATGCTTTCAACCACTAGATGGCAGTACATCTTTTCAGATATATATATATATATAAATATATATATTTCATTCCAATGAATCAATATCTAATAAATAAATAAATAAATAAATAAATAAATAAATTAAATTAAATAATTTAAATAACCAAATCTACAATAAATAATTCAATATATACTCAAATTATATTTCTGGGGAATTTATTCCCTAGAACATATACCTTATTTATCCTAATAAATAAATAATCAATATGTAGATAGATCAATAAATCAATAAATTAAATAAAGAAATTATAGCATGTTTATCTCCAGGGAATTTATTCCCTACAACATACTCCTAATAAATAATGAATTAAATAACTATCTAAGGATTGAATGAATAAATACATTTATTATTAATGATATTATTATTAATATATATTATTACTTATAATATATAACTAAATCCATTATTCAATTTTACATATAATAAATTATAGATGGATTATACAAATTATATATTCATTATATAAATAAATTATACAAATATGTATAAAAAATTGTATTGAATTGTACAAAGATTCTACAATTTAATGAATATCATGGCATTGTTCATGCTGGTACCCTGGATAGGGTGGACACAGTCCTAGGAGGCCAAATCTCAACAGTGTTACACAGTTGCCAAAACTGATCGGTAGACCAATCTTTACGACCATGGCGTCGGTTACCCCCGCCTGCACACCATATGCCCGGACCATCCGGCAACGGTCTACCGCCCCTGAGAAGGGCTGGGCGTTCCAAAACGCTGCCACGTTTCTGTGGCCCTTGACTCCCCGACAGGGGAAGTAAATAATATGTCCCAGGCAGTACCCTACCCGGACTGCCGACCCACTGCCCTCCCAGACTCCGACCGACCCCCGAGCCTCGGGGAGATGCACATGCAGAGGCAGCGATCCGTTAGACGGACTAAGCCAGACCCATTCGTGGACTCTTCCAGAGTTGTCCGCGGAGTCTGAGGCGGCTAACACCTTGAGTCTGAGGTTGTAGATGATGAGAATGATGATGAGTGTTCGGGCAGTGGGCACATGGCGCTCTATGACGACGCCAACCCTGTTCCCAGGGTGACACTCTATGGATTCTCGTAGAGAGCCATTATAGATCCGGGGGCGATATGCCATCCACACTGATGACTGGGCACCTCCGCCCGAGGTGATCCAATATATCACATAATGGACCCGGAGATCGGTCGAAAAACTCACCGAATCATTTTCAGGGCGTAACCCCCTTCCTTTACCATTTATGGCTGTGCACACTCCCGAGGTGAACCCCATACCCTGGGGGTATCCCACCATACACGGGAAATCCCCCAAGCTGGGAATAGAGAGGTCCTTCAGATCATACAGACCAGGGCCTTGGATCTTTGGGACCTATCACCATCATCCCACACCTTAGTGAGCAGGCCACGCCGCTGAACAGCCGACTGACCTGTCCCAAATCGGGGCTGGGCCCAACGGGCGGTCGCCTCCTGGGATGCGTGGACACTACGGGTCTGACTGGACACCGCCGCTCGAATCTTAACGTGGCTTGTTCCCCAGCTGTCTCACCTAGCCGAATCAGACCCCGGTCCGACCACCGAGGGCAGGCTAGTCGGGATGACGCTGATTAAGATATTCCAAGATGGTAGGGCTCTATTCCATCCCGGATGAGCCCAAACGTCATCAAAGTCTAACACGGTACAGTGCCGGTCTATCAGGATTATAGGACCGGAGATGGACCTAGTCCCTCTTTCCTCGGTCTTCAGACCTGAACACCGCCCTAATAGACAACGAATTGCAGGGCCTCTGGTTCACCCAAACGATAGTGGAGACGGACCCGCTCTCCCAGGGTTTCCCCAACGTCTTCCTGGTCAGGAAAGGAGGGCGGTTATCGCCCGGTAGTAACTTGAGAAATCTCTCGTAATTACCGTATACAGTGACGACATTCTGCGACACAAAGGGTGAGGTTGATTATCTACTTGGACGACCTACTCTTAATGGCTCGTACCCCTCGCCTGGCGAACGAACACGCCTCCGGGACAGTCCCCCATAGATCACGGGGAATCTATCCTCTCCCCATCTCAGGAGGTAGAGTTTTAGGGTTCTTGGTGGACACCAACCTAGTGCTCCTTCGGCTACCCATGACCACTTGGCCGCCATCTGCACGAGGTCAGTCTCGTGCTGGGCTAACGACGGGTATCCTTACGCGGACTGGCTCGCCTGGTTGGCCTGTTTCTGGCGTTAATCCAGGCCATTTGTCCAGCTTCTTTCACTATCGAGACCTTCAGAGTCTCAGTCCCTACGTCTTTGCCAGGGGCTTCACTGTGCAGACGTCGTCACTCTGGACACGGAAGCCATAATTGAACTACGGTGGTGGCTACGTCAGGTCGACAGACGGCACGGCAGGTCCACCTACAACTCCACGATGGATTCATCTTGGAATAGGTTGCCAACCACCTTGGTTGGGGTACTCGATGCGGTCCCTCGTCCACAGGAGGGGCGTGGCCCACAGCGGAGTCTCTGCTGCACGTTCACACGTGGAAATCCTGACGACCGCCTTGCCATCAGGACTCTAATGCCACACACGTCCACCTACGGTGTGTTCTTGCGTATGGACACCGTATCCGCGGTCCAGTACGACCTTCGCTTGGGGGGTCCTTGACCCAAAATCCTAACGGATCTAGCAAGATCTCTGACATTTCTGCCTGGAACGCGACATCGTTCCAGCTGCGAAATGTACCCCAGGCACTTCCGCTATGGTGTTAGATTGGAATTCTCGTTACCCGCCCAATTCCATCGACTGACGACTGCACCGGTCAGTGTTCCTGGCCCTTGCTCCCTTATGGGATCCTTTCTCTCCCCAGTCTGTACGGGGATCTGCACCCTCTATTCACGACGCACGTCCTACTTCTCTTCGCATGGTTGGGTTTTCGGGGTGTCGGTCACGGACATCGACCTTTTCTTTTATAACGGGGGTTCCACTTGCCTTGATCTAGGCCTTGGGACTAGATATACATTTCGATCATCCGGAGGACTCTGGGTTAGTTGGTGATCAACGACAAGTTAACCTCATGAAGGCGTTCGTCTGAGATGACCAACTACCTGGTGGACTCGTTTGAGTCCGGGAGGTCCTATAGCTCCCCTGCGCCTTCCGCGCTGCGAACTCGGACTACCGCTCCCTTGTAAACTTACTACCGGTGGGATAACACCCATGGTGTACCGACTTAGTAAGCGTTAAGTTTCAACGCCCATCACACCCAGGGTATCAACGCTCTTGGGAGGTGATCAGTGGTCCTGACCACGCGCCAGGACTGGGGGGACAATCTCACTCTGTCGGAGGTTATTGTCGTTTGAGCTACTGCCCCCTCGTGTCTGATTCCGTCAGACGCATATCGGGTGTCACGACGTTGGCCATTCCAGGCGTCGGATCCCGCCTCGGAGAGTCTGGGTTTTTCCGTCGTGCGTAGGACAGCGGCGGGACTTCATCGGTTTTTTCTACCCGTTCTTCCCCGCACATCGTACTCCGTTGTCTACGGATTTCTTAGTCCTTCACGGTCCCACTGCGATCTTCGCATCTCTTCCTACTCCTCATTCCTACGCTAAACCTCAGTTTCCGGTTTCCTCAGCTACGCTAGCCAGAGGGGTACCATCAATCATGGAAATGGCAGGGTCTTACGTAACCCCGTTGGGCGCCCACCCCTCCAGAGGAGCGGTGGCTCCTAGGTCATCACCCCGGGCGGCTCCCTATAGGATTTACGGCTAGCGGCGGACTGGTAACCACGATTGCTTTCCGCCAATTCTGCTTGGATCGGAGGAACACATATCTATATCAATTTTGTAGTTGTTTCATTTTTTATCATCTATATATGCATTGTTATAGCTTTGAACTTGCATAAGATATGAGCCTCCTGTCTGAGGTATAATTCGAGATTTTCCTAGCTTGTGACGGAAAATATTGATTATATGAAGACAGGAGGCGAGTATCTTCCCTCCCGACCCAACCCTGTCACGAGGTTGTCTCTCTCGTTCTAGACTGTTGAACCACACACCCTGCAAGTCGGAGGCTGGTACGCCCCGGCAGTTCGTTTTCACTAACCCCGTCGGGATTGCTGTTCCGTTTCGATCCATGGGTTTAGTTCACCGCAGATGGAGGCTCCTACTACGTTCCAGATCCGGAGTCGGGATGCCGTTGACTAAATCCGTTGGTCCATGTTCCTGAAGACGACTGACCGGTCGGCTCCGAATGGTTTTGGTTTTCCTATAGTCCCCGTTGGGATGAAGTTGGTCCGGATGAAGTTGGTCCGTGTTGGCCTTGTCCTTTCGTTTCCTCCAGATTCAGATGTTGTGTTCCGGTCGGAAGGTTCCCGGCAGCCGCGGAGATGTCTAATTGGACTTTCGGTTCCTGTTTACACTAATTCGCATGAAGAAAGAGGAATAGGTTACCTCAGACAGTCCCTTATATAGACTACGGTCTGGGAGGGGCTACGCTGGCCCAGGGACTGCTGGGAAGGGTAGTTCTTTGAATTTTTTCTTTTAAGTTACAATAAATGTTTACTGTATTTCTGCTATGGGCATTATTAAAGAAAGATAATGCATAAGATACTCGCCTCCTGTCTTCATATAATCAATATTTTCCGTCACAAGCTAGGAAAATCTCAAATTACCTAACACAAAATGTATAGTTATTTTTGTTAAATGTACTTGACATTTGCCAACATCTGCCAAACGCTGATATCAACATTTCTCATTTAAACACTTAGCAAAGGGAAAACAAAACTGCAAGTATTTGATTAATGTCTAATTTTACAAATTTCTTTTGCAAATAAAATGTGTATAGAGGTGAAATAGATCCATGTAAGTATATAGAAGTGGCTATTCCTCAGAGGCTTTGTTGTTATCAGTGCTGCAATGCTACAAGCTGTCTGGGATTATAAACACGACAACAAACCACAGTCACTCCTGGTAATTAATATTTAATAGAATTCTTCCTGTAGGAACTCAACAGATCCAATGTGTTGATTAAAAAGAAATTGGAAATACCATCCTGTCAAGTTAATTTAGTATTTCCAGATTAGCTATTTCTAAGCTAGACCATTAACCATTTCCCCTAAGCAACATGTCTATCTACAAACCCCAAATAATATATGTACAGAAACTTGAAGTGTATATTCCTATCAATCACACCCCTAATGATGTGTTTTAAGTCTAACTCCTGGCAAACTGTGCTGATTACCCATAAGGGTACTTTCACATTGAGGCAGTTTTAGCACTAAAAATAGCACCTGTAAAGCGTCTAAAAATTGCCTTTAATGCCTCCCCAGTGTGAAAGCCTGAGTGCTTTCACACTGGGGTGGGGCACTTGCGGGGGGAAAAAAAGTCCTGCAAGCAGCATCTTTGGGGCGGTGTGGGAACTCCACTTTAAGTAAAACTCACAGGACAGTCTAATACATTTATCTTTCTTTGACTCTGCTTTCTCTTCCTATCAGCATTTTTCCTCTTAGCACAAGAATATTACAGCACAACTTACTTGCTCTTTGTGCTGCTTCTCCCTCTCCCTGACTGAACTCTGCTGTAAATAGGAGACAAGCATCTAATTCCGTGTAAAATTCACATACACTACTCACATTTAAATATTAGGGCTACTAGGGTATATATAGACAGGCTACTAGTGTATATAGACAGGCTATGGTATATAGACAGACTACTCGTTTATATAGACATGCTAGTGAATATAGACAGGCCACTACTGTACATAGACAGACTAGGGTATATAGACAGTCTACTAGTGTATATAGAAAGGCTACTAGGGTATATATAGACAGGCTACTAGTGTATATAGACATGCCATGGTATACAGACAGCCTAGGGTATATAGACAGAATACTAGTGTATATAGACAGGCTACTAGGGTATAGAGACCGGCCACTAGTGTATATAGGCAGGCTAGTGTATATAGGCAGGCTACTAGGGTATATAGGCAGGCTAGGCTATGGTATACAGACAGGCTAGGCTGGGGTATACAGACAGGTTAGTCTAGGGTATATAGACAGGCTACTAGGGTATATAGACAGGCTACTAGGGTATATATAGACAGGCTACTAGGGTATATATAGACAGGCTAGGGTATGTAGACAGGCTACTAGGTTAGACAGACAGGATACTAGGTTATACAGGCTATGCTAGGGTATATAGACAGGTTAGTGTAGTAGTATATGCAGAGCTTCCTTGTGTTGTGTACAGTCTCTCCCTTTCCCCCTCCCTCCTGAAGTCTGGACTGCCCTTGTCACCCCTCCAGATCACTATGTTCAGTAATAGGGTGTCAGTGGAAGATCAAGGGATCTCAGTGCCGGATCAGGAGGATGGGAGCTTCGTGATCGGCTGATCAGCATGCTGACTCTCTACACTTCTCCCTGACTTGCCCCTCCCCGCCTTCCATAGCATGGCCTGGCCTGCACTCACCTGATGCCACTCCTGCTCAGGAGCTTGTGTGAGAAAATTCCTTCTGACTTTATGATATGGATGGAGCAAGGGAGCAGACTCACTCTCATACTGATCTCTAGCTGTCACTGAAGCACCGAGTGCCGTGGCTGTGCGATGTATAGCGATGTGTCAGGCAGCCCAAAACGCTCACTGAGTCTGCACTCGATGCGGATTGCGCTGGCCCTGCTCTGTCGCTTCTCTCCATTTGCCGCATGGGTCCCATGGACCCACTGGGACCCATGGTAGGGCCAGCCCTGCATACAGGGAAGGTGTTCTGCAATTCATAGAAATTAACTGGGCAGGGCTGATAACACTGCTTAAAATGGCACTGCAGAGGACACATGAATTTACAAGCTCATTGTATTTCTGGCAGTGTTTAACAAAACACTTTTTAAAGATATATTTACAGACCTAAAGAGAGGATATAAGAGAAGTTTATTGTAAGGGTTTAATACCAGGGGTCAAGTCCTGGGGAAAAAAGTGTGGGAACTCCCACCCAAGATCCACTCCCCCACCAAAAAAAAAAAAAAGATACGCTCATATGCATAATTATTAAACCGCACTAGTACCTTAGTAATCCTTTATGTTACTGCCCGCTTCCTGTATATGGATTCATCGGATAGTGTGCTGGTATTCCGTCACTTCCTCGATGCCGCAATGTCTCCTGGGAGCTTTTGTCATTTTTCCCAGGAGACATTGCAGAGGTCTGCCGCAAGTTATCGCTGGATTTAGAAAGAACAGGAAGCGGCCAGTAACATAAAGGATTACTAAGGTTCGCCTGCCCCTGACAGTGACTCGAGCTGGGCATCGCCGCTTAGGTGAAGGATTGGCTCGGGCGGGTCGGCTGCTCTCGGCTGCTCTAGTCCTGCAAAGGGAACTGCGTTCCTGCTGTGAAAAAAGTGCAGGGACTCCGTTCCCACTCATTCCCGCAGGACTTGAGCCCTGTTTAATACACTATAATGCTTGTTCAACAAGGTACATTTATAAATGGCATGATGAACAAGGGGTTCAAACAAGCTCATTGCTGCTACAGCAGCCAGAGCTCGGTACCAAGTTTAACAGCCAGTGAAGTATTTTTAAATGTGATCTGGGCAGCTCTAGAGCCACCTGATCCCTTTTATGGGGTTCTGAAAGTGCCCCCCCATTTACAGTGGTCCATCATGATTCCCAGGTTTTCCCATTCCTCTGAGAGCACAGGACAAGGCTCCTACAGTTAGGGTAAGAGGTGATCAGGGAACATCCATTCCTCTATATCCTCTGCTACTAATAAACCTGGAGGCAACTTGTATTGTGCCTTTCCTTGGCTACTGTAGCTAGGGATACAGTTATTCAAGCACAATCTGTGCTTGATTAGCTGCAATAGAGGGCAGTGGAGACATTTAGGGTCTACTAGGCCCCTGAAGTCATCATAAAAAGTAACTGTCACCTGTCCAATGCTATTATATAGGGGGATCATTAGTTAAATAAAGTAAAAAGTGTAAAGAAAATAAATTCAATTAATTTAAATGTTAAAAAAAAACATAAAACACCCAGTCACTCCAGTAAACACCCCAATTCAAAAACACAGTACAAGGCAAGCACTTGCAAGTAAACATAAATTACACAACACGTGTGAGGTTTTGATGCAAATGTCAGAATGAGAGGAACAATTCTAGGGCCAAAATTCATGGTTAGCTCTAAATAGATAAGCTGTAAAGGCTTTTAAAATGTCACTTATGGATAATGTGATGTGTGCACTTCGTGCTCATAGTTCCCCCAAGTAGATGAAAGGCTTATCAAATGATTTTGACACCCTTTTTTTGTAAATCATACAGCACTTTTCACAGAATATCTGGCAGGGCTTTTAAGGACTCCATTTTCTTTCACAAAATGTGGACTTACCATCTAAATGGAATCCTATTCCTCTTATGTTTTTCCCCTTCAATATATACTGGCATTAAAATATAAACAATTCCATAGTGTAGTATGCTTAAGTATTTATGTAGCGCTCCCTTACTTTCAGTATGGGCACTACGCTAAAGTTAGTGGGGAATGGGAGAGTTATTTTGCTCCCATTCACAATTTGTTAAATTGCAGAGCTGCTGTCCTTTCAGAACTGTCTTGTAGGTCAGTCTGCGCTTCAGGGGTGCGTTTCCACCTCTGGGCGGCAGTTGGCGCTAGAAGGGTTCTGGCGGAGCCGCCTTTGCCCAGCAGCCAATTAGAGGAGTTTTTGCCTCGTTGGGCGTGCTGGGGAAGGGTATATCTGGGGCAGACGCCATTGATTCTAGGTCCTTTTTTGGGGGGTCCGAGTTTCAGGTGCGGCATCCACCTTCAGGGTGCGCGCATCCATGGACCCCGCCACGATGGCCTACCTGGCCAGAGTTGCGCACCATGCGGAGCTCCATCCTGTTGCTGAAAGGGGCCCCAGCGACTTGCTGGGTCCCACCCTTTGCTAAGAGGATCCTAAGCTGGGAGCTGTACGGTGGGGAATCGGCTCAGGGAGAACCCGGAAAGAGGTTATCCAGGAGGCCTGAACGAACCATCGGGGATCTGGTCACCACGATACTGACAGGTACATTGCTGCTGTCAACCGGTGACTTTAACTGAATCTACTGGGAGGATTTGCTCGTTCCTATCCTAAGCCTGTGGCAGAGGCCTGCTTCCTCCCAGCGATCTACAAGTGATACCTCGGCTGCCAGGCTTGTGACAGAAGTCTGTCCGGGGGCACTTCACCCACTCTGGCTGGAGTGGCGACAAACTGATTTCATTATTACAGAGAGCAGGACTGCTCTTTTCATATCCAAGGCCTGATACTAAAGTTGTCCTTATGCTTCATCAACCTCTCCTATCTTGTCTTATGTTGATGTTGGCCATGTTGGGCCTTGGAATAAAGCATTGAAGAAAATCCAATTGATGACTGGACCTTCGCTCATTGCCTCAACTCACTAGTATCACCCCTAGACACCCTGCAAGGTAACTTAATATGCCGATCCCACAAACAACCAGTGGCTCCTGTGGGGGTAGCGCTGCATTTATAAAACAAACACATACATATCTACTCTCACAACTAGACAATAATTTCGCAATCCTCAATAATAAAGGTAGGTAGAAGTCTCACCAGATATCAAAACAAAAATTGACTCATAGCCCAGGTTCACACTGGGCTGCGGGAGTGAAGCCGTGCGAGTTCAGCTGAACTCGCACGATTTCACTCCCGCTTGTCAATCCCGATTTCAGACGCGATTTCAGAGACATCTGTGCAGGTTTCTGCACAGATGTTAATGTAAATCGCGGCCCGAAATCGCAAAAAGTAGTACAGGAACTACTTTTTGAAATCGGTGCAGCGCCGCAGATGCGGCGTCGCACCGATTAGGACGGTGCCATTGCCGACGATTGCCGGCAAATCCTGCCGATTTGAGATGCAATTTGACATCTCAAATCGCATCTCAAATCGTACCAGTGTGAACCAGGCCTTAGGGATTGATTTACTAAAACTGGAGAGTGTAAAAGCTGGTGCAGCTGTTCATGGTAGCTAATCAGCTTTTAAATTCAGCTTGTTCAATCAAGCTTTGCCCAAAAAAAAATGGAGTCTTTTTATTTTTATGTTGGACTCGAGTGGATGAGAAGGGGAAGTCTATGACTCTGTGTGAAAGAGGAATGTACTTTACACATTTTATGTGAAGTGCATTATTTTGACTTGCTTATTAGCTGGACAGAAATTTCTGGTGAGCCTTACCTTTAATATTGAGGGCTGAGGAGTTTTTATCTAGTTATTTGCTGTGTGAGTAGGTATGTATGTGTTTGTTTGTTATATGATTATTTAAGTTTACCACACTATGAAGTTGCCCCAGTAGACAAATGATTAAGGAGGTGTACACATTAAATGTATTTCCTGCCATACAATACATAAACTCTTTTCACAAGACATGCAGCAAAACCCATTTATTCCTGAGGAGCTTGTTCATATCATTGTACTTCATTGTACGGTATTTTCAGTTAGCACCGCACATATTTTGAATTATTATTGCAGTATTTACCTTAAAGTAAATTTGTATATGACTTTCATTTTTTTAAATTATTGCACTTCCATTTTTATTTTATTGTTTTATATTTGCAGATTAACCACTAGACCCAATTTTCAGTGACTAAGTGTAATTACTCTGTTTCTCTCATAATACTGTAAGTGTTGAGATAATAGGTTTGCTCTATTAAAGGAGGAAAGATTGTTCACTTTGGAAAGTGAATGTTCTAAACCTCAGTAAGTAAAATGAAGCTGTGCGCATTTTTTTTTTTTTTTATATACATTCTTTATTTTTTCATAAGTTTCTTAACATTATTTCAGATAATCATACATATTCTTAATTCCACGTTTATATTACATTCTGTTAATTATATACATTCTATTGCTACTTAACTTATTATTAACTCCTCTTTCCCTTTATTTCCCCACCAAACCCCCTCCCCCACAAAAAAAAGGGAAAGCCCCCATCCTCTATCCATGCCTCGATCCTCTCCCCCCTGCCACCAACCATCGCATTCCCTCACTTATCCACTTTTGTCTCTTCCATGTACATCATGTAAGGGTCCCATGTCATACGGTACCTCCCATCTTGATCCTTCATTGTCAGAGTAAGATTCTCCATTTGTTGAATTTCTGCAATTCTCGCAAACCATCGCGCTCTTAATGGGGGGCTTTCACATTTCCACAGGACAGGGATGCACACGCTAGCTGCCACCAACAGATGTCTCAATAGAGATTTTTTTATATTTTTTTTCTGCTGAAATAGGGATATCAAATAGAAATGTAGCCGGATTTTCTCCTAACTGTTATTATCTCAATGGTTTCGGCTACCGTTCTCCAAAACTCTTTAAAACTCTTCCAGCCCAGTTAATTTAGCATAGAAGTATGACAGCGAATGTTTTAATAATCTCGCCTTCAAGCATAACTCCTCGACCCCTACTATTCTACCTAAGTGGGAGGCTTCTTGGTATCTTACTGCAGTGGTCATCAACCCTGTCCTGCAGGGCCCACTAACAGGCCAGGTTTTATGTATTACCTTGGGGAGATGCAGTCTAGAATACTGCAATCACTGAGGAGCAAATGATATCAGCTGTGATGTATTTCAGTTATCTTGCAAACCTGGCCTGTTAGTGGGCCCTGCAGGACAAGGTTGATGACCACTGTCTTACTGGATCTGGAACCCCAATCCCTCCCTTTCCTTTTGGAAGTGTTAAAATAGTTCTATGTATTCTTGCTGGTTTCCCTGAATATATAAATCTCAGGAACATCAATCTCAGGTCACTCAAAAAACTTGGGGTGATCTTAATTGGTAGCGTCTGTATACTGTGTGCATTTCAATCATTTAACTGCATAAATAAAAAAAATATTTAGAATCAAGATTTTTAAAAGATGAACACATATTAATAAGGTTCTATGAAGCAGCCCATTATGACTAAAATTAAGAAAACACTTTGCACTTAGCCAGAGTCTGCTTTTCCATGTAAAGTGTAACTAGTTGACCAACATTTGGAGTACTAAATTAGAGATTACAAAGTCCTAACCGATACTGTACACCATGCTCTTCTTGGGTTATAAAAACGCAAATGTGTGTGATTTTGTTGAGGAAACGTTAAAATTGTTACACTAACCCCAACAGCCATTTACATGGCATTGAAATTCAAACCACAGTTAAAGAAACTCCATAGAAACAGATATATATTAATTTTTTTGTGGAAAAAATTGTGGCAATATGTTTTCTCACCTTCAAGGAGACAGATCCAGCTAACCCTAAATTTCACTGGTAATAACCCCATCACAACTGTGCTCCTGCTATCTATAGGTCAATCTCATTTGTAACAATGACAATTCTCTGCATGTCATAATGAGGAATAACCCATGGGAGAGC
Source organism: Rana temporaria (assembly GCF_905171775.1). Classification (NCBI taxonomy): domain Eukaryota; kingdom Metazoa; phylum Chordata; class Amphibia; order Anura; family Ranidae; genus Rana; species Rana temporaria. The sequence goes on along the minus strand of NC_053490.1, from coordinate 183,528,032 downwards.
AGATGATATCAAGAGAACTGAATTCCCATTGAGGCTTCGGGATACAGAATGCTAAAATATGCCTTTCGACTGAAAAAATAAAGGACAATGACTATTATTTTTAAGAATATGTATTCATCTGTTTGTGATTGGTTTGCATCAATAACAGTGTATACATCTATGCAAACATAAAATACCCACAGAGTAAATAAAGAAGTAATTTAGAAGATTAAAAAAACAAAAACAAATATATACTGTATTCCTACTTGACCACAGAGTGATTTTGCTTAGTGGTGACACACTAAGAATAAACATAGCCTTATGCATTTAAATATTTTATTGATTTTCCTTTACAGATTATTTGAAAAACATAGCTGCATCTCTGCAATATTTTCAGATCTCCTTCTGCATTTGACATTCGGCTACAATTTCATAGAGAATTACATATAAAATGCCATGGATGGTTTAAAATAGAGAGAGTTAGGCAACAAAAATGATTTTAAAAATGACAAAAAAACTATTTAAAATGTCTAAATGAGTCCTATATAAAGAGACAGGTTGGGTATCACCCATGAAAGAAAAAAATAAAGTAAATGTGATAGAATATCAAGCCTATTAAATAATCTGACTTTTAGAAATATATACAACTCATAAATAACTTCACTCATTGATACACCTAGCTAGATGTATTCACAAGAAACAAATGGATAAAAGTAGTCCATGGACATTAGATGCTTGCTTTTGGGGAAAAACCCAGTCACGACATCTTTTAATTAAGTATAGGATGGTAAAATGGATTGGAATAGTAACATGGTATTAAATAAAATTTGGTAAAACATTTCCAGTGGGAGACATACAGTCTTTCTGGCAAGGTTTCTAGAGGAAATTTGTAGAAATATATTATATTGCCCTTTGAGTTGCCTTTACACATAAAGCGCCCCAAAAAAAGATCTGGTCATGGTGATGGACAATTTGTTTCTACAAATAATCCTAATGTGTATATTCAGTTTTAGATTTAGTTGAATTGTTTTTTATTATATCAGCAATGCTAAATTTGTAGAACTCTTAAAAATCCTGCCAAACATACTTAAAATTAATTTAAGGATAGTTATGTTTTCTATATAGCTATGTATTTGTAGCAGTACCCTATTGGAGGGCTGCTGAGTGTTGTAGTCCATCTGTCACCCTGCCCAGTTAGGCACATACTTATTCAGCCTCAGACCGAAAAACAGTCCTTGCATTTTTATTGAGGTGAATAAACTTGGATGGGGATGGGATATTCATGGGATGCCCAAACTGATTGCAGAAAAATATATATGGGACCGACTATATACACCCCTGGTATATACAACTCCAATCTTTAACTCCAGCACATCACTTGCTTGCAGACTCTCTCCTCAACACCTCCAGCACATCACTTGCTTGCAGACTATCTCTCCTCAACACCTCCAGCACATCACTTGCTCGCACTTCCTGGACCAGCTAGCACTGATTTGTAGGCTTGACACTGGCTCAGCCAGACCTAGGGTGAATCCCTTTACAGGCAGGGACCGCGGGCCCCTTTAGTGTAGCACATATATGGTAGTCCTTAGTGCTAGCTGTCTGCGTGGGTACTGAGCCCAGTACCACATCTTCAGGCCCTGCCAGCCCTCCTGGCTGCAGCTGCCTCTCTCTTCACTGCCCAAAACACCACAGTCCATCCTACTGTCTCTACACCCATTCCAGACTGCAATCTCCCAGTCCTCTCAGACATGCCTCCCCAGTCCTCTCCTGACTGTGTGTCACTCACCAACCCTCTTGGCTGCAGCCTGTTGTTCCACTCCTGAAGACTTTGCCTGGCAGTGCTCTCCCCCTGTCTTCTCTTGCTCCCATGCCACCTGTCCAGGACACCTCCTTGTGTCATGAGCAGGGTCCTGTACATACCCGAGCCCCAGGCCCAAGGCCCCCCCCTGAGACTGGGGAGCTTCCTCAAAGGCCGGACAGCCTAACACCCCATCTACAGCTTGCACCCGGACAACTCTTCTGCAGCTGGGCTGACCCTGGGTATTTACGGAGGCTGCCCCCTGCAAATCAAGATTGGAGATTGGTCAGGGGTCTTCCAAAACATGTCAAAGGTAGGTTACTGTGCTGTCTGTGAACAACTCTAAATCAATTAATAAAGTGATATATGGTCAATAGTGAATTGCTGCAACTTTATGTGAGACATACACAATAAATCAACTGGAATAAAATAAGCTGCACTGTGTTAGTAGTGAGAAGAAAAATATAGTGACATTTGAATCATATAACATCAGAATCAATGAGGGCTACAAACCCTCCTAATACACTGATGATGTTACAAAACAAAAACATGTGAACTCATAGATGAGCATATAAATCACAGAAAAGGGGGCTAAGGTGCCCTCTGAGTGTCCATTTCACTCTATTGTGTTGCTAAAAAGAAAAATGTTCCACAACATGCAAGACTCAAAGCAACAGTTCATATAGAAGTTCCTCAACCGACTGATCCACGGTGACATATGACAAAAACACCCAAGAAGATGTGACAGGGTATGATAGGAAAGGTCCACCACCTTTAAAAACACTGCCGCTTACCAGCTGGATAGATCTCTGTTTAAGGAGAGCGCATTCGCCTGTGGCTTATATCCCAGCCCTGTGTCTCTGTGCTTGGCAGCAAGATTTCCCAGATCCTCTACTCTGGATGTCTTCGGTATTACCAACAGTTTGTGGAGTGGTCTTGCGAAAAGTATCTTCCCTTGAATGATGTTGGTAATGACCGCTTTCCTCAGAAAACTGTATTCTGCTAGTGTCGAATTAATGGACTCAATCTGCTGTTTACATGCCTGACAGTGACCACCATTAGTGACTTTGGTAAGTTCCCCCTCCAGTATTCACTGGGAATACCAAAAGGGTGTTACATATTTTATTGGGATTTTATGTGCTAGACCAACACAAAGTGGCACATAATTGTGAAGTGTGGAAGGAAAATGATAAATAATTTTCAACATTTTTTACAAACAAATATGTGAAAAGTGTGGCGTGCATTTGTATTTAGCCCCCTGCGTCAAAAACACCCTCCAACAGGATTATGCCACAACAATTTTTGCTAGCAGCCCTGATTAAAGGGGAGTCTTTAGTCCCCTGAAACGTGCTGGCCTCTTTTTATTGCTGAAACTTCAAATAAAATACAAATTATTTACCTCTTTGATCACCGGGCACTCTTTTATCCTCATTTATTCTACTGTGTGTTTAGCCAATCATGGCTCAGGGGCTAAGTCCATGCCCCACACTATATAAGGCTGCTTTTAGGGCAGCTGTATATAGTGTTATGAATGAGAGAAATTAGTTAAAGTCAGGTTAGTTAGTGATGTGCAGGCAGTTAAGAATATATATATATATATATATATATATATATATATATATATATATATATATATATGCAGTATTTTTAAGTGTAGTGAGTGTAATGTAGACTATATACATATCCTGTGGTTTGATGAGACCAAGATAAATGTATTTGGTTCAGATGGTGTCAAGCCTGTGTGGTGGCAACTAGGTGAGGAGTACAAAGAAAAGCGTGTCTTGCCTACAGTAAAGGGTGGTGGTGGGAGTGTCATGGTCTTGGGCTGCATGAGTGCTGCCGGCACTGGGGAGCTACAGTTCATTGAGGGAACCATGAATGCCAACATGTACTGTGACATACTAAAGCAGAGCATGATCCCCTCCCTTCGGAGACTGGGAGGATTTTTTTATCCAATTATCTTTAAAACTGAAAAAAGCCCATAACAAACTTATTGCTTTGATAACTAAACTATATGATGACTTATTTGCCCTACATAAACAAACAAAAGATGTAATATTATCAAAATTTATCAAAAATCCCCACATGATTCTGCAAATTCACTCCACAGTTTTCTAGAACAGATAAAACTTCCTACACTTACTGCACAACATGCTGAGATTATGGATAAACCTTTTACATATGATGAACTTGTTCAAGTTCTTAAGACACTGAAATTAAATAAATCTCCAGGACCTGATGGTTTACCCAACGGTTATTTAAAAAAAATACACTGATCTATTAATACCCCATCTGGTCTTGTAATGTAATAACCTAAGAGATGGAAACTTTGTTCTGAAAGATGAAAACATAGCATTTATTAGCGTAATTCACAAACCACATAAAGACCCCGCAGAAATATCAAATTATAGAGCTCCCTAATTAACTGTGACCTTAAAATTCTTACAAAAGCTTTTGCATTACGTCTTACTTCTTTCTTAGAACCAGGGCTTCTTTTCTCAGAGAATAGGTGCAGGAACTCCCCCCTTCTGAGTCACCCCTTGTCTCTACTCCATACTTTGTGGTGTTTGTTAATAACAACAAGAAAGACAGTAAAATTGATTCCTTGTAGCTAGCAACAATGGACCCCCCAACAACTATAGAGCCACATTAGACTTCCAACAGCCAGCATCAATAGACCCTCCCTCAATAGTAGATCCCTCCCCAGCAACATAAGACCCACCCCAGCAGCAAAAGATCCTCCACCAGCAACAATAGACCTCTCCACTAACAATAGACTCCCCTTCCCGTAAAAATTGATCCCCTCCAGCAACAATTGATTCCCCAGTAGCCAGCATCAATAGAACCTCCAGCATACATTCATTGCTGCAAGTGCCGGAACTGCATTCCCCCGCGTTTTTGCTGAAAAAAAAGCCCTGCTTAGAACATTACATTCATAAAGACCAATCAGGTTTTATCAGATTTTCGGCAAACTTCAGTTCAAATCCGAGGATCAATAAACATTATCACAGCTGTCCATTCACATTTGGACTCCCTATTAACTCGACATGCTAAGGCCTTTGATAATTTTTCTTGGGATTATTTATTCACAGTAGGAGTGCTTTATACCACACTCCTATTGCACATACAGTATTCTTCTTAAAGGTCATACATCGGATTCCATAACTATACAACATGGTTCATGACAAGGTTGCCCCTATCACCTTATTGTGGACAATACAAACAAATGCACGTTTTTTGCAAATGATGTTTAATGTACATTACTTCCCCTCATACAACCATACCTAATCTATTGAAACTTTTAAACTCTCTCTGAATTTACAGTTACACTACTTAAACATAATTTTGAATTCCAATGGGCCACTCATTCTCTTTCTTATCTAGGAATTCAGTTGACTTCTTCCATATATACTTTATACTCAGCAAATTATCTTCCTATGTATAGAAGGCTTTCAGAAGATATAAATAAATGGTCAGGGCCAAAACTTTCTTGGTTTTGAAATATTTTTTCAGTCAAGATGAATATATTACCAAGAAAGTTATCTCTCTTTCGAATTCTCCCTATCCCAATTCCTAAACAAGACCTTCTTATTCTTCAAGAAAAATCGTACACTTTATTTGGGGACATAAACACCCTAGAATTAATAAAGTAACAGTTTCCACTTTAAAAAAAAACGATTTCTTACTATCATGCTGCACAGATAGTCCAATTAACAGTCACCACTATCCCTGGTCTCCTCATTGGGATGACATGGAAGATCTTACACGCTCCAAAGGCTCAATTGCAGCTATGATGTGGATTCATAGTAAATTAAGACCCTGAATCTTATGTCATAGTCTTTCATTCTCTTTATCTTTATCTCTTTACAAAATCTTTGTTCACCTCATACACCTTTATCTCCTTTGTTTGATAATCCTGAATTTATACCTGCATATTCTTCTGAACTTTTTCAATGGTATATAACAATGGTATATAAATAGGGTTTTATCACGTATTCTACACTTCTTATCTGGGAATAAATTGTATTCACTGGATTATTATGAATCTGTATTACAATTACCTCCCTCTCGATATAACCTAATTACTTTATTCTTACAAAATAAACTCAGTAAACTTAATGAACCACTCCTGTTATTGCCTTTGAAAAATCTTGTACTACTAGAACTCCATAAACAGGTCATATTTCTATTATATTCCATATTTTGATTGATCCCAGGCATAAACACCCATATAAGGAATGTTGGGAAAAATATCAAAATTTTCTTTGGAACTTAGTTTGTTATAAACTATCAATAATATCGCCAAAATTTCGATCAATACGTCTTTAGTTGAATCTAATTACAAAACTCCATTGTGATGGTACATGGTTCCATTAAGATTAGCTAAAATAATTTGACAAATCTCTTCTAAATGCTTTAGGAACACAATTGGTGGCATTGTCCCAAAATATTCTAATTTATACATGGAATTACCAAAATATATATTAATAAATCCCCATAGATTGCTCTCTTTCAAAAAAATTATATGAGCTTAACCACTTAACGCCCGCCGCACGCCTATTTACGTCCACAGAATGGCACGTACAGGCAGAAGGACGTATATATATGTCCTTGTCTTCTAGCGGGTGGGGGGTCCGATCGGGACCCACCCGCTGTGTGCGGCGGGCGGCTTACCTCGGGGAGCGATCCGGGACGACGGTGCGGCTATTCGTTTATAGCCACTCCGTCGCGATCGCTCCCCGGAGCTGAAGAACGGGGAGAGCCGTATGTAAACACGGCTTCCCCGTGCTTCACTGTGGCGGCGTATCAATCGAGTGATCCCTTTTATAGGGAGACTCGATCGATGACGTCAGTCCTACAGCCACACCCCCCTACAGTTGTAAACACACACTAGGTGAACCCTAACTCCTACAGCGCCCCCTGTGGTTAACTCCCAAACTGCAACTGTCATTTTCACAATAAACAATGCAATTTAAATGCATTTTTTGCTGTGAAAATTACAATGGTCCCAAAAATGTGTCAAAATTGTCCGAAGTGTCCACCATAATGTCGCAGTCATGAAAAAAATCGCTGATCGCCGCCAATAGTAGTAAAGAAAATATAATTAATAAAAATGCAATAAAACTATCCCCTATTTTGTAAACGCTATAAATTTTGCGCAAACCAATCGATAAACACTTATTGCGATTTTTTTTACCAAAAATAGGTAGAAGGATACATATCGGCCTAAACTGAGGAAAAAAAATGTTATATATGTTTTTGGGGGATATTTATTATAGCAAAAAGTAAAAAATATTGAATTTCTTTTTAAATTGTCGCTCTATTTTTGTTTATAGCGCAAAAAATAAAAACCGCAGAGGTGATCAAATACCACCAAAAGAAAGCTCTATTTGTGGGGAAAAAAGGATGCCAATTTTGTTTGGGAGCCACGTCGCACGACCGCTCAATTGTCTGTTAAAGCGATGCAGTGCCGAATCGCAAAACCTGGCGTGGGCATTTAGCTGCCTAAAGGTCCGGGGCTTAAGTGGTTAACTAAACACACCAAACGCTTTTCTATATTATCCTAGCCGCTAGAATAACCATTTCACATTGTTGGAATCCACCTGGAGTATCGTTTGATTTTGTCATACAAAATTCTAATTGGGTCATGATTAATGAAAAATTAACTTGCCTGTTACACAACTGCATGGCTGTTTTGACAAAATGTGGCAACCTTGGATACAATATTTATCTATGAATATTGAGAATTGATAAAGATAACATCTTAACTGTCCTTATCTTACCCACATCTTTCTTTCTTATCCTTCCTTTCCAATTTTTGAATACTTTAAATCCCAGTTGGCATCTAATCCATCAGAGATGTTGTCCTTGTTTAGAACTAATTTCTCCTACAAAAATGGGTTCTTATCTATACCCAACCTCTAATGACCCTGGATAGAGTGAAATTCAGATTAACAAACATGAATCTAATAATATTTAAGTCTTACTAATATAATATTGCATTGTTTTGATACATGTTGTGGATCCAAATCCAATGTTACATTGTTATTATTTTTTAAATGCTTACTATGTATTACTTGGAGCATGAGCTCCTAAGCATCTGTGTATGCTATATTCTATGGGCCAGATTCACAAAAAAGATACGACGGCGTATCTCCTGATACGCCGTCGTATCTCTGTTTTAGGGGCTTCCTAACTATGCGACTGATTCATAGAATGAGTTACGCATAGTTTGCCCTAAGATCCGACAGGTGTAATTGTTTTACACTGTCGGATCTTAGGATGCAATACCGCGGCCGCTGCTGGGGGGAGTTTGCATCGTAAACCAGCGTCGGGTATGCAAATTAGTACTTAAGGCGATCCACAACGGTTTTTCGCGTTCGCTATGTTGCTGCTAGTCTAGTTTCCCATCGCAAAGTTAGTCGTTGTTTTAGCTGCCCTAACTTTACACAGCCCATGTTAAAGTATGGCCGTCGTTCCCGCGTCGAAATTCAAAAAAATTTTTCTTGCGTAAGACGTCCGGGAATACAGAAGTACGCTACGCACGTTGCCGTTCGAAAAAATTACGTCACTTCGCGCAAAGCACGGCGGGAATTTCGAAACGGAGCATGCGCAGTAGGTCCGGCGCGGGAGCGCGCCTAATTTAAATGGCACACGCCCCTTTGAATTATGCGGGCTTACGCCGGAGGCCGTCGGCGTAGGTTTTCATTGCAAGTGCTTTGTGAATCAGGCACTTGCGATGAAAACTTGCGGCGGTGTAACGTATCTACGATACGTTACGCCGCCGCACTTCTACGTGAATCTGGCCCTTTGTTCTTACTTTCAACATTTTTGTACAAATATCAAGAACAAAAAGTTACAAATGTGTCTGTGGTCCTTTATAGGCATTTTAAAATAAACAACCATCCATTTGCATAAAGATACAATCTCATTATCACAATTTATTTTGAACAAGGGTGGTTTATTACAATAACATAGAACAAATTATAGCTTCATAATTTTGAAACATTTTCAGCTGTTACAAAAGAAAATCTTGGATGTGCCACATTGCAAGATCTTTCTTTGTAGGCCAATTATAAACACATTAGATGTTCATTAAGGTACATTAGAAGAAAGATGCTATACTGTTACATTTATAGGAAGTGGCATTGCATTAGGGCAGCTAATATAGCCTATTAAAAGGTATTATAGGAAACAATTCAGTTTACAAGTGTAACAGAGAAAGCAGGAAATGCTTGTTAGTAATTACTGACAATAGCTTTAAATATAACTGCACATTGTTTGCTGCAGATATTTTGTTAGATGGAATGTAATAAAATAAAGGGAATTAGTAAATGTATCTAGCATTGTGCTTGTTAATTTATTATGTTAGGGGGTGACTACCTATTAACTATATTGCAATATATGTAAACAAAAGCTACAATTTCCATCTATTCGTGTCATAAAGTGAATTTATAGTAAAAACTTTGTTTAAGCTTTGGATAAAGAGGTGAAAAATTAGAACAGCCATCAGGTTTTATAGTTGTTCGGGACAATTGTTTTACCATACAGGAAGTGAAGGAAAATACCCAACAACAAAACATGCAGAAGTACATTTTTTTTTTTAAGAACGGGAATGCAAGAACCTCTGTCTCAGTCTCTGTTGACTATACTATTTCTCTTCCTATCTGGTAAAAGCTTGAGCGTAGGACAGAAAATAAGAAAAATCTGTTTAACAGAACCCCCATATTGCAGTAGAAATAATTACTAATTCAGAAAAAAGTAGATATGTACTGGATTGCCAGAAGAGTAAGTAAGAATTATGATTTGCTTTATTTCCTTATTATGATAGGTTTAGCCACATCCACCCTACTCTATATTTCTTGCACGAGTATCTCAAGCACAGCATGTGAGGGGGGGGGGGGGGTGTGGAGGAAAATCTCTTCATTTTGTGCACAGTCAGGAACAATAAATGTTATCTCTGCCCTACTTTATACAAAACTAATATAGGCTTCAGGGGGCAAATCCTCAAAAAACCTGCCTAACTTAACTTTTAGCAGTTAAGTTACACTGGCGGAAAATTTCTACCTAAGTGCCCGATCCACAAAGCACTTACCTAGAAATTTTCGGCTGTGTAACCTAAGAGCCTCCGTCGCAAGGCGGTCTTCTCATCCAGGGGGCGATGACAATTTAAATGAGGCGCGCTCCCGCGCCGGACGTTCTGCGCATGCGTGTGACATAATTTTTCCCATTGGGCAGCGCGCAAAATTACGTTACGTCGGGCTTTGTGGATTGCGACGGGACAATAAAGTTGCGTCGGGAAAAAAAAAAGTTACGCGGCAAAAAATAAAATTTGAAATTTAAAAAAAAACGCGGCGATCGAAAAAAAGGTATGTTTTTACAAGGTGTTACTAAACACTAAATAAAATATTTGAGAAAAAATGTTTGGTGCTCACACTTAATGCTCAGGCAGTGGAACCTCAGATTGTGAGTAACACGGTTAACAAGCGTTTTGCAATACGAGCACTGTATTTTTAAAAATCCTGACTCGGTTTGCAAGTGTTGTCTTTCAAAACAAGCAGGTTTCAAGCCACAGCGGTGTGCAGTACCGCGTTTGGCTTGAAGTGGGGGGCGCCCACTGATCTGAGCTGTTCGGAGCTGTTCGGAAATGCTCGGAAAGACTCAGAAATACTCCATTCCTGAGCCTTTCCGATGTCAGCCGAGCTGTCTTTGGGCCTTTTCGTGTGTTCCCGAGGCTCTCCATTGAAGTAATGGCATGCCATTGAAGTAAATTCTGAACTAATTATTTTTCTTTCCATTGACTTTAATGGGGAAACTCGTTTGATATGCGAGTACTTTGGATTACGAGCATTCTCCTGGAACGGATTATGCTCGTAATCCGAGGTTCCACTGTACATAAATATGCACTCACTACAATTAATGTGACCCCTTGGTTAAGAAGGGCATATGGCGCTTTATTGCAGACCTGGGGTGAGTCTCCACCCAATCTCATAGACAACTGGTTCTCCCTTTCACTGGACAGTTCTCCTCGATTCTCTCCCAGACAGTAATCAGTCAGCACCAGAAAATATATGCTATCATTGTGCAGCATTTATTGAAAAAATTAATTCCCATAAAGATTAAAAAATGTATGCACTTATATTTGCTAGTGCCTAGTATATTGGCACCAATACACCAATACACACCGGCTATTTCCAATGACATTGCTGCCACTATGTTTGCTGGAGCCCGCGTCTGTTCCAAAACCTGATGTGATGTCACAACATTCCCGGAAACTGGTGTGCGTAGTACCTCCTCTACATGTTTCACTGTAATATCTTCTTCCGGAAGTGCATACATTTTACAAACAATTTTTATTAAGTGCATATATTTTAAATCTTTATGCAAACATTTTTATAAATAAAAATATTGCACAATGATAGAACTGTGCAGGGAAAGGCAGAACAATAAAGTGCTATATGACCTTCTTAACCAAGGGGGTCACATTAATTGTGGTGAGTGCATTGGTGTGTCATGCATGGTAAAGTAATAGGAAGAGAGCACAGAGCACTTTTGCACACTGGTTGTATGGGATTTAAATTGGGTACTATAGAAAATTGTATGGTTAAAGTGGAGTTACACTTAAAGGGGCAACTACTATATATATATATATATATATATATATATATATATATATATATATATATATATATATATATATATATATATATATATATATATATAAAATTTGCATACACTAAGGGAATATTCACTATTTGATTTGACCAATAACGAATATGCTGTCATGGTTAGACGTTTCCAATCACAGCTTGTTGTCTTCCATTGTCAATGTGGAACCATCAAGTTTTCCTTGGTTTGAAGGGATAGTGGACTAGTCTGGTAAATATCTTATAAATCAAACATTTGGGATGATTTCCTTAAAGCTGTACATTGTAGCCAATCAGCTTCTAACTTTGGCTTGTTCAGTTAAGCTTTCGCAAATAAACTGGAAGATGATTGGCATTTATGTAGAGCGGCACCAGATTTTGCACTCTCCAGTTTTAGTAAATCAACCCCATAGTCTTTAGAGATCATTTGAATTCCTTCCTGGTTGGCTCTTACGAGATCAGCTCTTCATCTGCATTATAAAGATAAATAAAAAAAATCACGACCGTGTTATGCAAACTTCCCACTGGTACAGTGAAAGGAAGAGCTAAAATTGTGTATTCAAGATAATGCTTATTCTTATAGTATTATATGGATATTATTCAACATTACAAAACAAAATATAATGTATCATGTATTTGCCATGTTTAGAAGATAGTTGTAAACATGGCTTACAAGATGTCTTTACTAACTTACTGTATATAACATTTAAAACTCTTGAATTCAAATTATTATTGCATCATGCCTTATATTTAATTCAAATGACACTGTCTTTGTTAACAGTTATTCAAACAATTTGCATATGAAGTAGATATGCAGCTTGGATAGACAAATTAACTCCAACCTTAACAAGCAAAATTATGTATTTGTATATATTCACATTAACCTTGAAGTAAAATTCAATTTCTTCTCAAGGTTATTCCAACTGCAATAGGTTTTCATCATTGGTTTCTAATGCATGAATTGTCATAGAGATAGCTTGACCTATGATTCATTGATTTACAATGAATTACATAAGTTTGAAACAGGAAACAGGCAATGCAAGTATTTAGGTTTTGTTTATATGAACCCAATACTTTAAGCTACAATGTTGAATTTGATGATTTCTTTATAGATTTTTGATGCTTTATTTTGTCATGTTCTTAATTAAAGGAGAATTACAGCCATAGCTTGTTTGGCTGTAATTCTTCTGTGGTTTACAGCAGTGCAGTTCGTTCTGCACTCCTGTGACCTGTTTTCAGCACACAGTTGGCTGAAGCCTGCTGTCGGCTGACGTCACAGAGCCGGTCCAGGCTCGGTCAATATCATTAAGACAATGAAGTTGGGATCCACCCACATGCCTGGACCAGCACACGCCCCATCCTCTCAGCGAGCCACTGAGAGCCTGAACTGAGCATGCAAGTGGGGACAGAGAGCTGCTGACTGACAATCACCAGTCAGAGTAATGCTGCATCCACCTGTCAGAAACTATGAATCAGACCGAGACAGAAGTACAATTAAATCACACTTGTTTAATAATAATAGTATAAGGTAAACAGAGCAATGTAGTCAAATCATAGCCAGAGTTTGGTAACCGGAACGGATAGTCAGACAAGCCAAGACATCGGGAAGCCAGAGATCAGAGTACTTCAAGACATGCCAGGAAATCAGGAAACCAGAGAATCTGCATAGTCTAACAGCAAACAGGATCAGGAACCAAAAGGAATGTCAGCCATGCAGGTCTTCAACAGTTACACAGGAGAGTCTCTGGATGTGTTTGACCAGGGCGAAGGCAGAGGTCATCTGGGCTGGACGGCTTTAAGTAAGCAGGACTGATGAGCAGGATATCATACACAGGTGAGTCACTGTGAAGAGATAGGAGCTGGCAATTAGCGACAGCTGAGTGGCCAGCTCAGAGAAGGAAGGGCTGGGCCAGCCCTAACAGTACCCCCTCCTCAACTACCCCTCCCCCTCAAAGGACCACCAGCCTTGAGGGGAAAATGTCTATGGAAATCATGGAGAAGGACAGGAGCATGTACGTCCGAGGATGAGATCCAAAAGCATTTCTCCGGACCGTACCCTTTCCAATGCACCAAGTACTGTATGCACCCACGGAACCTACAAGATTCAACAATGGACTGTACTTATATAACAATAGAACTCCGGCGCTGTCAATGGGATGGGCTAGGGGGGGCACTGCTGCAGTCACCTGTGAGTCAATCCTAAAAAAAATTGGGTCAAGTGAAAAAAGTGGTAGTGTCTGCGCTGTGTGACCAAGTGGGATGTGGTTAAATAACTGTTCTAAGAGTACTAGCTGGGTGATGTCATCTATGGTATGAGCGTGGCTTTCCTGGAACCAGCCCTTAAGGTGCAGACGATGTATCCACTCCACGTATGTTATGTTGGTTTGTTCCCGGGATTCTCGAAACTTAATCCGGCTGGCTTCGGGTGTAATGGCAAATCGGGCTAGCAGAGCTTCTTTTACCCAGGCATAGTCTTTAGCGTCCTCATCCTCCAGGGCCCGATACGCATCTGCCGCAATGCCAGGTAAATTACTCGCCAGTAAGGCATCCCAATCTTGGGACAGTACCTCATATATCTGGCATAGTCTCTCAAAGTCCTGCAGGAACACTTCAATTTCCTCCTCTCCTTCCTTAAATAGTTTGAACGCCCGAAAGGGCAACTTACGGAAAGGCGCTGCATCTTTAGGTGTTGTCTCCGATTGCCGTATTTCTGCCATTCTCCGCTCATATTGCTGCTCTAGTTCTCTCTCTCGTCCTGCAGCTGGATGTCTCTAATGGCATTCTGTATGGTGGTCTCTGATGGGTTAGCACCATATAATGCCAACCGCTCTCAAACTCGTTGCTGAAACAAGTCTTCAACTGACCGGGGTCCTGCATCACCATCCCTCTGATCCATCTCGGCTGGCTCACTGATCAGGGGGGCCTTGTTCTTTGTCCTACCGGTCCCTCCACCTCTCTCAAGTAAGTCTTTCAGCGTGGCTCTCCTGCATGCTGCATAGCTGGTCATTCACTGTGGTGGTTTGGAGTGTCCCAGTAACTGAAGAGCAAATCCCACCGCTGCCAACCAATGTAACAAGAACCTTGCTCGCTCGGTTCCACTCTCCCGACACTCCTCTGCTGCTATTGGATCAGATTGCAGATGGCAACGTCTGATAGTTCGGCTATTCGAACTACAGCTATGTGCCGTTCGAATCCATTTGTGATAGTTCAGAACAAACACCAGGCAAGCTGTATGTAAGTTCAAACAGGAATCTCTTATTGGCTGCACACAACACAGTTTTATACATAGCAGTTTGAACACCCTGCCTCCAACAACCACTTTGGTCAATTGTAAAGTACATAGTAGTTCTCAATTAGGTCCTCTTGGCCATGCAAATGAGGACTTGAAACAGGGACAGCAGGGATTGGTCCGATAGTTTGAATAGGAGGACTGATATGTCTAATTCCACAGAAGCCCCTGGGGGTAATTAAAGTACATAAACAAACAGTCAAACACAGAACAATGCTTTTCTTTCAGACCATGGAGCCGTCTGGAGGGGGGTTAGCCTTAAGACGGCAAAAAAGACCCACCACTGTGTAACAGATTCAAAGGAGAAATACTTCAGTATTCCAATGTTCATGACAATGGGCATTTGTTTTTTTATGAGATTTTAAGATCACTCAAAGGTGGAGACACATGGAATGGATTTTGAGATACTAGACATTTTTCATCCGGAAAATAAATTTATTTAGTTACTCCCGAAAATTAATTTTTATTTAATTTGTTTATTTAAAAAATGCATTTGTCCGAAAATCCGAATTAATTAACGTTGAATCTGTCATTGAAGGCTTATGGTGTCTGTCGAATATTCTAAGAAGATTCAACGGAGCAGCTAAACTGTACGACGCCGCAATTGAACCTCAGATATATTGCAACAAGAGAAGTAACTGATCCAGGCATAAATTGAGGCTTTTGTTTTTTTGTTTTTTGGTGAGTGTTCATTTTGGCAGGTGGTTGTGTATCACGGATTGGTGGAAGTCTTTTCAACACGGATTTAGATTTGTGCACGTGGGTTTGACTACCCATTTTTGAAGAGGATCACTGACTTTTTCTCCAATATCTATACCGTTTACAGTTTCTTTCATGTT
The DNA here is from genome assembly GCF_905171775.1 of Rana temporaria. NCBI lineage: Eukaryota > Metazoa > Chordata > Amphibia > Anura > Ranidae > Rana > Rana temporaria. The sequence continues at coordinate 183,512,477 of NC_053490.1, read as the reverse complement.
TTAATTTTACAATGAATGATATATATTGATGGATGTAATTAGTATTCACCGTCACAGGGTTGGCACAGTTATTCACTATAATATTACATTGTTTATCTTAAACCATTGGTGTGGAATTTATGACTGCCGCAGATCCGACACATCAATTTAAAGAACACAATACAATTTTAGAACACACATTATTTATTTTTGTATCGGTGACATAAAACATTGTGCATTTGTATTCAGCCCCCTTTACTCTGATACCCCTAAATAAAATCTGATGGAACCAATTGCCTTCAGAAGTCTCCTAATTAGTAAATAGAGTCCACCTGTGTGTAATTTAATCTCAGTATAAATACAGCTGTTCTGTGAAGCCCTCAGAGGTTTGTTAGAAAACCTTAGGGAACAAACAGCTCCATGAAGGCCAAGGAACACATCAGACAGGTCAGGGATAAAGTTGTGGAGAAGTTTAAAGCAGAGTTAGGTTAAATAAAAATCTCCCAAGCTTTGAACATCTCACAGAGCACTGTTCAATACATCATCCGAAAAATGAAAAATGCAGTAAATGAAAGCATGTAAACAATTGAGCCGGCCGGCTCCTCGATCTAGCACCCCATATCTTCCAGGTCTAGCGCGTGAAGCGGTGACGTCAGAACGTCGCTCTCTCAACATTTTGTCACTAGACCACGTCCCTCTAGTGACGAAATGTTGGGAGAGCAACGTTCTGATGTCACCGCGTCAGAAGCTAGACCCGGAAGATACGGGCGGCTAGATCGAGGTGCCGGCCGGCTCGATTGTTTACATGCGTTCATTTACTGCATTTATGTAAGTGTTCACTTTTTTACGATCTTGATTAGATTTAAAAGGGTTTTATGCTACGTGAGCCTTTTTATTTTATGTGGCATATCCCGAATTGGTATACTGCGCGAGTCACTCATGCAAGCAGAGATTTCCCTGAGGAGATCCCAGGTTGAGATAATTGCTACAATGCGCTAACTGATCTCCTGTAATTAAGAGATCAGTGTATTATTCAGATGGAAGCACTTTTCTGTCACCACTACTTTCTGGATGCTATGGATTATTTGCACTTTGGAGACATCTCTGATGTACATGGACATTTATGGTGTTTCACAATATCACTAGTGTCAACATTCAAGGATTGGTTTATATACCTTGCATGTGGACTGATATCCATTCACTTTCTTTAGTGGTTGTGTAGCACTTTAGGTCTCATAGACCCTTATCACTTATTGTTTGTTTTGTTAGTAACTTACTCCTCAATTTATTATTATTAATTTTAACCCATTAGCACTGCTTTCTTTTCTTTATTTTGTCCAGTGTTTGTATAATATTTATAATTGCCGCTTTCACATTTTTTTTTTTTTTTTAATAAGCGCAGTCATTTTTTATTGATATAGTTATGTGCAGATAGCTGCGCAAAATCGTTCCTGGATGCAGTCAAATCAATGTTATCTATCTGCACCAAACTGCATGTAATGAAACTGCAGCTAAATGCCGTGTCTGAATTGGGCCATAGGTAAGCATTGTGTCCGTTTAGCTGGGATAGATAACTTGAGAATCCGCAGCTAAAAGCACCATTCTATCTGTCCGTGTGAAAGGGGCCTTATGGTTAGATTCCTGTTTAAAATAGGGTTAGGATTACATTCTGTTTATTTTTCTACCATTAATACATGGAATTGAAAGAAAGCAAAGTATGCATTCAATTATAACACCGGGATTAGTTCTAATTTTACATGCCAAAATTCATGTGATACCAAACGGAAGATGATGCAGTGGTACAAATCACAGATCTGCATTACAGAGCTGGGCACTGAGCTGCATTACAGCTCTGATGTTAAAGAGGTTTATAAATAAGCTCAGTTTTTTTGCAAAACCCCCTTTAGTGGCCAATACCCAGACAGATAAATCAATAATTGTTTATAATTTTTATTTACTGGTTATTGGTCTTGATTCATCTCTCATTTGCCCTGATTCATCAATCTGCAATCTTGTGAGTTAATTAGAGCTTAAAGTATGCTACGGTATCATGATAATATTGGTTTAGAGGCTACTTTCCCATGCTTTAAGCACTTTTAAAGTTGCCCTAAATGTTATCGTAGCTTGATTCATCAGGCTACTTTTGCATACTTTAGGCACATTTAAAGCTGCCCGAAATGTTACTCTAGCTTGATCCATCAGGAACATAACCATAACATGATGTTCAGATACACAGTTATGCTAGCATTGACTAATGTGTATTAGTCAACAAAGAAAAAAATCTGTCTGCAGTAGTAGTATTAGGGAATTAGTAAATAGAAGCAGCAAAAATTACCTCTCTCATCTATAACTCCTACATTCCAGTTCCTCATACTGTGACTGCAAAAGGAAGCACAGGAGAGTTTGACATAAACAAAGCATGGTAGAAATTTGCACACTCGTTGTTGATGGTTTTCATATAATGATAGTACCCTGGTTCCACTTAGTCACTAACCTGGAACAAGTATGCAATTAGTGAAAACAAAAGTGACTAAGGGGTTGATTCACTAAGAGTTAAATAACGGCAAATAAAATGTTGTAAAATACTGTATGCTGTAAATCAGTTGTGAATATTCAATTCACTAAGAATTTTTAGTAAAATAACGGATGTATTTTTTTTTTATTACTCAGCAATTACCACATTTTCTCATGTGGTATTTTATCGCACATGTCAGGGTTGCTTAGGGACATTTCCATAAAGTCATGTGGTTTTTGAGGGTTAAATTAGGCTCTCTGTGGTTGTTCTGTGGGTTGCAATAGGCACCTCTTTCTGGGTCTTCTGTGGATGAATTAGGCTCTCTGTGGCTTGAATTGGGCTCCTCTCTGAGGGTAATATTTCACCCCTTTCTGTGTGTGCCCTGTGGGTGGAATTAAGCCCCTTGCTGTGGGTGGAATCTGTGGGTAGTATTGTGCCATTTTCTGCTGGTAGATTTGTGTCCCATTTTAGTGGTTCTATTTATGAGGAACATGTATGCAGGTCTCCTTGATTGGTATAGTTCACCATTTCTGTTGGTGTTTCCTAAGGAGCAATAATAAGTGCCCATTTGTGTGGGTATCTTTAGTAGGAAGATGTGCACATTTGTGTGGGTGTTGGGGGGTGGGATGGGTTCTGTTATACTGCGCAATTGTGTGGGTTTCCCAGATAAAAATATTGCCAATTTTTGTGGGTGTTGAGGGGTAACAGATGGCCTCTTTCAAGGACCATACACATAACTGCTATGTAAAGACCACTGTGTCCATTTTTGTTTTGGTTGTATATTTCTGACATGTCATGCTGCCACAATTGTTAAAATGGCTGGAAACGAATAAAAAAAAATGATTTGACCTTTTTATTGTCTTCGATTAGTTTTTATTAAGTGTACTTTGCAATTTGTTTAAATGTGTTGTGTTTCATAATTGTTGTTAAACCGCAGCCTAACGTGCAGCATTTGGATCAGCTCCTTGGTCAGCCGGAACTTTCATAGAGCCTCACCCTCTCCGAAGTGGTCCAGCAGGGTCCTCTCCGCAAAACATTGCAGAGCCATCACCACAACCCTCCTCCTCTGACGCCTTCTGAGCAAGTAAAATGGCAAAAGATTGCATTCAAAAAGCTCCATGCTTTCCAAGCTTTTATGCTGCTAAGCACTCTCAACTCCCAATCACTCCAACAGGAAATACAGAACTGATTACCGCCACCAAAAGGATGCTGTTAAATACCATGCTGTTTTTTAGTTCCTGTTCCATTTGTGAATTGGACAATTTTTTGCAATGTTTACCGACAATTTTTTATTTATTTTTTGTTATTTATGCCAAAATTGTTCGATTTTTTTTATGCATTGAACTATATCTAACACATGCAATAATTTATTTAAATGAGTAACATGATACCCTTATCGCATGCAGTAACATTTAGTGAATCGCCCCTTAAGTTATTTGATGCCATACGAAGCCTTAAGATAAACCTGGCAGCCAGGAAACCATAAGGTTCTTAAAAAAAATTGTATCTCTTATATGTCTATCATGAAATGATGCCTCTCAGTCAACTTAAGCCAGTAATCTCCAACAGCAAAAATTTATGAAAAATGTAATACGCTGACAATAGGTTTTTCATATTAACTTTCTAGTAAATGAGACAAGTAATTTGTTTAAAGCAAATAAGAATGGCAAGCTGAAAGATGTTTGCCACTTTCTTTTCTACCGTGATGTAGTTTTCACACATTATAATGAGATGTTAATTACACTTAAATTCCATTGACATTTTCCAAATGGGTACTAGCTGCTTAATGATCAAAACAGAAAGGTTTGAGCTTTCATCATCACACCAAAAAGGCTGACATGGTTTATATTTATTGAACAGCAGTATGTCTAGCTAATGACAATAACTCAAGCATAAGCCATCCTCTATTTAAATATACTCATGTTTAATTACACCATATGCAGTAAATGAAGGACCTTGTGACACCAACACCCAAGCTAAATGCTAGGACTTAATCAAATAAGTTGGATTTAGGTACTTTTCTCACTTTTAACTTTCTCATTGCTTCTTAATTTAATTTGTGACCTTCATTATGTAAGACTAACTTCATGCTTTAGCTTCCTTAATCCAGAGTTCCAGATGACTAGGCAGCATTAAAAGCTGGGGAGTAACTTTTTTGCACACCACTTGTAATATTATTAGTTCAAGAGACTGAACAACTGGTAGGGATTATTACTCCAGTAAGTTATTTAATGCTTTGACATAATGCTTTCTGCGCAAGTGAGATCTCAATTACAACTACTGTATATAATTCAAACCACATCTTAGGGTGGATGAGAAATGTTAACAAATACTTGAGGACATTTCAGCATTTAAACATCTTCAAAGGAATTTACATTTTTATACACAATATAGTTCAATTTTTGATTTGTAATAGGTTACCAATATAATGTAAAAAACATTCTAACTAAAATATATTGTATATAGGTATTTTGATATGTATATGTCTAGACAGTAGTTGGTGCCTACTAGACTTACTAAATAAATGCTGCTGTTTACTGAGCTTAATAGCTCAATCTCAAATTTACACACACAACTAACAAAGGAACAATTGAATTACCCTTTCCTGATTGCTTTGCTCAGCTTTGCCAGATTTATATTTAATGCCCCCCTTGGCCAACCCTTCTTACCCCAGGCAACTGGCTACCATTGGTATTCCAATGACATGATCAGGTGACATAGACACACAACATTCTTAGGCTGATTCAGCATAGATGGATTGAAATTTGGCTGGTTCAGCAGGGACCCATTGTGACCCATTTGTGACTGCCACTGCTCAACAGTAGTAAATCTTTAGATCAACTTCTGTCAAACTGGAATATTGAAAAACTTTTCCCGTTCAGCAGCTGCAGACACTGATCAGTGTATTCTGAGGAGTGACACTGTCAGAATTTAGTGTTTCAGCAGGGGGGGACTCCTCTATCCACCTTGCTTGCGTGGTTGCCCGCTGGGTGAACAAAACTATTTTTTTTTCAAAGGCAAGCTTCAGACTGGGAGCATGGCTATTAAAAGAGAACGTTTAACTTAATCTATGATACAGCACTTACAGCCTATGACTAGCTAGAATAGTAGGACACACTTTTTTTATATTCTGCCAGCAGTTTACTTTTAAGTGTATGGACCAAGGGTAAATGAACTGTAAGTACACATTAGAAAAGCCACAAACTGTGAAGGGATAGAATTAATGATTACACAGTCAAACAGCACTGGCATTTGTAATCTTTTATTGTACACTGAAATATGTTTCTGACAGTGAACAACATGACTTGTGGGAATCTTTGTTACAGCCCTGGCAGACCTGCTGTCCTAGGTCACAGGCTTTGCTTTGCTGACATTGCAGAAATCTGGCCCTGGCTGTGGTTAAGCTGTAATGCTCTATAAATTATGTGTCTTATTTATAGTATTTGAAAAAAAAACATTCCAACTAAAATATATTGTATATAGGTATTTTCATATGTATATGTCTAGACAGTAGTTGGTGACTACTAGACTTACTAAATAAATGCTGCTGTTTACTGAGCTTAATAGCTCAATCTCAAATTTACACACACAACTAACAAAGGAACAATTTAATTACCCCTTCCTGATTGCTTTGCTCAGCTTTGCCAGATTTATATTTAATGCCCCCCTTGGCCAACCCTTCTTACCCCAGGCAACTGGCTAGCATTGGTGTATGGACCAAGGGTAAATGAACTGTAAGTATACATTAGAAAAGCCACAAACTGTGAAGGGATAGAATTAATGATTACACAGTCAAACAGCACTGGCACGCGTTGCGACCATTTGTAATCTTTTATTGTACACTGAAATATGTTTCTGACAGTGAACAACATGACTTGTGGGAATCTTTGTTACAGCCCTGGCAGACCTGCTGTCCTAGGTCACAGGCTTTGCTGACATTGCAGAAATCTGGCCCTGGCTGTGGTTAAGCTGTAATGCTCTATAAATGATGTGTCTTATTTATAGTATTTGAAAAAAAATAAAGTTGCATAACACTTTTTTTTACAATAATGATATTTTTACCCCAGTGAACTAAACCACTTAAGGATGTCACAACACTGAAACATGTAGGGTTGTACTTCACTGATCCAGGAGAGAGAGAGTGTCTGTGAATGAGCTGCTGGCTTCTGTTACCTTTCCCCACAGTGTAGCTGTGTCTATGTTGGTTTAAAATGCGAGGGGAGGTTGCAGCCTGGTACTTTTTTGTGCAGTTACTCCAACTCCTTAATGTGAGTGCAAATTATGCTTTTATTCAATAAAATTTGTTTTATGGGTTATGCTATGAGACTTTCTTCTGTTTTTTGAGTTGAGCTTTGGTTTGAAGTACAATATCATGCCACTTACTGTGCATCAACTGCAAATATGTCTGAAATATTGGTTAGTTTGCACCTTTTTAGAGTTTATTTGTTTGAAGACACATGAAATTTGCCACGGTTAATTTACTCTTAGCACAGCACATTTTATACAGATGCTTCCACCTTCGGTTTGGGAGCAGTTCTAAGCCAAGTGGGAGCCGAGAGTGGTAAGCACCCTGTTGCATACATCAGCTACTATCCCGGGAGGTGGGGTATGCAGCCATAGAAAAAGAATGTTTGGCACTGGTGGGGGCCTTGAAAAAACGTCAGCCGTATCTTTATGGACGATCCTTCATGGTGCTCACACACCACAAGCCTTTGATCTGGTTAAATCGAGTATCCGGAGACCACGGGCGCTTATTGAGATGGCGTCTTGCCCTACAACTTTACTGTGCAGTACAGGCCGGGCCGACAAAACGGCAACGCAGATGGACTTTCCTGGCAAACTGAACTTTGATTGTACTATAGCTCCTGGACATCCTCAAGCTGACCCGTAAGGGGGGAAATATTGTCACAGACTTTGGGCTACAGGAGAATGGCCTAGAGAACTCTGTTATAATGGGTTCTTAAGTTGTCCAGACAAGGCTGGTCACTAATTGCTTGTGGCTTCTTATGCAACTTAGTCCTATGGGGGAACTGTCTAAGGAGGTCATTGTTATGATATTAGGATTAGCTCTACTGTGTAAGGTGACCTTTGTCTGAAATAATGGGAGTAGCCCTTATCTGATGGTTTGCTGTATAAATACAGTGATACAGTTCTAAAAATAAAGCAGTTCCTTTTCTGGTGTACTGCAATACTTGTGTTGTCTGGTCCTTGGGGTTTCTATAGCCAAATTCATTGGTCTTGTGTTCAATACCCAACAGGGTGTCCGGAGTCCGTCACATTATAACACATTCTCCTGGAGCCCAAAGTCTGTGACAATAACCATTTGAGAATTCAGACAGTTTAACTTTTTCTCACATTCACTGTTTGACTTTGTAACCGTAAATCAAGGTAGATTACTTGTTGAGGGTATAACAAAGCATGTACATATTATTTTTACTATTAAAATAGCAATTGTTTTAGCTTTAACAAGAGCTGTGCTGTGCTCTGACAGTAAACTTTGCACATTGGCAACATTTTATGATTCTGAAGCTGGGGATCATGGAATTTAAATTGCAAAATTATGTCATGTGATAGATAATCTGCTTTATTCTAGTATATGTACTATTCATTTTCCTACTAAGCCTTTTTTTTATGTGGTGTGCCTGTTTTTAATACGTTGAATTTCAGAATTCAGGACAATGGTTGACGATGCGCTTGGATGTAAGTAAACATAATCATTGCCGATGCGTATATTTAGAATATTTTCAATTTACAGACCAAGTAAACATTTACATCAATAATGTGTGGTATTTATTTTATGTATAACATATATTTAATCGATCAGCAGTTTAGGTATGTCAGAACAATGAAACATAACCACTAAATGGTTGCTACGGGCTACAAAACTTTCCCCTGTACTCACTGATGTATTACAAAAAGACAGTGTACTGCTATTAAGGGCCCCTTTTATGCTCAAAGTTTGAAATAATGTCCCCATTGTCAGTTCATTTGGCCCCCTTACAGTCACTTCACAAGCTCTAACATGTTAAGATCTGGCCATGCTTGTAGGAAGATAAAAGCTGTAAAATTCAAGCTCCACTACCTACCACAAGCACAGAGGTCATGCCCATTTTTAAAAATGCAATGCTTTTTTATCCTTGGTTCTTTGTGACTACCCACACCCCACTAAATCTCTAATCATTACAGTAGACCAGAACCCATAACCTGTAAGCTTTATACACACGAAATAGGTTTCTTTGTGAGTATCCATATTTACTGCACAATTATGCATTTAAAAAAAAACTTTATGAGGAAAACTGAAATGCATCAATGTAAAGAAACTGGTATTTGATCTGCAGCTACATTGCTGTTTTCTCTAAGGTCAGAAACATAAATAGCTTTATCACAACAGGAGAGATGGTACCAGTCTGCCCCTACATTTTTATTTTTTACAGAGGAAAAAAACACGCAGCAGTACCCCTGCTATAATATTTTTTATTTATTCAAAGAGTATTAAAGCTGAACTTAAAATAGAATTAAAAAAAGACTATTTAATGAAGTTATGTATTCATAAAGAAGGGGAAATATTTTGGCTTGGGTTTAGTTTAACTTTAATATATGTTTTTCAACTGATGCATTTAATATAGGTTATGTATTTTAATATTTACATAAAATGTTCATTTTACAAATAAACATTTATCACAGGGTGCTCTCTCTCATTTAAACATCCTTTTACCCTCCTCTGAATACAGCAGGCGAGGAAGGAAAGGAGCAGGCTCATAGTTATGTGTGTAAATTTAAGATTAAGCTGTTGAACTCTGTAAACAGCAAGTTTCATTTTAACAGGGCAGTAACGATTGGACAGATAACTAAAGAATATACATCTAAACATGTAAAAAGAAGCATTTATCACTGCGATAGCCAATCCCGAAGCTATTGCAGTCATCAAGTGATTGGGGACTGAGCTTTCCAGTTTTCGATCATTAGTAAGGGACCCAGGGCTCTCGTGAGGGCTTGGTCTCTGTGCGGCATGCATATATGTGGCATATATGTGACACACTTCAGTGAGGCTGCATATGTGTGTACAGGCAGTGGCAAGAGGTTAATCAGATGGTTTTTAGCATTCTCAGTGCTGTCTATCATTTAAAGTGAACCTATCATTAATCACACCTCACATTAATCAACGGAAATCAAGTAAGCACTTTCAGATAGCATTAAACATTTAAGTAAAAAAACACCTAGTTCTTGCCCTAAGTTCTTTATATCACTTAGACCCCAAGCAAATATAACATGGCCTCTGATATAAGTTGAGTTTTATGTATTTCATGTAATTGGAGACTGCCGATTATCTATTGTTTTCCAACATATGAAACCTAGTCAAAGAGATAAGTGAACCAGCAGAACGTAGCTCCTCCTAATATAATCAGAAAATATGGCTGCTCAAAAAGGAAGCTGATACTGAAACTTGTGAAAGGGTGTGTTGCAACAAACCGTATCCTTTATATCCACCTTACATAATACCTAACAGTCCAAAAAGTACTATGATACACCCCCTTTAGCCAACAGAATACTACTTCCTACAGTTTTCAAAAATACATACAGAATTTTTCTGATTGTCAAGGGCTTTGTGAAAAACATTTCCTTAGTTAAAACACATTTTTCATATGCCTCATTTAAAGTCCCAATCCTAGTTTTCTTTATATCATACAGAGATGGAGATGCGTTTTGTTGATACCCTTATACATTTATGCGTTTTTTCCAGTGCTCTTTACTACTATACCAAGCATAGGTAGGGGCAGTGACACACCCCCAGTCACCTGCCCTCCATCTACTCATCAGTATTTATATGCCTCTATTAAGGAGACTGAACAAGTTTAGTTAGGACTGCAGAACGCAGAGAGCCTTGGCGATGGCCTGCAGCTTAATCATGTATTTGCAAATGCGTGCAACCAATCCTCTGTTTTTAATGCACACAGTTAGACAGTTGAATTTGGTTTGCTGTTTGGGTGGTAAGTGTGAGCCTGGTTATTACGTATACAACTTTATTTATACTTACTTTTGCTTAACCACTTCCATACAGGGCACTTATACACCTTCCCGCCCAGACCAATTTTTAGCTTTCAGCGCTGTTGCACTTTAAATTACAATTGCGCGGTCATGCTACACTGTACCCAAACTAAATTTTTATCATTTTGTACCCACAAATAGTGCTTTCTTTTGGTGGTATTTGATCACCTCTGGGATTTTTATTTTCTGCAAAAAAAAAAAAAAATGACCGAAAATTTAGAAAGAAAATACATTTTTTTTGTTTCCGTTATAAAACATTGTAAATAAGTAAGTTTTCTCCTTCACTAATGGGCACTGATGATACTGCACTGACTGGCACTGATAAGGTGGCACTGATGGGCACCGATGAGGTGGCACTGATGTGGTGGCATTGATGATGGGCACCAATATGCGGCACTGATGGGCGGCACGGATGGGCACTGATGGGCGGCACGGATAGGTGGCACAGATGGGCACAGATAGGCAGCACGGATGGGCAGGGATAGGCGGCATGGATGGGCAGGGATAGGTGGCACGGATGGGCAGGGATAGGCGGCACAGATGGGCAGGGATAGGCGACACGTATGGGCACTGATAGCTGGCATGGATGGGCACTGATAGGTGGCACTGATGGGCACTGATAGGCGGCATGGATGGGCATAGATGGGCACTAACTAATGTGTTGTACTAATGGATGCCAATCAGTGCCAAACAATTCCTGCCAATCAGTGATGCCCATTGTGGGCACTGATTGGCATCCATTCTGGCACTGATTGGCATCCATTATGTGTCATCCCTGGTGGTCTAGGGTGGCATACCTTTGATTTAAATCCCTGGTGATCTAGTGGAATCCCTGGTGGTGGTGGTCCAGTGGGCATCCTCAGGGGGGCTGTGCTGATAATCGATCAGGACAAACCCCCCCTGTCAGAGGAGCAGCCGATCGGCTCTCCTCTACTCGAGTCTGACAGACGCGAGTGAGGAAAAGCCAATTACCGGCTTTTGCTGTTTACATCGTGATCAGCCGTGATTGGACACGGCTGATCACGTGGTAAAGTGTCTCCGTGAGAGACACTTTACCTAGATCGGTGTTGCGGGGTGTCAGACTGACACCCTGCAACAACGATCACCGCGATGCTCGCCCCCGGGGGCGTGCAGCGGCTCAGAATCCTGAGGACATCATATGACGTCCAGTCAGGATTCTACAACCACTTTGCTGCCGTCAATATGTCATTGGCGGGCGGCAAGTGGTTAAAAATGCATTTAATTTAAGTCCCAAAAACTCCCCCTTCAGTTAAAACAAATTGTGTCCTACTTTATACTTTATATAATTTTTGGTATTCTCCAGTTTCTGTGGATACAAGTTTTTATTTTTATTTTTATTTCATAAACATATGCAATTTTAAACCTCCATAACTCAAATGTGGCTTGATTGCTAATTTACTGCTTCATGTGTAATTAAATTGTATTAACACTGTATACATGGTTTATATCTATAAACAGTTTTATTCCCAACATTCTCTATCTAGTGATCGCTATTCTTATGCCAATCCTTGTCAAGTGGCGCTCAAGCTGCTTCCCCAGCTGTCATTTTTCTCTGGCTCTATCTCCAATTTACATGTTCAGTGTTAGAAGGGTAAAGCTTCACTCTTAATTACTCTAAGAGCAGAGCACAGTTTCCTGTGTATTCATTGTTCCTTTTCTTTATCACTGATTGCTTCATCTTTTCTTATAGTATAGTGCCCACACAAATGACAGACCGAGGCAAGCTATATTGAAAGCTTGGAACAAGAACATCTCTCCAAGAATACATTTGTGATGTTTATATCATTAACATTTCTGGTTTACTATTGAGAAAACAACACAACAAATAACACATACCTAGCAAAACCAAGTGTAGCAAGAAAGAAAATGAGCTGGGGACAAAAGACTGTTAGCATAGGAAGATGTTTTAATGAAGATGATTTTATACCTACAGTATCTCATAAAAGTGACCACTCACATTTTTGTAAATATTTTATAATATCTTTTCATGTAACAACACTGAAGAAATGACACTTTGCTACAATGTAAACTAGTGAGTGTACAGCTTGTATATCAGTGTAAATTTGCTGTCCCCTCAAAATAACTCAACACACAGCCATTGATGTCCAAACTGCTGGCAACAAAAGTGAGTACACGTACAAGTGAGTACAAGTGAAAATGTCCAAATTGGGCCCAAAGTGTAAATGTTTTGTGTAGCCACCATTATCTTCCAGCAGTGCCTTAACCTTTTTGGGCATGGAGTTCACCAGAGCTTCCAGGTTGCCACTGGAGTCCTCTTCCACTCCTCCATGATGACATCACAGAGCTGGTGGATGTTAGAAAGCTTGCACTCTTCCACCCTCCATTTGAGGATGCCCCACAGATGCTCAATAGGGTTTAGGTCTGGAGACATGCTTGGCCTGATCATCACCTTTACCCTCAGCTTCTTTAGCAAGGCAGTGGTCATCTTGGAGGTGTGTTTGGGGTCGTTATAATGTTGGAATACTGCCATGCGGCCCAGTCTCTGAAGGGAGGGGATAATGCTCTGCTTCAGTATGTCACAGTACGTGTCTGCATTTATGGTTCCCTCAATGAACTGAAGCTCCCCAGTGCCGGCAGCACTCATGCAGCCCCAGGCCATGACACTCCCACCACCATGCTTGACTGTAGGCAAGACATACTTGTCTTTGTACTCCTCATCTGGTTGCCGCCACACACGATTGACACCATCTGAACCAAAAAAGTTTATCTTGGTCTCATCAGACCACAGAATGTGGTTCCAGTAATCCATGTCCTTAGTCTGTTTGTGTTCAGCAAGCTGTTTGCAGGATTTCTTGTGCATCATTTAGAAGAGGCTTCCTTCTGGGATGACAGCCATACAGACCAATTTTATGCAGTGTGCAGAGTATTATCTGAACACTGACAGGCTGACCCCCCCCCCCACCCCTTCAACCTCTGAAGCAATGCTGGCAGCACTCATACGTCTATTTCCCAAAGACAACCTCTGGATATGACACTGAGCATGTGCACACAACTTCTTTGATCGACCATAGCAAGGCTTGTACTAAATGGAACCTCTCCTGTTAAACCGATGTATGGTTTTGGCCAGCGTGCTGCAGCTCAGTTTCAGGGTCTTGCAATCTTTTTATAGCCTTGGCCATCTTTATGTAGAGCAACAATTTTTCTTTTCAAATCCGCAGAGTTCTTTGTCATGAGGTGCCATGAGGTGCCATGTTGAACACCTAGTGACCAGTATGAGAGAGTGAGAGTGATAACACCAAATTTAACACACCTGCTCCCCATTCACACCTGAGACCTTGTAACACTATTGAGTCACATGACACACGGAGAGGGAAAATGGCTAATTGGGCCCAATCTGGACATTTTCACTTATGGATGTACTCACTTTTGTTGCCAGCGGTTTAGACATTAATGGCTGTGTGTTGAGTTATTTTGAGGGGACAGCAAATTTACACGGTTATACAAGCTGTACACTCTACAGCTTTACATTGTAGCAAAGTGTAATTTCTTCAGTGTTGTCACATAAATAGATATAATAACATTTTTACAAAAATGTGAGGGGTGTACTCACTTTTTTGAGATATTGTATTGTGTATTGTAACTGAAAAAAGTTCATACAAAATGACAAAGTAATAAGGATTGGATGTAAAACGCAAAGTCAAGCACTAAAGCCTCGTACACACGACCGAGGAACTCGACGGGCGAAACACATCGTTTTCCTCGTCGAGTTCCTTGTCAGGCTGTCGAGGAACTCGACAAGCCAATTTTCTCCATTCCTGTCAAGGAAATAGAGAACATGCTCTCTTTTTGGCTCGTCGAGTTTCTCGACAGTTTCCTCGATGAAAATGTACACACGACCGGTTTCCTCGGCAAAAAAATATCTCCCAGCAAGTTTCTTGCTGGTTTTTGCCGAGAAACTCAGTCGTGTGTACGAGGCCTGATAATACGATGACTACTGCCACTGTTTGCACCTGAAATACTATAAAATGCCCAGAAAAAAAATATTTGCTTGACTATTTTTCTGTTAAACGTCTAAAGATATTTTACAAAATTCTAAACCTATTAGAAGAAGATAGGTAATTAAACTCATATTGATTTTTTGCACACAACATTTTTTTTATTTTCATCCATCACTTTTAATTTGCAGGTCCAATTTAATGTGTTCAGGAACACTATAATCACTTTTGTGAGATACTGTATTTTGATCACCTGCTTTTATCACACTGCTGATTTGCTATTTTTTTTAATCTGATGAGAAAAATCACACCCCTTACATTTATAACATATTTGAAAAAGGAGGAATCCACCTTGACAGAGTGTAAATTAGTAAAACAATACTGTTTGAGGGGTTCAGGTGTTCTCTGAAACAAAAAAAATAATCAGCAAAAATAAAAACAAATATATATATATATATATATATATATATATATATATATATATATATATATATATATATATATATATATATATATATATATATATATATATATATACATATACACACATTTTTTTAATTTAGGTCCATATATATTTGGACACAGGCACAAATATATTCATTCAAATAGGAGGATATGTTTATAACTACAGCTCTTAAGAATAGCCATCCTCTTTTTCAAGGGACCAAGGCTACTCCTTTATTATTTATTCATCAGGTAAAAGGTCTGGGAGTTAATCCTAATGCCCTGTACACACGAGAACCAGCTCTCAAATTTTTCTTGGCGGAAATTCCGTTGGAGCCTACACACGGTCGGAATTTCCGACCAAGAGCTCACATTTGACTTTTCTTGTCGGAATTTACGATCGTGTGTATGCGGCTTCAAGCTCTCTTGTCTCCTCCTCTCATGCTCATCTCCAGGATTTCTCCGGAGCCTCTCCCATCCTCTGGAACTCGCTACCTCAACCAGTCGCGTTATCCCCTACTCTTGCTACCTTCAGGCGATCCCTAAAAACTCATCTCTTCAGGGAAGGCTATCACGTCTCCAACTAATATTTTACCACTTCCATCAGCTCATTCCCCACAGTTACAACCTTTTCTACCACCTGCCCCATCCTATTAGATTATAAGCTCTTCTGAGCAGGGCCCTTTTAATCCTCTTGTATTTTTTTGTATTACAACTGTATTGTCTACCTTATATATTGTAAAGCGCTGCATAAACTGTTGGCGCTATATAAATCCTGTATAATAATAATAATAATAATAATAATAATAATTTGTCCAATTACATTTGAGTCCCTGAAAATGGGGGGAATGTGTATAAAAATGGTTGCAGTTCCTAAAATTTGTACTTGACATTTATGTTTAAACCCCTTGAATTAAAGCTCAAAGTCTGAACTTCAAATTAATTTGGGTTGTTGTGTTTTAATTTTATTCTGGTGGCATACAGAGCCAAAAGTATGAAAATTGTGTCTGTATCCAAATACTGTATACATGGACTTAACTATATGTATATATGTCTATATATATATATATATATATAGATATATCTATATATATATATATATATATATATATAAAGATATATATCTATATCTATACCTGCTACTGGAATTCTTATCATCCAAAGCTTTTGGGTATCCCAGATGACAACATTTTCTAGCTGTGATTTCCCCCACCGCCACCCCACTGTTGTATACCTGCGGCTTTCAAAGGACACATTATTGATATTTGATATAGTAAGGGTGGGGGCAGGTTGGGGTCACAGCACACAGAGGGTGAAATCAGGCATCTTACACAACTGTTGGATGTTGAATATTCATTGTTGTCACTAAGATGGACATACCCTGAGCAATAACATGCAGCCAGATCTTGGCAGACATGGAGGGACTGCAAAGACACTAGAGATCAGCAGCTCTGGGATGCCAAGAAGGATGACAAAATGTTAAAAAAATTATCACCAGTTAGGTTTTAGTTTTACTTTCAGAACAAGCATATAATTATATTAGGTCTGCTTAAGAATGCAAAACAGGACTACCACAAGTTAGGTTATTGTATATGAGTATAGATAGAGATTTATAAAACCAAGATTACTTTTTTTTAAACTCAGCTAAGGGGTTTCTTTGTTTAACCGCTTCAATACTGGGCACTTTCCCCCCTTCCTGCCCAGGACAATTTTCAGCTTTCAGTGCTGTCACATTTTGAATGACAATTGCGCGGTCATGCAACATTGTACCCAAACTACGTTTTTTATCATTTTCTTCCCACATAATAGAGCTTTCTTTTGGTGCTTTCTTTTGGTGGTATTTGATCACCTCTGGAGTTTTTATTTTTTGATAAACTAAAAAAGACCGATATTTTTTCTTTGTTCCTGTTATAAAATTTAGTTTTCTCCTTCACTGTTGGGCACTGATGAAGCTGTACTAATGGGCACTGATGAGGTGGCACTGATGGGCACTAATGAGATGGCACTGCTGGGCACCAATGAGGAGGCACTTATATTTGGAATTGATGGGCACTGATAGGTGGCACTGATATGCACCACTGATGGGCACCGATAGGCTACACTAATAGGTGGCACTGATGGGGACTGATAGGTGGCACTGATGGGCACTGATATGCAGCACTGGTGGGCACAAATAGATGGCACTGATAGGTAGCACTGATAGGCACTGATAGGTGGCACTGATAGATGGCACTGGATAGGCAGCACTGATTAGAAGCAACTGACAGGCATTACTGATTGGCATCTGAAGGGCACTGGCATAAATTACTGATGGGGCACTGATTGGCACATTTATGGGCACTGATTGGCACTTTGATGAGCACTGACATGCGTTACTGATGGGGCACTGATTGACAGCTGATGAGCACCTCTCATGGGGGCTGTGCAGATAATCAATGTGCTGATTATCAGCGCAGACCCCCCTCTGACAGGGAGAGCCACTGATCGGCTCTCCCTGTTGGTGAAAACGGAGGAAAGTCATTTACCGGGACTTCCTTGTTCACACTGTGATCAGCTGATAACGTGGTAAGGAGCCTCTATCAGAGGCTTCTTACCACGATCGAAGATGCGGGGTGTCAGTGTGACACACAGCACCACCGATCATCACGCTGGATGTCTCCTTGGGTGCGCGCCGGCATGTCATCATGAAAGACGTCATATGATGTCCAGTCAGGATAACAGAACCACCGCCCAGCCGTCATTCTGCTATAGTGGAAGTGGTTAAGTAATTACTGCCAACACTTTTGCTTGTGTTTTTCAAAGATGTAGAATATTATTTAAATTAGTTCAGATTTCATAACAACTTACTTAATAGTTAAGTGCTATATAAATAAGACCATTAAAAGCTTCTGTATAAATTGTTGGCAAATACTAAGCATATAATGCTCAACTTCAGCTTAATGCTTACAAAAAGGTGGTTTGAATGAGCTAATTTAATTAAAGCAGTTTAATTACTGTTAACAAGTTTTCTATTTTTATCATGAATTAATTAGTACTTTTAAACTGATGAGATGCCTATTTACACATACCCAGAATACTACTGTTAACATATAAAACACAGCAAATATTGGAGTTTAGACATTCACATACAAAATGATGGTAAAAGATATATGAAGAGAATTATACTGTAGTGAGGGAGACATCTGGTCAACATTTGCAAAGCAAGGATCCTTTGGCCTTTCTTATGTGACTTACTCAATTGCAAGTTTAACTAATTCATTCCTTCTCTATTTCCACTGAACCACACCACACAAAATGCTTTCAGGATATTGGAAAATCTCTAGTAAAAAAAAAAAGCACTGATGTTAGAAGTGCTACCTGTTACCTAACGATAAAAGCATATATAAATCCAAAACAATATTCAATATGTATTGCCGATTAACAGTTATTAGATGTGGTGGCTGCATTCCTTTTTGTATCTTCAAAGGAACAGTGTTGTCACCCTAGGCATGCTCCACCCATTTGGATAATAAACACATCCCCTTCTCTCATCACCTTTTTAAAGGGGAGAGGTGTTCTGTAGTTCACATAAAATGGCTGGGAAGGCTGAAAACACTGTTTGATATATATATATATATATATATATACACACACTGCTCAAAAAAATTAAAGGAACACTTTGAAAACATATCAGATCTCAACGGGCAGAAATGTCATGCTGGATATCTATACCGATATAAACTGGGTAATGTGTTTGGAATGAAAGGATGACACATCATTTGATGGAAACGAAAATTATCCACCCACAGAGGGCTGAATTCAAAGACAACCCCCCCCCCCTCAAAAAAAAAATCAAAGTGAAAAACGTATGCAGCAAGCTAGTCCATTTTGCTGAAATGTCATTGCAACAACTCAAAATGGTCCTCAGTAGTTTGTATGGCCCCCAAGTGCTTGTATGCATGCCTGACCACATCAGGGAATGCTCCTAATGAGACGACGGATGGTGTCCTGGGGTATTTCCTCCCAGATCTGGACCAGAGTATCAGTGAGCTCCTGAACAGACTGAGGTGAAACCTGGCGGCACCAGATGGACCGAAACATGATGTCCCAGAGGTGTTCGTTTGGATTTAGTTCAGGTGAGCGTGGGGACCATTTAATGGTATCAATTTCTTCATCCTCCAGGAACTGGATGCATGCTCTCGCCACATGAGGCTGGGCATTGTTGTGCACCAAGAGGAACTCAGGACCCACTGCACCAGCGTAGGGTCTGATAATGGGTCCAAGGATTTTATCCCGATACCTAATGGCAGTCAGGGTGCCATTGTGTAGCCTGTAGAGGTCTGTGTGTCCCTCCATGGATATGCCTCCCCAGACCATCCCTGACCCACCACCAAACTGGTCATGCTGAACGATGTTACAGGCAGCATAAAGTTCTCTGCGGCTTCTCCAGACCCTTTCACGTCTGTCAAATATGCTCAGGGTGAACCTGCTCTCATCTGTGAAAAGCATGGGGCACCAGTGGTGGACCTGCCAATTCTGGTGTTCAATGGAAAATGCCAATCAAGCTCCACAGTGTCTGGTAGTGAGCACAGAGCATACTAGAGGATGTCGGGCCCTCAGGCCACCCCCATGAAGTCTGTTTCTGATTGTTTGGTCAGAGACATTCACACCAGTGGCCTGCTGGAGGTCATTTTGTAGGGCTCTGACAGTGCTCATCCTGTTTCTTCAACTTTGAAGAAACTTCAGGGAATGCAGAATCTGTGTTGAAGTTTCCTGTAATTTTGGATCCAAATCATATTAATTAAGATGACTTGAATGTGACTTCCATTCAATTCTATGGGCTGAAATTAGACAGAAGTCGGACCAAATTAGTGCAGGAACCTTTGCAAAGTCGGACAGACACACGTCGGACCAGTTAAGACGACTCTCAAAGGGAAACATTTATTTATACATGCCATGCGACATGTGCTCTCCAAGTGCATGTCGCACAAGTGTGAACCAGGCCATACTGTTAAGAAAGTTAACAAAGTAGTGAATGTTTTTATACACCAAGGCCCGGATTCACGTAGGAGAGCGCATCTTTGTGCGGGCGTAACGTATCCTGTTTACGTTACGCCTCCGCAACTTTGACAGGCAAGTGCAGTATTCTCAAAGCAAAGTTGCGGCGGCGTAGCGTATATAGGCCGGCGTAAGCCCACCTAATTCAAATGTGGAAGATGTGGGCGTGTATTATGTAAATGTATTGTGACCCCACGTAAATGATGCTTTCTCCAAACGGCGCATGCGCCGTCCGTGAAAGTATCCCAGTGCGCATGCTCCAAATTAACCCGCAAAAAGCCAATGCTTTCGACATGAACGTAAATTACACATAGCCCTATTCGCGAACGACTTACGCAAACAACGTAATCGACGGAAAATTTGACGCTGGCCCGACGTCCATACTTAACATTGGTACGCCTCATCTACGCCTCATATAGCAGGGGTAACTTTACGGCGGAAAAAGTCTAAACGGCGTATCTGTACTGCGTCGGCCAGGCGTACATTCGTGAATTGGCGTATCTAGCTGATTTACATATTTCTAGGCGCAAAATCAGCGTATACGCCCCTAGCGGCCAGCGTAAATATGCAGTTAAGATATGACGGCATAGGAGACTTACACTGGTCGTATCTTATACAAATTCTGGCGTATCTGATTCGTTGAATCAGGCACCAAGATACGACGCCTCAGACTCAGAGATACGATGGCGTATCTGGAGATACGCCATCGTATCTCCTACGTGAATCTGGGCCCAAATGTAATTATCTACTGACTAACCAAAAATTATATAAATTGAGCCAGATTCTCGTACAGCGGCATATCTTTGCGGCGGCGTAACGTATCCGATTTACGTTACGCAACTTAGACGGGCAAGTGCTGTATTCTCAAAGCACTTGCTCCGTAAGTTGCGGTGGCGTAGCGTAAATCGGCCGGCGTAAGCCCCCCTAATTCAAATTTGGAACAGGGGGGCATGTGTTATGTAGCCATGAACCGACGTGATTGACGTTTTTCACGAATGGCGCGTGCCCCGTCCGTGGACATATCCCAGTGTGCATTGCTCCAAATACGCCGCAAGGACGTATTGGTTTCGACGTGAACGTAAATTACGTCCAGCCCCATTCATGGACGACTTAGGCAAACAACGTAAAATTTTCAAATTTAGTCGCGGGAACGACGGCCATACTTAACATTGGTACGCCGCATATACGCCTCATATAGCAGGGGTAACTTTACGCCGGGAAAAGCCTAACGTAAACGGTGTATCTGTACTGCGTTGGCCGGGCGTACGTTCGTGAATTTGTGTATCTAGCTGAATTACATATTTCTAAGCGTAAATCAGCGTACACGCCCCTAGCGGCCAGCGTAAATATGCAGTTACGATCCGACGGCGTAAGAGACTTATGCTGGTCGGATCTAAGGGAAATCTATGCATAACTGATTCTAAGAATCAGGCGCATAGATGCGATGGCGCAACTCAGAGATACGCCGTCGTATCTCGTTTGTGAATCTGGGCCTTTGTTTTTAAAGGCATTAGAAACCTTCCTATCTGCACCATGTGTTTTTCACCTGCATACGATGTGCATTAAACACATAGTTTAATGATGTCATTTGTTGGCCTGTACATTAACCTATAGTAGAGTAAATCTTCATAGTTCTGTGTGCAAACGTTCTGTAAAAGATGTGGAAGATGGTGGAGGCAGTGGAAGGGGGGTTACATGCAGGCCAGAGCTGAAGAGGGGGCTAATGTGAGATGTGGAGATGTACAGAAGTAAGCAGCTTTGGAAGAAGGTAAAGTGCACCCCTGAAATCTGCACTCTGTTTGCAGAGAACCCCTGACTCTACACAATGTACGTAGCACACCTCTGAGCTCTTTACTCCCCCCCAACTCAGCACTCTGTACCTAATGCACTCCTGGTATTTAATGTCCCTTTAAGACCCTTTCACTGTAAGTGAAATTTGACCAGACCATTTGATGGAGGTTGGATGGATGGTTTGGAGGCATTAGAAACCTTCCTATCTGCACCATGTGTTTTTCACCTGCATACGATGTGCATTAAACACATAGTTTAATGATGTCATTTGTTGGCCTGTACATTAACCTATAGTAGAGTAAATCTTCATAGTTCTGTGTGCAAACTTTATGTTTGCGTGCAAACATGGGGCATGTTACATGACACTGCATAAGTATAATGTATAACCTCTATGTAGACTGAGAACTAACATTTCCTGTCAAGAAACCAGGGTTTTTTTTCAGCTGGAACTTGGTGGAACTCAGTTCCACCACATCTGGCTCAGGCCTTATGTTCCCTTCTCACCAGTCACCACAAAAAAAAAGAAGTCTGGATTTTTATCAATGACAGCTTAGCAGAGCCACATACAGTGTGCGGAGAGGTTCTAGTGCCGGCTGGGTGCTTCAACTTAATACAGCAACACAAGTAAAAGATGTGGAAGATGGTGGAGGCAGTGGAAGGGGGGTTACATGCAGGCCAGAGCTGAAGAGGGGGCTAATGTGAGATGTGATGTACAGAAGCAGCTTTGGAAGAAGGTGAAGTGCACCCCTGAAATCTGCACTCTGTTTGCAGAGAACCCCTGACTCTACACAGTATACGTAGCACACCTCTGAGCTCTTTACTCCCCCCCCAACTCAGCACTCTGTACCTAATGCACTCCTGGTATTTAATGTCCCTTTAAGACCCTTTCACTGTAAGTGAAATTTGACCAGACCATTTGATGGAGGTTGGATGGATGGTTTGGAGGGTGTGTGTATGTGGGGGGGAGGGGGGTTTGGAGGGTCGTGGTTGAGTTCCTGCATCTATTTTCTGAGAAAAAAGCCCTGGAAGAAACTACATATCTTACAATATCTGGATCTCTCAGTCTAATGTTGGTGCAGATGAGAGCTAAACAGTAAGTAGATCTGACACAGACACAAAATAGCATTCCATATCATTTGCACTCTCACATTTGTGATGCAAGACATAGGAAAGGCACTAGATGCTGTGTGGCTAGGAACAAGAAGTTTCCTGTCCCTTTAGCGAATAGGGACAGGCTAGCTGTAGCAATACATGGACTTAGGGGAAGCGATCAGCCATGCTACTATAAACTGCAGCCACAACATGTGAGACCATCATTACAAGCAAGGCAAACAAACACAACAGGTAATATAACTACACTAAAATCCAGAATGTAGACCAATGTGGATAAGTTATCACAATAAAGAGCGCCTCATCCCAGGGTTTTAGAAACAAGCAAGGCAAACAAACAACACAGATAATATAACTACACTAATATCCAGAATGTAGAACAATGTGAATAAAGTTATCACAATAAAGAGCACATCATTCCAGGGTTTTAGAAAAAAGTAGAGCAGAAAGGATGGGACTATAGCAGTACAAGAATCAAAATGAGAAATAATATTATAATAAAATCTTTAAAATGTATTAACAGAATTATCTTAAAAAGTCATGTTAAAAAACAAATAAGCTTAAACCCATAAATGTGGTCTGTGAACTTTTTAGAGCAGCATAAAGTTTAATCCCAACATGTTTCATCCTATGTATTGGGCTTCTTCAGGGCATACCTTTTAATAAGCAAAAATCTATAAATAGAATACCATAATTATTACCGTATTTATCGGTGTATAGCGCGCACCGGCGTATAACGCGCACCCTAATTTTAGGAGGGAAGTTTTAGGAAAAAAACTTTCAAGAGCCTCTTTTATATTCCAAAGCGCCCGCGCAATTGTCATTCAAATTGTGACAGTGCTGAAAGCTGAAAAATGGCTTGGGCAGGAAGGGGATGAAAGTGCCCAGTATTGAGGTGGTTAAATACAAAAACTGTCTTGGCATAAGATGCATGGCCCCAACCAGTCAAAACATGAGCAAAGCATGAACCTTGCATACCAAGTAAAAAGTTAAGGGAATTAAGTTCTTCTATGTTTAGCTCCAAAACCCCATTTTGGGCTCAGTTGTAAACATGTATATATAGAAAAGAAATGTGACACATATGATATTGTATGCAATATGCTGTTAAAAAAAGAAGAACAGAGTTGAGCTGTTAGAATGCAAAATAGTGAGCCAACAACTCCAGGCTGTGTTTAATTTAGTAAGGCATGCTCAACATTCATAAGTGGCTTAATTAATTAATGCATAGATTAATTTATTAGTCCTTTGCAACAGAATAATGATGGAGGACCAGACTTCTTCCAGCTGGTGATAATGGGCGTCCTTGCATTAAACAATAAAATACCAATTAAATATATTTTTTATGTGTTTTTCACTTGGTCTTTAGAATTGCATTTGAAAAAACTATATGTGTGTGAAAAAAACGCAACATAATACACAAGAAAAAGCAATCTTCGTATTCTTGATTAAACATTAATAGGTTTTTTTATGAGAGCTTCCCTTTATTTTATTAGCGTATATTCACTTCTGTAGAGAAACTTATATACCATAGCAATATCCTTTATGTGAGAGCACTTTGCTTTAAATATTCTGGCAGCTTATCAAACATGCATTGGTGATTTCTTCTGAACAGACGTATACATTTCAACAATGACTCAATCATAAAGTAATCTTTAGCATTTTCAGCATGAAGTCTGACATCCTCTTTAGATTTTGAAAGTAACATGCAGGGAAATGCTAACTTTTATATCAAGCCAATGAACAGAGAGAAAAAAGTAAAGGGTTCAGGCCATTCTTGTCAGCAAGAATAGAGAACAGTAAGCAGTCGATGCCACTGAAAAAATTGTTTTATAAAACATTTATACAATTTTTTTTTTACAAAAATATAAATGTCCTTTAACAATTTGCTTTAGAATAATAAAAATCACTGCAACTAGATTCACATATTAAATTAAATCATTTAGGATTATTTATGACTAATGACCAATTTTTAAATACATAGCTTCACTAATGCTATAGTTTGGATGGATTCAAATAAGAGTAGACAGGTGAGTTGGAATAAAAGTAGACATACAAGCGAATCATCTCACTATGGCATAGATCAATGTTTTGCAGCCTGTGGATCATACACCCCAAGCAATACTTTTGACAATCTTGAGGGATTCTTCTTACTGCTAAAATAAATATATGCTCATAGTGTATATAGAAAAAAGGGGTTTGTGGGACTTTAAATGAGGGAGCGCCATGTCAAAGGGAATAATAACATAAAGATTAAGTTACAGTACATGATTTATTTATTGCAATCTTAAATACATGTCAGATATTTCGTATCAAATAGATAGGTAGTCACAAGGCTTACTCTAAATATGCTGCTCATAGCATGCAATACAAAAATAAAAAACAGACATGGCAGGTATACATGGTAAAATGAATCAATTAAAAAACATATGAAATATAGACAGGTGACTGTTGGCATCTAGTGGCACTCTACGTGTTTCCTGGCATTTAAGCCATTCATCAGGAGTTTTTTAAAGTAGTATATATACAGCCTCAAGACCTGGTCTGATATCTGCCAAGGAAAAAGGGGGGTTCGGGCATGATGTCTCCCCCGGGGTTGAGACGGGGAAACCCTCCAAGGACAGGGAACAGTGCCCAGAGCATAACATGGTGGTCACAGCTTGATCCAAAATACTATGTGTGCACATTGAGTGCATAGTGTTGCAAGAGATGGTGACTAAGCTCCCAGCAATAAGGGTGACCTGTGTATAGAATCAGGTGTGTGGTTCCTTGTGATTGAGTCAAGCAAATAGTGTAGTTATAAACTTTTGCACAGTAGCCAAGGGGTTATCACTCTCACTTTTTAGAGCATTGGTGTAATTTTCTACATTATATTTGCATGTTTTCCTTGTGTGTGAATGTCCTGCCATAACCCAAAATTACCCATAGTTTAACGTAGTATTAAATCCCCATATTAAAATCAAGCTCTTTATTTAAATGCATATAAACTGTTCCATAAGTTTATTGATGTTTAAGTACTTATTTTATTTAAACTATGATTTACCTTTATTAGATTTATACAGCCCACTTTTCCAGGTTCAGCACTCCCCTCAACTTTCAGCTGTGAAGTATTCACAGTCTCTCTCATTTATGGCCACCAGTGAGACTACATGTCCCATGACTCCTTGCATGCCCATTACTGATGCACATGCACAGTGAAGTCACAGAGTGTTTCTGCGGGTCTCTTCATCCTCATGTCAATTAAAGTAAATTAGGCAAAAAAGGTGGAAGAGTACCACATCCTCTTCTGCAGCAGAGCATGCACATGTGTCTGCACACTGATCTGTAGTCACAGGTGGGGGAACATGCACATTGTGGTGGCTACGATGGGGCTCCATAAGGTCCCTGCTACTGAATGTATCCACTGTAAATAAGGATATGGAATTAATGACATCAATGAGAGGAAGAGATGACACTGGCAGAAAAATGATCATACATATAGTAATAGTGTAACTGTGGCTATTTAATAATAGTTACTTTTAGTAGTTCAATAACAATTTAATTGTTATCTGACCAAGTGGCAAGTGTGTATGTGTTTGTAAAGAGTGAGACATACTTTTGGATGTGAGATTGGTATAATATCAGCCTGATAAAACTAATAGGTAAGAAATTAATTAACATACATTAAAAACCATAAGCATATATTTATCTTATCGACTGGTTGGGGTGCACTCATCTCCTCCTCATTTCTTCTTTCTTCTTTTTTCCTTCTTCCCTCTTGCAATGCATTCTGCAACTCTTAATGTTTACATTTTTTGTCTTTTATTTTATTTTGAATGTGAATAAATGATTATGCGGGGGTATAAATTGCCCCACGAGGAATTGGGCGGGAGGACGGAGTCCCGATGGACATCTGTGTCCCACCAATTTATCACAGGTCATTGTGTACTTATGGATGGACGACAGTTTGTACTAGCTTTATTTGCATGCTACCATCATGTCTCCCGTAGTGTGTTGTTTTATACTATACATACTCTGAGTGTCTTATGTCCTGTTGTATTTGGGCATTTTTGTACCATTGTACATTGTAATATTTTATTCTTGGAAAACAATAAAAATTATTGGAAAGAAATCCATAAGCATAAGTACCAAACATATAAACATATCTACTGTATATATGCAATAAAGGTATTTAAGTGTAGGGTTACTTGATAATTTATACCAGGAGGTAATTGGTGCCTAATGTCTTTTCTAAAGTGGTATAGAATTTAATAGAATAAAAATACATTAATGTAGATGTAGTTATATACATGCATGTTTACACAAAAAAATAGCAATAGCTTGCATATTTCATCATAAAGTAATGTGTGCATGATCAGTTAGTTCTACCTGCATGAAGTGTGCATGTTCTCTCTATGTTTTCATGGGTTTCCTCTGCATTTTCCTTCTGTCTAAAAACTGGTCTTAGTATGTGTATGTATTCATGTAAGGTAGAGACCTCAGATTGTAAGTTCTTTGAGGGCAGGGAGTGATGTAATTGTTCAATATATAACACGCTGCATAAAAATACTTGTCATAAATAATAATTGTAATCAATAATACAGTGATGGGAAGAGTATAAATCCTTACATTCTAAACTGGGTGTCCCAGACAGAGACTATGCTGATTCCCCCAGAGACTAGGTTGGTGTTCTTTTTCTGTTTTGGCTGTCATGAGAAAGTCTGTGTGCAGAGCAGTGTGGACATATACTGAAGGTGGAGAGAAAGAGATTATAAATTCCTATAACATAACTGTACAGTATGCACTAATTCACTAATAGCAAAATACATTCTTATGCTTTTCTAAGCATTTCCCAATTATAATTTTTTGTTGTTACCGTTTTCCCAATATTTTTCATTTAAATTTCCAGAAACAATGAAATATATTTGTTTTGTTGGGATGATGCCCCATACACACGTTCGGTTCGGCAGCTTTTTCCCCCTACACACGGCTGTTTTCCTGGCAGGAAAACTGCCATGAGAGCTTTGGCCGGGAAACTCGGCCTTGTGTATGCTCCACATAGGAAAACTGCTGGGAAAAAGACCGCCGGGAATCCCGGCAGGAAAAAAGAGAACATGTTCTAATTTTTCCCAGTCGGGATTCCCGGCAATTTTCCTGTCGTGAAAACTGCCATGGAGCATACACACGGTCAGTTTTCTCGACCAAAAGCTGTCATGGCAGTTTTCCCGACGGGAAAACTGGTCGTGTGTACGAGGCATGAGAAACCATTTTTATTGACTATTTATATTCTAGATTGACATTATTTATGTTTAAAAAGTGGCATATACCTAGGTTATTGTTAAAAGTCTAAAAATTAAAGAATTCCCGACAAAGGTCATATAGACTGCTTATTTATAAGCCAAAAATTCACTAAGACCCACCAAAATATCACAAATTCATGTCACACATGTCATGTACTGAATAATTCAGCCAGATGTTCACCACACTAGTCTTTAAAGCAAAACTTCACCTAAAGGGGAAAGTTCCGCTCTTCCTGCTCCTCCCCCTCCTTTGCTATATGTGTAATGTTTTTTTTGTGGGGGGGCAGGTACTTAGTTTTGAAAGGTACCTGCTCCCACTTCCGCTCAGATTGCCTAATGTAAGTTCTCCTCCCCCCACCCACCTGCAGCCTTCTGGGACACATCACAGGTTGCAGATGGCTGCAGGACCAGTCATAAAGTGCAACATGGCTCGTGCATGCGGAGTGGGCAGCTTGCTGTGAAGCCGATATGAGTCACAGCCGGCTGCCCACAGTTAACATGCCGCTGCCAGTAGCCCAAAGACCAGTGAAAAACCAGCCTGGTTGAGAATGGTGCCGGATTCCTGTACAGGTTAGTGTCATTTTATTAAAAGTCAGCAGCTACTGTTTTTGTAGCTGTTGACTCCTCATTGTTTCTAAATTGACTGAATAACTGCTTTAAATATTGATAAACCAGTGACCAGACTTTTCTGACGTTGTTTTAACTCTAATCTGCATCTGTATCAACCTGTTTGAAGTAAACCAATTTTTAAATCAGCCTCTTTATGCGCCTGGAGGACCCAGTATTCTAAATCTAAGCCAAACATAGTACATCAACATTTGTTCAAGTTGGGATCAAGCCAAACCACTCTGATGCTTAGCACATCAATTTCAAAGCCTTGTTGGCTGGCCTGTAAAATCTCTGGCATTTGAAAACTGAACGATGGGGCAGTTTTAGTGAGAGTAGTGGTGGGGTTTAATCTCTTAGAGAGAAGAAACAGAGTCCTCAGAAGGTACAAAAAAACTGATTTGGAGACAAGTACAGGTGGTACAAATAGTTTAAATCTATACCTATTAACAATTGAATCTATCGCCCTAAGGTCCATGCACAAATTAGATGTAGGGATTATGTTACTTGTGTATGGTATTTTATCTATATATTTTTTTCAATTCGCATACATAAGTATCGCTATGGTGTGCATGTATTATTTCTTTGCATGAAATATCTATTTATCAAGAAGAAGTTCCTTGTGAATTAATATTTTAACTCAGGAATCATTCATTTGTTCTGCACTCAAAGGGCTCCCTTTATGTTATCTTAAACAAATGTCTCACTAACACTCACAATATGATCGGCCTGAAGCAAGCAGCATTTTAAAGAGCAACTCCACTTTCATCATTTCAGGGATTTCTGGGATTTTAACAAACTTTGTTGCAGATTCCTACTTTTTTCTGCTATAAACTTTGGATACTGATTCTAAATAGGAGGGACTGATTTATTATAAACAGCTGGTGTATTTGTATGTTCTGATGAGAAAAGCTGCAGGGTCTGCATCTCTTTAAATGTATTTAACCATTGCAGAGTATCTCATCAAAACTAAAATGCAGGAGATACTCAAAATATGACTTCCAGGAAAATCAGCAGTGTACAGAATGCCTCCAAGTTGCCATATTGCATTGAATTTTACAGAAAATAACAGAAACTGCAAATTCAACTAGAAAGGTAATGTTTATTAACATTAAAGTAAATGGCTTCTGTAGCATTTGTATATCCTATCATTTTTTATTTGCTGTATTTTTTTCATGAAAGTGGAGTTGTCTACTGGTGGTGATGACCTGTACCATAGTGAATTGACTTTGCATATTGACTTTAAACTCCATATATCACATAAATCGATCGCATATATGAGGTAAATTAACTACTTGAACCCCAGGCCGATTCTGACATTTCTTACATGTAGAAAATTTGAATTTTTTGAGAAACATTATACCATATATACTCGAGTATAAGCCGAGATTTTCAGCCCTTTTTTTGAGCTGAAAATGCCCCCTTGGCTTATACTCGAGTCAGTGCACCTGGAAATATTGAGAGGCTGCGGGCGTCCATCGTTTTAAACTTGCGGTCTCCCCTTGTCCCTTCTGTGATAGGCGGAACTCTGTCTGCTGAGAAACGCCTATCACAAACATTCTCTCATCCTCACCCATCCCAGCAGACACTGTGTTCAGTGTTCCGCCAATCACGGACGCCTTTTCATCCTCGGACAAGAGAACGTTCGTGATTGGCGGAACAATGAACACAGTGTCTGCTGGGAAACTGAGTCCGAGGATGAGAGAACGTCCGTGATAGGCGGAACTGTCAGCTGAGAAACGCCTATCACAGAAGGGTCCAGGAGGAGACCGCAAGTTTTAAACAATAAATGGATGCCTACAGCCTCTCAATTTCAGGAACAGTGACAATGGGCACAGTGATGACCAGTACAGTGACAATGGGCACAGTGACGACAGGCACAGTGACAATGGGCACAGTGACGACAGGCACAGTGTGGATTGGCACAGTGAGGATGGGCACAGTGAGGATGGGCACAGTGAGGATTGGCACAGTGACGATTGGCACAATGAGGATTGGCACAGTGAGGATTGGCACAGTGAGGATGGACACAGTGACAATTGGCACAGTGAGGTGGGCATAGTGAGGTTGAAATGGGCACAGTTAGGTTGGCACAGTGAGGTTGCAATGGGCACAGTGAGGCGTGCAAATGGGCATTGTTGGCCCTTTTTTCCGCTTACAGTGCTGCATTCTCACCCTCGGCTTATACTCGAGTCAATAAGTTTTTCCATTTTTTTATGGTAAAATTAGGTACCTCGGCTTATACTCGGGTCGACTTATACTCGAGTATATACGGCATATTTTTCAGCAGAGGCACTAGAGAGATCTATTTGATGAGATGCTTTCACACGTCAGTAACAGCTTTTTTACATCTGAACAAAGCAGTAAGGATAAAATCCTTGTTGCTTCCGGTTTCTTAGACCATAGAGATGATTGGGGAATTTCTGGTTCTCGGACATTTCTATGGTAAGCCGGTAGAACAACAGTTCTGGCCTCCCCGGTAGAACAGGAGAGCTCAGAAAGACAGTGGAAAGTGGTAGGAGGGAAGGGGGGTCCTTCCACCACATGTAAAAGCAATCTAGCAGCAGCAATTTAGCCATTAGGATTGCTTTTATATGAAAAAGTATTGCTGACTGAAAAAAGATACTAGGTTAATAGCTGCAGCCATGGGCCCAGTATAAACAGTGAAACCTGAGGACCAACGGGTGCATCCTACAGATGGGAAGTGGTTAATTGGAGTAAAGTGTGTGCTATTTTTATTAAATGTGATTGTTAAAATGAGCAAATAATGCACAGTTATGGAAACTTCACATGATTATGGGGGTTCCATAAGTTTATATATCATACATAAGTAAAAGAATGAAAAACATATAGGACAATCAGGAAAATTAATGAAGCATTATCAATGATTGTCTGGTACTATGGCCCTTTAAATTGGCCTGGCCTAAAATCCCCACTGTCCATTTTGGTAACTTCACAGATACATGCCACAGATTCAGGTAGTTCTTAACATCATGTCAAACAACACCAAAGAAAATTCCTAGCTCAACTCCCTTTTACAAAGTGGCGCTATTAATGCACTAGATTAAAAAATAATTACCTCAAGTTCATACATAATGAAACTGGATATAATTAGATAGGGTTGTGGGGATGAGGCCCTTGTCCCCATCAACATGGGGACATCCTCCCCATGTTGAGGGCATGTGGCCTGGTACGGTTCAGGAGAGAGGGGGCGCACTCTGTCCCCCCCTCTTTTCTGCGGCCGGCCAGGTTAACGTGCTCGGATAAGGGGTCTGGTGTGAATTTTTGGGGGAACTCCACGCCATTTATATTTTTAAATTTGGGGTGGAGTTCCCCATAAAATCCACACCAGACCTGAAGGGTCTGGAATGGATATTTGGGGGGAACCCCACATTATTTTTGTTTTTAAATTGACAGCGGGGTTCCCCTTAATATCCATTCCAGACCTGAAGGGCCTGGTAATGAAATTTGGGGGGACCCCCACGCTTTTTTTTTTATGAAAGAATTCGCTCTGAATTGCCAGAGCCGACAATTAATTTTTGCCGCAAGTCAGTTTTAAATGTCTTTTTTCCTTTCAGAAATGACACTTTGTGCAGAGACAGTTCTAAGTACGGAAAACATGCACTATTTCACATGCTAACTTTACACCCCCCCTAGGTACGAAATTTAAAGGAATATTTCACTTTTATTGTTTCACTTTTAGCATTATTAAAATCGCTGCTCCCGAAAAAACTGACGTTTTTAAAACTTTTTTTTGTATTGATACATGTCCCCTGGGGCAGCACTCAGGTCCCCAAACACTTTTTAGGACAATAACTTGCATATTAGCCTTTAAAATTAGCACTTTCGATTTCAAACGTTCGATTCTCATAGACTTTAACGGGGTTCTAAAGTTCACACAAACATTTGGTGTGTTCGCAAGTTCTGGTGCGAACCGAACAGGGGGGTGTTCGGCTCATCCCTATTAAGGACACTGTCAACTCTGCAGCCGATGGCCTCCTAGCAACCAGTGATTCTGCAGTGTGCAGAGCCTAATAGGGAAGCTGAGACACTAGTTCCCCATCAGGTCTGTTGACAGCAGACAGTGGGGGGTTCTACAACCAATAGCAGACTGTCAATTGACTATAGATCTGCCCAATACCTGTTGTCAATTACAAGAGGAGTGGTCCTGATGGGGAACTAGTGCCTATATATCCACATCAGGCTCCCCCAGGTGCAAAACTCCATGGAGCTGCATTATCTGACTGGTGCATTGAGGAAGGAAGCACAACTGCTGCTAAGGGCAGAGCGTCCAAATGGATTCTCTGGACTCCGTGCTCCTACAAACTTAGTGCAAGCTCCAGATTAATATACTTTTTTCAACAGATACATTGATCTTTTTCTAAAACTGACATTTGTTATGTGGAGGCAAGATGGAATTCTGAAGAGTGTCGTAGACCATATGTGTATGGTGCTCTTCCTCCTAAGTATGTATGTTATAGGTAAATCAGGAATAAGCTGTGTTCATATAAACCAATAGAAACATTGCTCACTGTATTTTATGCCTCATTATTATTATAGTAATGGTGTAGACAAGATAGATAGATAGATAGATAGATAGATAGATAGATAGATAGATAGATAGATAGATAGAGATATTTAGCGCCTGGTTACTTCCAAGTACCGGTGCTGTTTAAATTTAGAGTGGGATCAGAGTGTTAATTGACTCTGTTTAAAGTTAATGTGTTCAAAACAGGGTCTCTGTCTCAGCTTAGCTGTGCTGTGGGCTCATTCTGTTGTTCCTGGGGTGTTGTTCCACCCCAGCACGACAGGTGGCAACAATGGAGTCGAGACTTGGGTGCTCTTTCCCAGCAGCCAATCAGGAGGGAGTTTCCTCGCTGGGCATGCTGGGAGAGGGTATTTATGGGGCAAACGCCATTGAGTCTGGGTTCGTCTTCTTCGCCAAGTGCGGCACCCACCTTTAGGGTGACTGCACCACGGCTCCCCGGCGCTATGGCCTACCTGGCCGGGGCGTGCGTGCCACACGGTGTTCATGGTTTCGGGACCATATTGGTCTGGAACATTTGAGCTGTGGCGGGAGCCCAGTGGTCGACTGGGTTCCCATTTCTGAAGATCCCAAGCCATATAGCTATTTGGTGGGGAGGCCATCTGAGGAGAGCCAATGAGAGGCTGGCGATCCAAAAGGATCTTGACAGACCCCCGGGGATCAAGGTAGCTGGACACTGAAGGATTGATCACCTGTCAGTCGGTACCTGAGTGACTAGCAGAAGGAGATCCAGGCGTAATTCTTTCAAGGAGGATCATCTCCGTAAGCACAATCAGTGAGGGCCTGTGAATTCCCCTAGGAATTCGGAGAGCCATGAGGTAAATGTGCCACCCAAAACAAACCAGCAGTTCCTCCTGGGGTAGTGCTACAGATAGATAGATAGATAGATAGATAGATAGATAGATAGATAGATAGATAGATAGATAGATAGATAGATAGATAGATCTAAGTAGCCTGTCAGTAGAAACTAGGGGACAACATTTTTTAGAACATGGCGTTTCTATTGTCCATAAACCTGTTCAACTTTTTTATTCTAAACAAAAAAGGATTGCCTTCTATATTTCATTATACTAGACAGATTCTTGAGAAGACAAACTTTCCTCTGCACAAAACATAATTTCTCTATCCTTAGTATTGTTTATATAATTTACCCAACTTCACATTGGCATTTTATAATTCCCTAAATAGAATAGTCCTCCAATTCTTTGTGCAGGAGAAATAGCATATACTGCCAATTTATTGCCGTTGAATCTCATATACTTCTTGAATCGCATCCAGGACACCCGATAAGTATATAATAATGTACCATTTACAGCTATGCAATGTTTTTAATTATCTAGTTTTACTAGGGATCTTGATCACAGACTTTTCAATGCATTCTCCAGGGTAACAACTATAGACTGAAAGAATTATCCTATTCTTTATTTTAGATTTATTTTAACCCACTTTGTTATCCTTCAGACTAATGTAAGATCAATTGCCGTTTTTCATCTGTGCTAGCAGAGTATGTTTTATGATGACACTAGAAGTCTCTTATGGCATGTGGAAGATATTAAATAACTCATCCACAATATGTAATTTTATTACACAAAACCTTGTCTCAAAACAAAATCTAATTTCACTTTTTACTAACATATACACAGAAACTGTTAAAAAGCTGCATTTCAACCTCAGCAGACACCAAGTATTGACAAATATTTTTACTACTAAGCTATAGAAAAACACTATCCAATGTGTTTAACAGAAATTACAAATATATATGGTAAGGCTGGTTATTTAAAAAATAGGTAAAGGTAATGCAGTTATACAATATTACTGGATCATATCATGATTATGTTTAGATATTTTGCTCATTTATATAGTGCAAACATCATCAGCTTAGATTTACATTAGTCCATGTGCTTATCCTGGTATATTGAACCTATGCAATATGTAGATAATCGCCAGTCCAAATGGGGTAGTGCAATATTTCGGAGCCACGCCAGACCCCTTTGTCGGGCATGTGTACTCTTGTCATATGGTTAAATGTTAAATTTGAACTCTATTCATTTATAGACTATCAAATGCATCTTTTTAATGTAAAAATCTAAATTCAACCTGGCATCAGTCTCCTGCAGTCACTGTACAGCACAGCATAAACCAGGGGTCTCAAACTGGTGACCCTCCAGCTGTTGCGAAACTACAAGTCCTAGGAAGCATTGCAAAGGCTGACAGTTACAAGCATGACTCCCTCAGGCAGATGCATGATGGGACTTGTAGTTTCACAACAGCTGGAGGGCTGCCAGATTTAGACCCCTGGCATAGACTGAGGGAGTAAAACAGCACAAGCAAGCCAATCAGTTGTGCTACAGTGCAAGGAGCATGCAGATAGGAGGAGAAAGCAGGGTTACAGAGAGATGAGCTCATTACTCTTCTCATCTCCTTTCATTGTCCAGTTACAAGTGAGGGACAGGACATGTAAGTGTTCCTGAATTACAGTAGAGAAAAATCAGGTCTTGTTCTGTCAGACAGGTCTTTATTGTGTGGCAGAGGGGCATAAAGCTCAGGACTGGATGGATAGAAATATAAATCCTTTGGCAGGCAAAACACATCCTTTATATGTATTTCATCAGTATTTGTCTGTTTGCTGGAAGTTTTGCTTTAAAGAATTGAGGACATGCAGATGAACGTCAAACCCCCACCAATCGCAAAAGGCTTTCATTGAATAGAATTCAAGGTTTTGTATACATGGAAGGGGTGCCAAGTGAACGATCTCCTGTGATATCTTTACTACACCTGGAACTACAAGTCTTAGCGGCAGACATTCGGTGCCAAAAGGCTATACTCAGTTAAGTAGTAGAAACAACCTACCATGTTTTCTGTACATAAAAAATAGATAGAAAGAATAACATATGCTACTGTTACGTATATATATATATATATATATATATATATATATATATATATATATATATATATATATATATATATATATATATATATATATATATATATATATATATATATATATATATATATATATATATATATATATATATATATATATATATATATATATATATATATATATATATATATATATATCTGCCCTACCTTTCCCCTTGTTCCATTTATAGAACATGATGGTTTCCCATTCTGTCAATGCTGTCTGCACTACCTGAGTGGATATAAATGCTGGGATATAGTCTTGTCCCAACTGAAGTTATGCTTGGATATGCTATGAAACATCTTCAACAATACAGAACCAGCCCAGTTAAGTGTGGGTGACTACTACAAGCTACACAAGTGCTTTTAGTGCCTAGAAGCGCTGGATATCAAACAACTTTTTAAACATGGAAACTCTCTATGCAAGTAGGCACTGATAATGCCATTATTTATAATGAAACATTGTCATTGAGCCCTGGTTCACACTGGGTACGATTTGGAACGATTTGAGATGCGATTTGACATGTCAAATCGCATCTCAAATCGGCGGCAATTGTCGGCAATGGCACTGTCCTAATCAGTGCGACGCCGCATCTGCGATTTCAAAAAGTAGTTCCTGTACTACTTTTTGCGATTTCGGGCCGCGATTTACATTAAATTGCGGCCGAAATCGCGGCAAAATCGCAGCCGCGAAATCGCGGTAAAATCGCGCATTTTACCGCGATTTTGAATTCGCAGCAGTGTGAACCTAGGCTTAAGTTGCAAAAGAAATCTCAGTAGAACCTAATACCATGGCAGCAAGTTTGAGGACAGGAAGACATCTTACATCATTCTCCATGAGAGATCTGCTCATCTATGGCCATTATGAACTGCTTTATGCATGTCATAAGGCATGCCAAGGGCTTAATTATCTTTCTCCTCTCTTTTTGGATTAATGTGTTATAGGACATGAGCTCAGGCCATCTGGTAAGACAGTGATCTGGGACTTAAAAGGTGTTTAGAAAAAAGGAAAGCACAAGGCAGCACCTGAATAAACTGCAGGATTAGACTTGGGAATAAAAGGTTGGATGACCTCATTAAGCCTTCATCTGGTAGACACACTGTACACATCTTTCATACATAAATCTGGTCAAGCAGGGTTGCCAGCATCATCTTTTTTGTAACAAAAGTGACAGCAGCAGAAAAAATAGAATCAAAAAAGAGTCAAAGGTGACAACGTGCCCTAAGAAATTGTAAAGATAACAGGCAGTGTTGAAAAACACATGGCATGTAAATGTCATTTACTTACAGTTTTAATTTATTCTATAATAGTTTTATTGAAATTTGCAAAGATGTAGTAAGTTGTAGCAAAGGAATTAGTGGTTACAATGGGGTTGATTTACTAAAACCGCAGAGTGCAAAATCTGGTGCAACTTTGCATAGAAACCAATTCCCAATTTTAGCAAATATACCCTAATGCTGCAAATGTAGTGAATGGTTACTCATTTGGTGATACAGCATGTAAAATAAGTATTGAACGTGTCAGAATTTTTCTAGGTAAATATATTTCTAAAGGTGCTATTGACATAAAAATGTAACCACATGTCAGTAATAACCCATGCAATTCATACATACAAAGAAGCCAAGACAAATAAGTTCAGAAATTAAGTTATGTGTAATCAAATGGAATGACACAGGGAATCAAGAACCAGCAAGAAAACTGCTGGCAGAGCTTTCTTGCCGAGTAAACCGAGCGTGTGTATGAGGCTTTCAAGTTTCTCATCTGGAAATCTGCCCAGAATCTCGATGAGAAAAATAGAGATCCTGCTCTCTATTTTCTCGTCGAGATTCTTGTCGGCCTGTTTCTAGACGAGAAACCAGAGCGTCTGTATATTTACCTGTCGCTGTGGAAACCTGCGCATGCTCGAAATTACTTTGTAGTATGCGTGGTAGCTTCAATGGCATAGGTAGGGTGAAGCAAGATGGTGGCGACAGCATCGAATGTGACAAGCGCATGCTCGTCGTACGCGATAACGCCGCCGTGTTCTTGCCTTTCAAAAGAACCACGGTTCTTTTGAAAGGAGTGTGTGTACACTCGGGCAGCGAGGAAAAACAACGTTTTTTCTGACGAGATTCTGGCCCGTGTGTACAAGGCTTAAGTATTGAACACATGAAGAAAAGGAGGTGCAAAAAGGCATGCAAAGCCAAGACACCAGCTGAAATCTATCAGTAATTAGAAAGCAATCCTGCCCCTTGTCAGTGAAAATTAATATCAGCTAGTTCAGTCTCAACTGATGGCCTTTAAAAAAGGGTCTCATTACGAAGGTGTCACACAAACATCTCATGATGGGTAAAAGCAAAGAGCTCTCTCAAGACCTTTGCAACCTTATTGTTGCAAAACATACTGATGGCATTGGTTGTATGTGTCACCGGTGCTCATCAATGTTGTAGATGTATTTTAGTGTTTGTCAAACGATCTGCTGCAGTTAAGTGAACACCTCAAAAGTGTATATAAATTGTGAAAATAAATATATATGTATGTATAAGCTGATCCTGTAAATTTGTGTAAAAATAAATATAGATACACCAGCAGTTTACATAAATAAATACCAAGAATAACCCTCATACATATATAAACATGGAAATCAAATCAATATAGTATAAATACCAATGTACACCAAAAAAACAAGTGCTCCAACAAATGACTTCAATAAGTGAAAATAAAATAAAATAAAGTTCAATAAGTGAAAGTGCATAAAAAGTCCATTGCCGGCGGAAAGTACAGATCGTTCGCGGAGAACGGTAACAATGGACAGACTCGTGCCGGACGGATAGGCACAAAACTATGTGAGTGGAAACTTTTATGATTTTTAATAAATTAACATAATTTTGAACATACTACACCATATTGAGTCCTTCTATTTTATGAAATATTTCACCCCATTGAGAAAGGAATGCAGCAGGAGAGCTGCAAAGAAAGGAAAAGTCCATAATCTGGGAAACAACATGTTGGTTATCCCTATAGGCGATTACTATAAGTTGTTCTGGTGAGTGTGCATTTTGCAAATAGGTGGTGGTGACTGGTGACACAATGGGCGGAAGAGTCACTAGTTTTTGGTTCATTTAACATATGGAATCTGCAAAAGTTTTTTTCTAAAGAGCAATGGACTTTTTATGCACTTTCACTTATTGAACTTTATTTTATTTTATTTTCACTTATTAAAGTCGTTTGTTGGAGCACTTGTTTTTTTGGTGTACACTGGTATTTATACTATATTGATTTGATTTGCACGTTTATATATGTATAAGGGTTATTCTTGGTATTTATTTATGTAAAATGCTGGTGATTCTATATTTATTTTTACACAAATTTACAGGATCAGCGCAGTGATATATGTACTTATACATACATATATATTTCTTTTCACAATGATGGCATTGGTTACAGAATAATCTCTAAACTGCGGCCACGACCAGGTGCTCCTCACAAGATTTCTGACAGAGGAGTGAAAACAATTACCAGAAGAGTTGTTCAAGACCCAAAGGACCAATTGTGGAGAGCTTCAGAAAAACCTGAAATTAGCAGGTACAATTTTTTTTTAAAGAAAACAATCAGAAATGCACTCAACTGCCATGGCCTATATGTAAGCTCACCACACAAAACTTCATTTCTGAAGAAAAAGCATATTAAACCTTGTTGAAAGTTTTCCGCGCAACATTTAGACAAGCCTGTGAAATACTGGGAGAATGAAGTCTGGTCAGATGAGACCAAAATTAAACTTGTTGGATGCCATAATTCACACCATGTTTGCAGGTCAAATGGCACTGCACATCACCCCAAGAGCATGATACCAACAGTGAGGTTTGGAGGTGGGAACATCATGGTGTGGGGCTGTTTTTCAGCATACAGTACTGGAAAACTTCATATCATTGAAGGAAGAATGAATGGAAATATGTACCAAAACAATCTTGATAAAAATCTGCTGCCATCTACCAGGATGATGAAGATGAAACGAGGGTGGACATTTTTTTGCAAGACAATGACCCCAAACACAAAGCCAGGGAAACTCTCAATTGGTTTCAAAGAAAGAAAATAAAGCTGCAAGAATGGCCCAGCCAACCACCTGACTTGAATCTAATGGAAAATCTATGGAAAGAACTAAAGATCAGAGTTCATAGAAGAGGCTTATGGAACCTTCAAGATTTGAAGACTGTGTGGAAGAATGGGCCACAATCACACCTGAGCAACGCATGTGACTAGTTTCTTCATACAGGAGGCATCTTGAAGCTGTCATTACCAACAAAGGATTATGTACAAAGTATAAAATACATTTCAGTTAGCAGGAGCAATACTTTTACCCTGTGTCATTCCATTTTATTACACATAACTTCATTTCTGAACTTATTTGTTTTTGTTTCTTTGTATGTTTGAAATGCATGGGTTATTACATGACATGTGCTGAACATTTCTTGTCAATAGCACCTTTAGAAATATATTTATCTAGAAATATGGTGATGTTTTCAATGCCTATTTTACCTTCTGTATATATATATATATATATATATATATATATATATATATATATATATATATATATATATATATATATATATATATATATATATATATATATATATATATATTAGGGCTGTGCGTTAAACGCGATATTAACGGCGTTAACGCAAACCCATGTTAACGCCGTCAATATTTTTGTCGCGCGATTAACGCAGGAGCCCTCGGGTGGACATGCAGAGTGTGCAGCGGCGCGGCGCGGCTTACCTTTTCGCTGGATTCACAGACAAGTTACTCACCTTGTCCCTGGATCCAGCGATGCCACCCCGCTGTGTGATCGAGCGGGTCCTCCTTGCTTGGCGGGTCCTCCTTGCTTGGCGGGTCCTCCTCGCTTGGCGGGTCCTCCTCGCTTGGCGGGTCCTCCTCGCTCGATTCACAGTGCCTGTGTGCCGCCGAGCTCCGTTCCCTGCGACGTTACGACGCACGGAGCGGAGAACGGCGCCAAATTTAAAAAAATAAACAAACACAATACACACAGTATACTGTAATCTTATAAATTACAGTACTGTATGTAAAAAATACACACCCCCCTTGTCCCTAGTGGTCTGCCCAGTGCCCTACATGTTCTTTTATAAAATAAAAACTATTCTTTCTGCCTGAAAAACTGTAGATTGTCCAAAAGTGTCCCTTTATGTCAAAAATGGTTTTAGATCAGCTAGAAAACGGCTATAATAAATTATAATCACTTGCAGAATTGTGCGATATTTGTGGGGAAATTAGTCATAAATTAGAGCGATTAATCGTGAGTTAACTATGACATTAATGCGATTAATCGCGATTAAAATTTTTAATAGTTTGACAGCACTAATATATATATATATTAGGTTGTGAGCACCAGTATCCCTTCAATCTAGGTGGGTAATTTAAAAAATGGGACTTGGATTTCTAGTTTTCACAATCATACATAAGTCAAAGTTTAACACAATCTAAATCACAGTTTATTAATACTATAAAACATAACATGTAGAGAACATCCATAACAATAATCACCCACAGACATATCAAAAATCATTTACATATTATATTGGAAACTTAGCTATCATATTTAACCAGCACATTATAGCTGTCAGGGAACGTGCTGGCCATAGCACAACTGAAGTTCAGAGGCAAGAGTACATATAATACAATATATACAATACACGTGTGCAGATATGCCCCTACAGGTGTCCGTCTAGCCAGGCATAGCAAAATGCATATGCGCATTCGCGAAACCGCAAACAGGCGAATACGTATGTGCATGCGTGCACATTAGTCATTAATGCTGGCACCGAATGGCCTATATAAGGCAGCAGCTTCACTAGTGTTTTGCTGTCTGATCTGCAGCTTTACCCGTATACCTGCTCCTGTGATCTCTGCTTGATTCCTGTGTTGGTCCCGGCTTATCCTGACCACACTTGCTCTCCACCTATCTTGACCTAAGCTTGCCTTAAACACTTTTGGACTGGCTCACGCCGATATACTTTGGCACTTTGAAGAGGTATATCTTTGTTATGGCAGCAGCTAGCTGCCATAACTCCAGAATCCTTTTCTTCAGTGTGCGGTCCGGTTTCCGATAATAGTGGTCCCTGCGGCAGATTCTCTGCAAAATCACTTTAATCGGCGGCGGAAGAGGGCCCCCCTCCTGCCGCTCTCCGGTGCCCTCCTCCTCTTCTCACTGTGGCATGGAGACGAGTGAGGGAAAGATGGCCCCCACCCGTCTCCATACCATTGCAGGGCAGAAGCGGCGTCAAAATGTCACTGATTCACGTAGGGAGCACGTATTTGTGAGCGGGTGTAATGTATCCTATTTACGCTACGCCTCCACAACTTTGACAGGCAAGTGCAGTATTCACAAAGCAAAGTTGCGGCGGCGTAGCATAAATAGGCTGGCGTAAGTCCGCTAAATTCAAATGTGGAACATGAAAGTATCCCAGTGCGCATGCTCCAAATTAACCCGCAAAAAGCCAATGCTTTCGACGTGAACGTAAATGACGCACAGCCCTATTCGCGAACGACTTACGCAAACGACGTAATCAACGGAAAATTTGGCGCTGGCCCGACGTCCATACTTAACATTGGCTGCGCCTCATATAGCAGGGGTAACTTTACGCCGGAAAAAGCCCAACGTAAACAGCGTATCTGTACGGGCGTACGTTCGTGAATTGGCGTATCTAGCTGATTTACATATTCTAGGCGTAAATCAGCGTACACGCCCCTAGTGGCCAGCGTAAATATGCAGTTAAGATACGACAGCGTAGGCGACTTACGCTGGTCATATCTTATACAAATTCAGGCGTATCTGATTCTTTGAATCAGGCGCCAAGATACTACGCCCCAGACTCAGAGATACGACGGCGTATCTGGAGATACGCCGTCGTATCTCCTACGTGAATCTGGGCCTAAATGTCCAAAAAATGTTATTTATTTTTTTATTGCATTTTAGTGTATATATGAGATCTGAAGTCTTTTTAACCCCAGATCTCATATTTAACCACTTAAGCCCCGGACCAATATGCTGCTAAATGCCCAAAGGCGTTTTTACAATTCGGCACTGCGTCGCTTTAATAGACAATTGCGCGCTCGTGCGACGTGGCTCCCAAACAAAATTGGCGTCCTTTTTTCCCCACAAATAGAGCTTTCTTTTGGTGGTATTTGATCACCTCTGCGGTTTTTATTTTTTGCGCTATGAACAAAAATAGAGCGACAATTTTGAAAAAAGTGCAATATTTTTTACTTTTTGCTGTAATAAATATCCCCCAGAAACATATATAAAAACATGTTTTCCTCAGTTTAGGCCGATACGTATTCTTCTACCTATTTTTTTTTTTTTTAAATCGCAATAAGCGTTTATCGATTGGTTTGCGCAAAATGTATAGCGTTTACAAAATAGGGGATATTTTTATTGCATTTTTATTATTTTTTTTTTTTTTACTACTAATGGCGGCGATCAGCGATTTTTTTCGTGACTGCGACATTATGGCGGACACTTCGGACAATTTTGACACATTTTTGGGACCATTGTCATTTTCACAGCAAAAAATGCATTTAAATTGCATTCTTTATTGTGAAAATGACAGTTGCAGTTTGGGAGTTAACCACAGGGGGCGCTGAACGTTTTAGGCTACACCTAGTGTGTGTTTACAACAGTAGGGGGGTGTGGCTGTAGGTCTGACATCGATTGTGTCTCCCCTATAAAGGGGATGACACGATCGATGCGCCGCCACAGTGAAGCACGGGGAAGCTGTGTTTACATACGGCTCTCCCCGTTCTTCAGCTCCGGGGAGCGATCGCGACAGAGCGGCTATAA
Organism: Rana temporaria; assembly: GCF_905171775.1. NCBI lineage: Eukaryota > Metazoa > Chordata > Amphibia > Anura > Ranidae > Rana > Rana temporaria. Next base: position 183,468,387 of record NC_053490.1, on the reverse strand, counting down.
ACGAATAGCCGCGCCGTCGTCCCGGATCGCTCCCCGAGGGAATCCGCCCACCGCACGCAGCGGGGGGGGTCCCGATCGGCAGGGACGTATATATACATCCTTCTGCCTGTCCGTGCCATTGTGCGGACGTATATAGTCGTGCGGTGGGCGTTAAGGGGTTAAGCAATCCTGTCATACTTTTTTTCTATTACAAGGGATGTTTACATTTCTTGTAATAGGAATAAAAGTGACACATTGTACATTTTACAAGGTAAAATAAATAATAAAAAAATAAAAAAAATTAAATGTGCCCTGCCGAGCTCACGTGCAGAAGTGAACGCATACTTGAGTAGCGCCCACATATGAAAATAATGATCAAACCACACATGTGAGGTATCACCGCGATCAGTAGAGCGAGAGAAATAATTCTAGCTCTAGACCTTTTTTAAAAGTTTTAAACGTTGCATATGGAGATTTTTAAGGGCAAAGGTTTGTCACCATTCCACGAGCGGGCACAATTTTGAAGCATGACATGTTCGGTATCAATTTACTCAGCGTAACATTATCTTTCACAGTATAAAAAAATTGGGCTAACTTTACTGTTGTCTTATTTTTTTTTTTTTTAAAAGTGCGCTTGTAAGACAGCTACACAAATACGGTGTGACAGAAAGTATTGCAACGACCGCCATTTTATTCTCTAGGGTGTTAGAAAAAAAATTATAATGTTTGGGGGTTCTAAGTAAGTTTCTAGCAAAAAAAAATTGTTTTTAAATTGTAAACAACAAATCTCAAAAAGAGGGTCTGTCCTGAAGTGGTTAAGACGTTGTTATATTTCTCATCTGCTTGATATCCTGTTGCAAACCTTTGCCTGCAAATTGACCATTCTCAGCCTGCCATTTATGCTTGTCTCTGATAATCCGTTGCTGACCTGACTTGTCTGACCCTGCATCCAGTTGTCTGTCTGTCCTTTTCTGCATGGTGCCTGGTGATGCTGGTCCTCCATCTGCTGCTTCAGCCATGTGTCTGCATCTACTGTTCCTGCTGCCATCTGCTGCTTCAGCCATTCAGCCCAGCTCTGGTGATGCACTTACCACACACCTCTATGGCCAATGAAAGATCTTGCAGGCACTCTTAGGCCTTGTACACACGATCGGTTAACCAGAGGACAACGGTTAAAAAAAAGGCAACTTGCTTTAAAATTTAACCGATGGATTGGTAACCGATAGGTCAAGTCGACGCATGCTTGGAAGCATTGAACTTCGTTTTTTTCAGCACGTCGTGTTTTACGTCACCGCGTTCTGACACGATCGTTTTTTTAACCTATGGTGTGTAGGCGCGACGGACCATCAGTCAGCTTCATCGGTTAACCTATGACAACTGTCCTTCAGACCATTCTCATCGGATGGACTGATCGTATGTACAAGGCTTTACATTACCACGCTCTCGTGGCCACTGTCGCAATTCCAGTGGTTCTTGACAGCCAGGGCTATACGAGAGGTCTCCCTCTACATATCAAGCTCTGCCACAAGGTACATGACAATAGCACTTCTTTTCCAGAGGTATTGTAAATGTAAAGAAGTGCACTTTTTTTATAATTAATATTTTTATAACATACAAAAAAGGAAAGATACCAACAAGGTGCAGCAATTCCCATCTAGGTCATCCGACTTCCAAATTAAAATTATCTTGCATAATGTATTCAGAGCATAACAAAAGTATTCAAACAATACATACATATAGTGTAGATAGAAAAACAGTGATTTAATTATAAACCCCCCCCCCCCCCCATTTAAGAAATAAATGAATACATTTTTATTGCTGAAATATTGGTTATATTGATGGGTAAGATCAAAAAGGTAGGTTTTTAGGGACAAAAAACTCAAATCGTCAAATGAATCTGTGGAAAGTTCTTTAGAAAAGGGGAGGGAAAAGTGAGGATTGGGATGGCAGGGAATGGTGGTAGACACTAGGCAGGGCACAAGGATAGGGAAAGGGTACAAGGTAGGAAAGTAATAAGCACATAGCAAGCTCCATAAAGACATGAGCGAGTTTAGGGTGGAGGAACTTGACTGGCTTGCACAGAGTCCTGACCTCAACCCGACAGAACACCTTTGGTATGAATTAGAGTGGAGAGGAGAATCTGAGCCAGGCCTTCTTGTCCTACATTAGTGCCTGACCTCACAAATGCTCTTCCTGGAAGAATGGTCAAACACTCCCATAGACACACTCCTAAACCTTGTGGGCCTTCCCTTAAGAGTTGAAGCTGTTATAGCTGCAAAGGGTTGGCTAACTCAATATTGAACCCTACGAACTAAGACTGGGATGCCATTAAAGTTCATGTGCGGGGAAAGGCAGGTGTCCCAATACTTTTGGTAATACAGTGTTAAAAGCATTCCAGAAATAGTATCTCACATCCCATAGTATCACATTATTTGTACAAAAGAACACATTTAAAAACCATGATACATCTCCAGAAAAAGAAATGCCCGTCCACATTCCCCAGAAGTCCAGCATGAAAACCATGTCACATAAGGTATCTATGTAAGTATGAAAAAGCAAACAATCATGGATTGTAAACAGATCTGCTATTGTCCCTTGCAGCATAAATGTGATTGAAAGGCACTATACAAGTTTGTAATTCACTTGACCCAAAAGTGTCAGAGATAATTTAATCCTTCAAAAATGTTGAAGTTGTAATCAACAACTTCACGAGCAGCACATCCTTCTCACTGTGGCAACAAATACCTTAAAAAATATGTCTCCATGGCAATCACAGAAACAAACAGTATAACACTGGCCTTAAAAATAATCATATAACTAAATGCAGCAGACATAATGTGATGGCACCTGCCAATATATCCTTATTAAATGGAAACTTAAAAGGATAGTTCACCTTTACAAAAAACCTGCCTATGCAGATAAGGGGCGTCTGTAGATAAAAACAAACTGTCAAACTCAGACTAAAGATGAATGATACTCTTGCTATAGGTGTAGACCATTTACATACCTTATGAAGCCTGACTGGAATACTCCCAGGATGTTGCCAAGGCCCCTTTCACACTGGAGCGGTTTGGTTTTTCTCCAGTGTGAAAGCCCTTGGGCTTTCACACTGGAGCGGAGCGCTAGCAGGACAGCTCCAAAAGTCCTGCTAGACGCATCTTTTAAGCGGTGAAGGAGCGGTGTGTTTATCGCTCCTCCACCGCTTCTTCCCATTGAAAGCAATGGGAAACCGCGGCTATACCACTGGCAATGCAGAGGCGCATTGGCAGTGGTATTAACCCTTTTTCCGCCGCTAGCGGGGGGTAAAACCGCACACCGATAGCGGCTGAATACTGCTGCAGTTTTGACGGTAAAGCACCGCTAAAAATAGCTGAACACGTAAGGAGCTTTGAATCAGAGAAAGAGCTCCCTCCTGTGATGGTGGAGGTGAGCAGTGATGACTAGGACTTGCTTAGCAATGTCCTGGGAGTATTCCAGTCAGGCTTCATGAGGTAAATGGCCTACACATATAGCAAGGGTATCATTCATCTTTAGTCAGAGCTGCACAGGTTGTTTTTATCTACAGACAACCCTTATCTGCATAGGCAGTTTTGTGGTAAAGGTGAACCATCCCTTTAAGAAGAACAGAGACTTGTCCCCAACCAGTTTTGCTGCTTTTAGTCAACTGCATCAGCACCTGACCAGCAAAACCGGTTACTTTTGGAAACATTTTAAATGACAACTATATGTTGTATGAATATGGTTTTATTCGTTATGACACAGATGCTACTGTAAATGAGAACCAACTGTCACACTAACATGAAAGCAACATTATTCTTTGTGTGACATACAATGGACGACAGCTCTATACAAGTCTGCATACATCCTTGTGTGGAAAATAAAAAATTTGCATATACTGTACAATATCTCACAAAAGTAAATACACCCCTCACATTTTTGTAAATATTTTTTACATCTTTTCATGTGACAAAAAATATGGAAGAAAATTGTGCCAAGTGTAAACAAATACAAAAAATATTTATATATACAATATCTGCTAAACACCACAATCAGACAAAAATTGTGACAGTGCAATAAAAATATTGGGGCAGATTCACGTAGATCTGTGGTGGCGTAACATATCGCATTTACGTTACGCCGCCGCAAGTTTTACGGGCAAGTGCTTGATTCACAAAGCACTTGCCTGTAAAGTTGCGGCGGCGTAGCGTAAATTCCCTGGCGCAAGGCCGCCTAATTCAAATGATCTGGGTAGGGGGCCTAGATCATTTAAATTAGGCGCGTTCCCGCGCCGAACGTACTGCGCATGCGCCGTTCCTAAAATTTCCTGACGTGCATTGCGGTAAATGACGTCGCAAGGACGTCATTGGTTTCGACGTGACCAGCCACATTCATGGACGACTTACACAAACAACGTAAAATTTTCAAATTGCGACGCGGGAACGACGGCCATTCTTAACATTGGATATGCCACCTAGGGGGCAGCTTTATCTTTACGCCGCGTATCTCTTACGGAAACAGCGTAAATTTACTGCGACGGGCAAGCGTACGTTCGTGAATCGGTGTAAGGACTCATTTGCATATTCTACGCCGACCGCAATGGAAGCGCCACCTAGTGGCCAGCGTAAATATTGCACCCTAAGATACGACGGCGCAGTTGGATCGATCGTGTGTGGGCGCCATCGGTTATTTATCAATCGGTTAAAAAAAAAAAAACTTTTTTAAAATTAACCGATGGATTCCTAACCGATAGAAAAAAACGATCTTTAGTAGGCACGACCATTGGTTAAAAATCCACGCATGCTCAGAATCAAGTCGACGCATGCTTGGAAGCGTTGAACTTCATTTTTTTCAGCACGTTGTTGTGTTTTACGTCACCGCGTTCTGACACGATCGTTTTTTTAAACGATGGTGTGTAGGCACGACTGACCATCAGTCAGCTTCATCGGTCAACCGATGAAAACGGTCCATCAGAACGTTTTCATCGGATGGACTGATCGTGTGATCGGCTATATGAACTCTGCAATCACCTCTGGCTATATTCCCAATTAGGCCTCCATCTCATTTATTAGGTAGTTTATATACCCGACTATTTTGACTGTGGCTAGTTATCTATTATTTGTTGTGTACCTCTGGCTTGGTATCACATTCTTGTCTAGTTCCTGAATAGCCATTCATCTGCCCTCTTGTAATAACCTGAAACTGCAGAGCTATTACCACCCTTCTTTGGCTCTATAATCCACTCCATGTGTTCCTGTGGATACCTGCGTACCAATGCATACATAGAAAGCATCCTTAACCATTTAAGACCCGGACCAAAATGCAGCTAAAGGACCCGGCCCGGCTTTGCGATTCGGCACTGCGTCGCTTTAACAGACAATTGCGCGGTCGTGCGATGTTGACAGCCTTCCGAGAGGCTTCCGACGGTCGCATCCATCGCGTCACTCGTAGCCGAAAGAAGCCGAACGTCGGTGCGGCTCTATACTGCGCCTGCGCACCGACGTTCGGCTTCTTTCGGAAAATCGTGACGCGATGGATGCGACCGTCGGAAGCCTCTCGGAAGCCTGTCAATCAAGAAGGAACGCCCATTCCCGAAGCCCATACCCGGAAGCGACGGAGAGGATGCATCTCGTAAACGGGTAAGTACTGCACATATTTTAAAATAAATAGCCGATTCCCCTAGTAAAAACGAGCAGGAATCTAAGGGGGAAAAGTGCCCTCTAAGGGTGAACCCCCGCTTTAATGATCACAGGTTTCTGACCTCTAAGGTCGGGACATAGCATGCTCCTTATCGCAATCAGCATAAGCAGTCTGCTAGTTATGGGCCAGATTCACAGAAGAAATACGACGGCGTTTCTCTGAAACGCCGTCGTATCTCTCAGAGTATCTATGCGACTGATTCATAGAATCAGTTACGCATAGATAGCCCTTAGATCTGACAGGTGTAATTGTCTTACACCGTCGGATCTTAGGATGCAGTACCTCGGCCGCCGCTGGGTGGAGTTTGCGTCGTATTCCAGCGTCGGGTATGCAAATGAGGTTTTACGGCGATCCACGGCGGTTTTTTCGCGTTCGCTACGTCGTTGCTAGTCTAGTTTCCCGTCGCAAAGTTGGTCGTCGTTTTACCTGCCCTAACTTTACACAGCCCATGTTAAAGTATGGCCGTCGTTCCCGCGTCGAATTTCAAATTATTTTTTTTTTTGCATAAGACGTCCGGGAATACGAAAGTACGCTACGCACGTCGTCGTTCGAAAAAATGACGTCACTTCGCGCAAAGCACGGCGGGAATTTCAAAACGGAGCATGAGCAGTAGGTCCGGCGCGGGAGCGCGCCTAATTTAAATGGCACACGCCCCTTTGAATTACGCGGGCTTACGCCGGAGGCCGCCGGCGTAAGTTTTCACGCAAGTGCTTAGTGAATCAGGCACTTGCGATGCAAACTTGCGGCGGTGTAACGTATATACGATACGTTACGCCGCCGCGATTCTACGTGAATCTGGCCCTATGTGCCATTTGTCTACTCTTGTATCAAGCCTGGGAATAGAGCACATTTAGTTGAAGGGATGCTACTGTAGGAACCAAACAGCTAAGGTATGCTTAATTTTGGATTTGGTGGCTCTTCTTTGCCATTTTCCTTTTGGTAGTTTTATCTGGGAAGAACATGCATTAACAATACAGTAATCTCTAGCTATATTTCTTTTTGCTCATTGATTGGAAGCCATTAGGTTGATCTAGGCTATATTTTTACTTTAGGTTGATGGAGGATCAAAGACAGTTTATTGCTGGAATGTTATACTAATATAGCTCCACATTCCAAATGCCCAGAATTCACCACATAACTCATGGAAGTTATGCTCTAGACAGCAGAAGTGGTCATAAACTGGAATTGTGACTAAGCAGCGCTGCACCATCTGTCTGGTCTAATGTTTCAGATTATCTGATATTTGCATATAAAATTTCCCCTGCAGCTGTCTTACCCTTATCTATTTATTTCCCAGACATAAATGTCATACCACAAAGAGCTCCCTCTAAACAATCAATATTGTTCATCTTAATTGCTTTATTGTCGAGTTCAAAGGACTGTTTAATCTATCAATCTCGTTTACATGAAAAGACTAATTACATTATTAAACAAGGTGTCAGAGATTGAAGCACTGTATACTGAATGTCAGGAAGAAAAAAAGGCATTTTTCATTGCCCTGTTTGATTCCTTGAATTATGAATTATAAAGAGATTGTCTTCATTTATGTCTATTTCCATTTAATGCAAAGCATAATAAAACAGGTAGATCATAATTTTATGATATAAATTATTCCTCACTGAACATCTTAGTAACAGCTTCTTTTTAATGACTGGCTCAAAGTTAATGATAAAGTATACTATTAAATTGAAAAGCTGAATAAATGCAACACTTATTATCACATACAGTAAAGCAAAAATGAGATTTCAGTTAATTCTTATTCCGCGTACACACGACGCGAAAAATGCAATTTTTTAAAATGTTCATTAAAAACGATCGTGTGTAGGCTCCAGAGCATTTTTCTCGACTTGAAAAATGGGCATTAAAAATTTAGAACATGATCAAATTTTTCTCGTCGTTTTCACGTTGTAGTTTTTCATGTAGTGAAAAACAGTCGTGTGTAGGCTTTAACGGCGGGAAAAAACGTGCATGCTCAGAAGCAAGTTATGAGATGGGAGCACTCATTCTGGTAAAACTAGCGTTTGTAATGGACATAGCACATTCTTCATGCTGTAACAGACTGAAAAGCACAAAGACTGAAAAGCACGAATCGTCTCTCACCAAACTTTTGCTAACACGAGATCAGCAAAAGCAGCCCAAAGGGTGGCGCCATCCGAATGGAACTTCCCCTTTATAGTATAGTCATACGTGTTGTACTTAATCGCGCTTTGCTAGTTTTTTTTTTTTTTTTCAAGGCAGGCTTGACAAGAATCACGTAGAGAAAAACGTTGTTTCTTCTAGGACATTAAAAATGGTCGTGTGTACGCGCCTTAAGATCTTCATAGTCAAAATAAAAGTCAAGCTAAAAACAGTGGCACGTGATGTTCTTTAATAAAATGAAAAAAAGCAATGCAACAAATTATGAACGCCAATAAAGACACACTAAAAGTCTTGTCATAAATGACTTGTTTGTTGTCCAGAAGCTGGATATTTCAATAGCTTTTCTTAAATGGTACATTTCCAATTGACCCTGAACTAGGCAAGAGATGCATTTGTCCTTGATGCTCATTGTGAAGACATGGCAGCATTATGCAGGGCGTTGGCTTACCACAGACGCAGAGATATGCCTCGTACACATGACCGGTTTTCCTGGCAGGAAAACTGCCATGACAGCTTTTGGCCAGGAAAACTGTCCGTGTGTGTGCTCCATGGCAGTTTTCCCGACAGGAAAACTGCCGGAAATCCCGGCAGGAAAAATGAGAGCATGTCTTCTATTTTACTGCCGGGATTCCTGGCGGTATTTTTCTCGGCAGTTTTGCTATGGGGAAAGCCTGCAGTGGAGCATACACATGGCCGGGATTCCCGACCAAAGCTCTCATGGAAGTTTTCCTGCCAGGAAAACCAGCCGTGTGTAGGGGGAAAAGCTGCCAAGCAGGTTCTCGGCTTTCCCCTCAGTTTTCCAGGTGGTAAAAAGTCTGCCAGGAAAGACGATCGTGTGTACAAGGCAATAGAGTATGTTCACTTAGCTTAGATATTCAAGTAAAGCTGTGTCCATTTTAAATACCCAATCCTGTGCAGAAGAATATAAACATTTGTATTTTTGTTTGCACATGTGTGAGTGTGTTTAATTTTTTCCACTTTGCCAAGTAAAAATTCACTACTCTTAGCAAATCAACCCCACAGTATCTACTTCTCACTAAGTCACATCTTATTTTAGGGATGGATTTCTTGGTATGTAAGCACACACTTTGTGGCAGATCCTTCCCACGCTTTTATTCTATTAGCTACATGTGAGGTGTACAAGAACTAAGATACCAAACAATTTTCTTGGATCGTTTTCCTGTTTTGTACATGCATTTCCAAGGTTAATAAAATTCATTTTTTTGATGTTAGTCTTGTGATGATCAAACAATATTTCAAACACTTCCTTCTCCAGCATTGAACCTTCAGATTGGATTAGTTGTTGTCGATACCTGCATTTCTCCAGATTACATTTCCTTTGAAGATTTTGATCATCAACCAGGCTCGTTAATATTCTGCTGATTTTATAGCACATATATTTTTGTTAACTAAAATAGAAAAAAATATGCTAAGAAAAAGATTTAAAAAGTGGATGTAGTGAGACATATCCTGTGTTTATATACCAGTAAGCTTGAAAACATTACACTGTATACCTTAAATAATTATGGGACTGTTGGTGATTGCACTGTGTATACAAATACAAGAGTGGTTTATGACTATGCCATGGTGGATGGGGAACATTTTTTTATTAGATGGCATAACCATCTTGTGAGGCCATCAAACACATCCGACATGCATTTGGCTGGGTAAGCAGCAATCCCAGTTATTTCAATTTCAATTTCTTTAAGACCTCATGCCCACTGGGCGTTTTTACAGATGCTATTTTGGGGATCAGAATTTTTTTTTAACTGCCTCTAAACTCCCCTGCATGTTATTCTATGCGTTCATGCACACATAGGCTTTTATCAGCATTTTAGGGGCAGAAAAAAAACATCTGCCAGCGTGTTCTGGAGCAGCAGCGTTTTGGCAGAAAAAATGCTGACAACTACTAAACTCCAGGCGGCTCCGCCCCTTAGTTATTTAAGGGCTGAAAGACAGCAGGAGCCTTTGTTAGGACCAGAGGTTTTTTTCTTTTCTTTTATCGGGTCTCATAATTGATGATGGATCTACAGTGGGGGACATTTTTTTTAATAAAGGACTTGTCAAAAACTTGTGTTCTGTTTTTATTTACTTTTTACACTTTTTTGGTGAATGAGTAGGGGTACCCCTACTCATTCACATGTGGGGGCAGGATCTGGGGCCCCCCTTGTTAAAGGCATGTGGCATGGTATGGTTCAAGAGGGGGAGCGCTCGCTTATCCCCCTTTCCTGGACTGCCAGGCTGTATGCTCAAATAAGGGTTTGGCATGAATTTTGGGGGGCCACGCGACATTTTTTTTTTCACTTTGTATTGCTGGCAATGTTATTTTTCACACATTAAGCTGTCAGCGGGGAAACCCTGCTGACAGCTGATGACTCATTCGTTGTTATGGATGCATTGGCCTGCTTTCCAGACCCTCTTTAAGAACCAGCTACTCACTGGTTGTTAACCACTTCAATACCAGGCACTTTCGCCCCTTCCTGCCCAGGACAATATTGAGCTTTCAGCGCTGTTGCGCTTTGAATGACAATTGCGCGGTCATGCAACACTGTACCCAAACAAAATTTTTTACAATTTTCTTCCCACAAATAGAGCTTTCTTTTGGTGGTATTTGATCACCACTGGGGTTTTTATTTTTTACTAAACAAAATAAAAAAGACCATTTTTTTTAAAACAAAAACGTTTTTCTTTGTTTCGGTTATAAAATTGTGTTTTCTCCTTCACTGATGTGCACTGTGGAGGCAGCACTGATGGGCACTGATGAGATGGCACTGATGGGCACTGATGAGTTGACACTGATAAGATGGCACTGATGGGCACTGATGAGGAGGCACTGATATGTATAATTGATGGGCACTGATATGCAGCACTGATGGGGACCAATAGGCAGCAATGATATGCAGCACTGATTGGCAGTGATAGGCGCACTGATGGGCACTGACAAGCAGCTGTTATGGGCACTGACAGGCAGCTGTGATGGGCACTGACAGGTGGCAGTGATTGGCACTGATAGGTGGTACTGATTGGCACTGATAGGTGGCACTAGCAGGTGGCACTGATGGGCAGCACTGATGATGAGGTACTGATGAGGTTCTGACAGGTGTAACTGTAGACAATGTGATTGGCAATGTGATGGGTACTGACTGGCACTGTGGTGGGCGCTAATTGGCACTGATTGGCACTTTATTGGGCACTGACAGGTATTGTTGAGGGGGCACTGACTGGCAGATGATAGGTACCTTTTGGGTAACCGTGATGGCACAGACCCCCCTCTGACATTGGCTCTCCCTGTTAGCGCAAACCGAGGAATGCCATTTACCGGCACTTCCTGGTTCATGCGACGATCAGCTGTGATTGGTCACAGCTGACCACGTGGTAAGAAGCCTCTGTTAGAGGCTTCGTACCACGATCAGAGATGCAGCATGTCAGACTGACATGGCGCACTCGTGATCTCAGCACTGCGCGCCCCGTGGGTGCACGCTGGCATGTTATCCTACTGGACGTCATATGACACCCAGTCAGGAAAACATAACCATTCCCCCGGCCATCAATCTGCTATAGGCCAGGCGGTAAGTGGTTAAGGATGCCGGGGCCCCACTCCTTACTGCTGCAGCTACTAAACATAACTTAAACACTAGGCTACACACTGCTAAACACCAGCAAAAAACGCTAAAACTTTAGCATTTTTGTCCAGCGTTTCTAAAGCAGTTTTTAGCGTTCTAGTGTGTATGAAGTCTACATGTTTCGGTTTTGGGTTTCCTTGTTTCAAGAAAGATAGACTCTCAAAATACATATATTGTAAGACCTTCCAATAAATCAACAAGCTTTAACTCCATTAGGAAACATTTTTTCATACGCCACTATACATCATACATTAATTATTGATTAGCATAAACAACTTGAACTTGCCACCCAGTTGTGTGCTGTAATAAGCTGCATTATTTGAGGATACAAATGTCAGGATTTGCTGGGGCACTGTAGCTGTAGATCACTGATGAGGCGTGACATGACTGACCTTTACATTTCCTTCATTCTGTGCAGCTTATTCAGTTATATAAACCAAAGGCCACAGTGCAGAGCTAAACAAGTGGGGGCACTTTACCTTAATCAATATTCATGAAACAGATAGCATTCCAGACCATTTATGAAAGGCAAAAAACAATCCATCTTGTCTTTTGGTTTTGCTCCAGTTACAGCACATCAGCAAGAAAATAACTAAGATGAATAATGATTTGGTGCACATGAAAAAAAAAACACAAGCTAGATGTCCAAAAGAGCTAAATGAGAGTTGGACTAAGGTCATGCAGAAATCTCCACATGATCAAAGTGTCTTATTTTTCATTCTGTCAAAAATAACGACGATATGACACAATATTTTACAACTCGTTAAAACATCGTTTTTAAACAGATAATTAGCATTCATATCACTGTGGTACCTTTGTGCTTTCATTTGTTGAACCTGTTCTCCTGTGTTCTAAATTACTGACAGCTTTGTAGATTCTTGTTTTAAAACATGAACATTTGCTAAGAATGATAGACAGGGCACATGTTTCTTCAGTGCCCCTCTTACAGGTTTGTAGCAGCCCTCTTTTGTCTCTTCTACCCACATGTACATGAGTCCAGCTTGTTTATCTGAGGCCATAGAATGCTCTGAAGGGACCCCTCAACTTATAAATGGAGATTTAGGGGTTTATTCTCTTAGCATTCATTATCCTTTACCTTTATTTACTATAGCACGGTGAATACCACATTTGGATTGACTGGTTATATGCGGTTTCTTGGATGCATGCGGAAGTTGGTACAAAACACTATGGAATTTTCTTCATAGCTTTATCTTTTTGGCACACAGCGGATTTTAATGCGATTGGATGATCTTTGACCTGGATAGGTAAGTCTGCTCACGGTCCCTCCACTTTATAAAATGTTATCAGTTTATGTGACCACTGTATTCTCATGAACCATTTGTATTACAAATGTTTGACCCTCGATTATTTGTTTGAATTTATACTATGTATTTGTACTGTAACAGCAGCGGTTTGTTGTTCTCAAGCTGTTGTTGTTTTTGGCAATATTCATAATGCCTTATTCTTGTTTTTTCTTTATTTTATAGCTTGTTGCACTGCCCTTGATGAAGCTCAATGAGCGAAACATGTCGGGCTTCCCCCAACAGGTTCTTCTGCTACTTTATTAAGTCGCTAATACCATCAATGAGACCATCCATGTCTTGTATTCTGTTTTATATAATATCCATGTATGAATAAATTATTACTTTTGTATTTACCCTATTGTTTTGGATCTATTTCCTACTATAAACACCGTTAAAATCCCAGGGTTTGTTACCCGCTCCCAAAAATTATTTTTTCTTCTTATACCGGGATGTGGTGTTATTGATTTGAGTATCTGTGCCTCATTTATCTATTTATAAATGGAGATCAAGGTGACGGACAAGTGGCAGTCAACTCCACAACTTCCCCACCCACATTCTTCTTCAACATTGTCATTGTTATGTGGTTTTATAACTTTCCTTATTTAACTATCTTTAGTATGCTTAATGGTCATATAAGCTTTTTTTGAAAACCAATAATAACAAAGTGTGACTGGTTTCTATCCAAATCTGTTTAGTCTCAGAATTTTTTTCTGAGCAGTTAAGCATTAGCTTTGGTATTGTAGGTGCTGCCTTCAAACCCATGTGGCTAATGTGCTTTAAAAAAGAAAAATGTGATGCCTTGCAAACTGCATAGAGGATAGAAGGTTAATCATTCCCCACACAGTCACATGAAATTACTTTAAGGCCTCGTACACACGACTGGTTTTCTCGGCAAAAACCAGCAAGAAAACTGCTTCTTGCGGAGATTACTGTTCGTGTGTACGAGGCTTTCAGGTTTATCATCAGGAAATCTGGCCAGAATCTCGACGAGAAAAAAAGAGAACCTGCGCTCTTTTTTCTCGTCGAGATTGTCGGCCTGTTTTCCGTCGAAACCCGCGCATGCTCAAAATGACTTTGACACATGCGTGGTAGCTTCCACGGCATAGGTAGGGTGAAGCAAGATGGTGGCGACGGCATCGAATGTGACGAGCACATTCTCGTCGTACGCGATGACATCACCGCGTTCTTGCCTTTCAAGAGAACCACGGTTCTTTTGAAATGGTCAGTGTGTACACTCGTGTGGCAAGAGATTCTTGCCAAGAATCTCGTCAGGGAAAACAACGTTTTTTTCTGACAAGATTCTTGCCCGTGTGTACAGGGCCTTATGCTTATTTATTGCAGGAACTTACCCTGTATTTCAAACACAGACCCTTAACTGGGCAAACCATTGTTCTCAGAGAAGATAAGAGCAGCAAAGATTATTGGGCAAAGTACTGATCTGGTTTAAATAAAAAACTTGAATTTTAAAAACTTTTTACTTCCTAGATACATAATGGGTTTGCAAGATAATAGTAAGTGAGGGGAAATCTCCCCTATGGGGACATGGACTGTAGTAGAAATTAATTTTCTAAGAAAATTAAGAAGATTTCAAACCCTTGTCAATATATATATATAAAAATATATATCTAGATTCAGGTAGCTCGGCACATAGTTTTGCCGGCGTAGCGTATCGAATATATGCTACGCCGACGGCACGCAGAGAGCCCAGAGCAATATTCACAAAGCACTCGCCCCGTATGTTGCGGCGGCGTAGCGTAATATGGTCGGCATAAGCCCGCCTAATTCAAAGTAGGCAGTTAGTGGGCGTGCTACATTTAAATTAACCGTGAACCCATGTAAATGAAGGGCCGATCGAATGACGCATGCTCAGAATCACGTCGCATATACTCCCTAAGATACGTCGGCTCAATGCTTTCGATGTGAACGTCACCTACGCCCAGCCCCATTCACGTACGACTTACGTAAACGACGTAAAATGTGATGGCTGTTAAGACGTCCTTACCTTTGCAAGGGTTGCGCCACCTATAGCAGGAATAACTTTACAATGGACGTACGTAGATTACAGCGACGGGCGCAAGTACGTTTGTGAATAGGCGTATGTAGGTCATTTACATATTTGGCGCGTAAATCAATGGAAGCGCCCCTTGTGGCCAGCGTAAATATGCGCTCAAGATCCGACAGCGTAGGAGACTTGCGTCGGTCGGATGGAGGCCAAATTCAGGCGTATCTAGTTAAAAGAATAGGGCGCATAGATACGACGGCGCATTTGTTCACTTACACTGCAGTGTAGATACGCCAGCGTAAGTGTTCTGTGAATCTAGCTCATAGTATATATATATAATATATATATATATATATATATATATATATATATATATATATATATATATATATATATATATATATATTGTTGTCTACATTGTTCCCACTATGGAGATTTCCCCTCACTTCCTGCCAAGATGATTGTTGTCAGACAGAACAAGAAGAGAAGGGAAATAAAAGAGAGGTCTCCTCTGAGGGGAAACAGACAGCATTTAAAATACCATAGGAAAAAAATCTCATTTAGAACACAGACAGCATTTCCTCACTTCTCACACACAGCTCAGTGTACTCCCTAAGTACTCCCTAGTTCTTAAACAAAAAAGAATAATTTATTGCAGAAGAGACATGGGATGTAAATAAAGTTCAGCTATAAGACCCTTGCATACTGATGTAATAATTTACCAATTTTTATTTGCAAAATCTTGCTAGCATAAAGGTCATAAGTAAAAAACACAAGTTATGTTGACCTTATGAAGACCTTGCAAATACACATGTACAGGCACGAAAACTTGTGTATTGGTATATATGCACAAATCCTTTTTCATCGTCTTCTTGTCTGCCAGTGTGTTAAAGCAAATACTTCCATAAGTTATTTGTGTATACACACATATATGCATAAATTACTGCACTCAAATGTAAAACATTCTATTTTTCTTTTTCTTAGGGCTTTAAATTTATTACTGCATTATGGACCTTTATGCAGCTGTGTGCATTTTCCCAATGCACTTGTGTTCAGATCCCTAATTCAAATGCTACACAGCTTCAAATGTCTAGAGAGGGAGCAAATGGGGTGGGACTTTAAATGAAATACATGGCAGAAAACTAATAGGTGAACAGCTGAGCTTTAATGGATGTTGTAGAAATAAACATACAGTTGCAAAAATCAAATACAGCGAAACACATAATACTGGCAATACACATGATAGTAACAAGATTGTCTCATGATAGGGCCATTGGTAAAAATAGTTGATTTGATAAGCAAGGTAATAATTATAGGCATAAAAATAACAATCATGTCTCATTGGAGATTGAAATTAAGTTCCGTAGTTCACCAAAATTAGGTAATTGAAAGTACTGCCTGCAGGACCCATAGCTTCACTGAACCTGAGAAAAAGAATATAGCATAGTGACTTGGAAGTCATGATCTGGATAGATAGAGACACGGCATCAATAAGCTCTACGCGTTTCATGGCTGAACGACACTCAACAGGAGTATGCGCGTGGTATGTCTGGAATGAGAATTGTAAGTAACTAATGAGTATATATAAGGGAAAGGACAGATTAACGTAGAAAGCCCCAACAACAAGATTGGCACTTACTGATTTTAGGGTTTAAAAAAATTTAAGTAATTTTCTTCACAAATTTGTGAAGATTATCATACAAAATTGGCACAAAATTACATTCTAAAATCTTCTTTTTAAAGCAGCAAATAGTTAATTGTCATAAAAAGAACAAATTGTTATAACAAATGTTAAAACATATTAGAAATTCTTTTTGTACTGACTTGATGTTTGTTGTCCTAAATGCGGAATTAAACAGTACTCAAACAGATGACAGCTGTCACACAAATTTGCAAGAAAGAGGAAAAAAAGGAATAACTTATGAAGGCACACATGGGAGAATGTTTGAAATATTTTTTCTTCATTTACAAACTCAAGATACAATGTACATGTTTATGCAAAAACAGACTGAATTTTTTTTATGATCAAATATATCAAATTACTAGTAAAAAATATACTGTACGAATTTAAAGCGGAGTTCCAACCACAATTAGCATTTTTTAAATGTATGTCCTTTCATCCTGCGTTTTTATAATATAAATCCGGTCACTTACTATTTTACAATCCCCCGCCGATCCGCATAGATATTCAAAAAAGATAGTTTATAAAACGATGTCTACACCGTTGTCATTTTTCTTGTGAGCATTGTGAATCCTACAAGCACTTACTTCCTGGAAGTCTTGGATGGGGAGTGATAATTGGACAGCGCACTGCATCCTGGGAAATGATGACACGCATTTCCCAGGATCATTAGAGGGAGATGATGTCAGAATCCTAGGTGGTTTCAAAGGCAGATTTCGTGGGACTGCATAGCAACAGGCATTTCCAGATGAGTAAAAAAAAAAACTTTTTTTTTTTTTTTACTTTAGGTCTAATGAGCACAATAATGAAAAAAAAAATTTGGGATGGAAACTCCACTTTAAGGGTTTCTGAAACCATTAAACACTAATATAAATCATTAGTATGAATTGCTGATAGTGATGCCATGAACCCATAATTGGTATTCCTTTTCTCCTGATTTGAATTATTAGATTTCTTGTGTTATTTTGTAATCACCACTGCAGGTAAAATGCTTAGTAGTGCTGTGGACACCAGAAATAATAAAGTAATGGTACTCCAGAAGAGCCCAGACACATTCAGGGGAATTCATAAAGAGTGTCCAAGACACTCTTTAGAATTCCAATGTGCCTCTAGATGAGAAAAGTCAGTGCGGATGACAGATTTAGATTACCTGTTGAATTTGGGGGGCCCACCAAGTGTGGTGGTGTACTGAGACCAGAATGTGCATACATACACTCCATCCTCAGTGCAACTGTGCTTCCTCACTGCCACTGCACAGACAGAGCAGCACTGGAGAGTTTTGTTAGAGCCTAATAAGGATTCACAGACACTAGTCTCCCATCAGGTCCACATTCCATATGATTGACAGCAGGCAGTGGGTGCATCCTTGACCAATAGACAACCTGCTACTGGCTATAGAATCTGCTCACTGCCTGCTGTCAATTTCAAGATGATTGCGGATCTGTGATGGGGAATTAGACTCAGCTGTCTTATATGTGAAGCTGAAAGTATCCTTAACAACCAGTGACAGAGAGAGGGTAGCAAATATGCTACCCTGTGGACAGGGACAGGCACTATGCCTGTCTCTGTGAGCCAAGATAGAGTAGATCTTATTTACCTCCAATTTTATTATCTACAAACTGGAGGTAATTATTTTTGAATTTGGTGCATTTATAATGCCACTATAAAAAGGCTGATAGGCATTTCTGAACATGGCACAGGCCATTTTGAGTGTCATAGTGCTAAAAAAAAACTGTTGTTTATGGTTTATGCAATTCTTGTTTGTGCAATTGTGTTTGCTTAGGCCAACTTTTTTGTGCTTTCCTCTACTCTGTTCATGAAAAGCTACTGTAAGTGCACCCAAAACCAAAATGTTTAATACTTAAACACTATTTAACCACCTGACCTCCGGAAGGTTTTAACACCTTCATGACCAGGGCATTCTTGCTATTCAGCACTGTGCTACTTTAACTGGCACTTGCTCAGTCATGCACCACTGTACCCAAATAAAATGTATATCTTTTTTTCACATCCCTAAAATGCCAGAACAGTACAAATACCCCAATTTACCTCATTTTTGGAAAGTAGACAGTCCAAGGTATTTAGTAAAAAAGCATGACAAGTTTTTTGAAGTTGTAATTTTTTTTGTCACAATTTACAATTGAAATAGAATATCAGTGCTAAACCAAAAAACAGCTGCTAGCAATGGAGGAAACATACAAGCTTCACATTAATATAAACAACAAAAATTGCAGTGCTAATAGTGCATTAAAAACAAAATAGTCCATAAATTTAAAAAATAAAATATTACAGTGAAATAGGCCTTCATTGGGAAAACATAAATCTAGTAGTGAGTTGACCAACTGATGTATCAAAATAGTCCGCATGTAATGGTCCATAAAAGTGCAATGCTCCTTTAAGTATTTGGAAATGGAAGAAGTGGCCACTCCCCAGACATAAGTGCTGTTTCAACCAAGAGGAGAAAAATATTATATAATTATATTTATTTTATGTTTTTTTTTTTTATATATGTCTTACCTGAAAAAAGAAAATGAATGCAGCCACATCTAGGGGTTCTTGTGTTAAGGCACTGGCCATGCGCTAGTAAAGATTAGGTACATTTTTATTTTTGAAGAAAGTTTGATTTTTGAAATGTTGGTGGAGTCAAATCTACCTAAATTTTTTGACTATAATGAAAAAAAAAAAAAAGGCACAAACCGAACCTGGGGGGTGTTTGGCTCATCCTTATTAGGAAACACTGGGTAGTAATTTTTAGTATAATCTGCATAACAAGATTGTAACTTTGTGCTGCCCCATTAACAGGAGTTGTGTGTTTTGACTTTCTGGCGGAAGTTAAACTCCTTACAAATATAAAAAATACCAGTGAATGCAGTTATGCATGTGTCAAAAAAAATTACTTACATGTACTTTGAATGCAACAAGAATAAAAATAACATTTTAACTTGATATCAGCCTATCTTGTAGCCCCTTTATAACAGTACTCAGACTGGAAGAATGGGGTATTTGGGCAAAGGGGACTGGCGAGATGACCACATCAGTCTGCTGCTGCAGCTCCACTGTCCAGTTACAGACTGGTATGACCATGGGGATGTCATACATGGACAAATCTGTTATGGTCTCAATGGATCAGGCTGTGTATTGTCACACTTAGCACTAGTGTTTATAACTAAGTGAATAACTTACAGAATTTAAAAAGCTGAAGGAGAAACATATCAACCTGCAAAAAAAACTTTCTTGAGCATGTACTTAAGCACAAAGAAAAAATATGAAAGGCTTTGCAGACAGCACAATCCATCTTGCTAAAATCCTAGACGAATCACAAAATAAGTGCCCCTGCCCTACTTTCAACAGCAATGAATCATCTTCCAGAGGTGGTCCTGTAATGAGGCACAATGAAAGGCCCATCTCCAACAAAAGGTTTTAAGATGCAGCAAACTTTGCTAGCAATTTACAAGGGTGTTATTTAAAGAAAACAAAATCTTTAACATTTTATTGCTGCCACTTTTTGAACTTGGGAACTTGTAGTTTCTCTTTTTTTAAAAGCATGGAAATAGATGAAATGACAAGATTTTCATGTTCAGTAAATCTTTCATTTTTAATCGTATATGCTTTGCATTTGACGTTGATTTGTGTAGGCATTGAGAAGATGTGTCATTTTCATTTTCACTTCAGGTGTCACAATAACTTAAACCAACATCCACGGTTACATACACAATAATCTCTTCAAAGATAAGTTTAACATGAATCACATCCAATTTGCTACCCGTTTTTAAAGCATTGACTCTGTCAGAGCACCAGAGCACTTCATGTCAGAAGTCTTAGGGGCATCTAGGCCCAGAACTCTGGGAATTATTAAAGTACTACCCTAAGGTGAGGTAAGTGGGATCTGTTAACAGTCAAAAACGTAACCCACGCACTCCTTCCATGCCAAGTCCAACTTGTCTCAAACTGATATTTCTGTACTTGAGAGCTGCCTGGAAAATACAGACTCTTGACATCAGGTACAATGAGTTTCCAATAAAGCATCCTGAACTTTAATAGTAAATTGCTGTTCTCTTTTAGAATGTTCCCCTAAAAATTTCAAGATGAAAGTGAGAGATGGTTTCATGTTTTATGTACTACAGAGAGCTCATTGATCTTTCCATATGCACTGAATCCCCTTTTTCCCTTTACATAATTTTTTTTTCACTGAATATAGCACTATTGACTAATAGAGAGAGTAACGGTCTGATGGACCGTTTTCATCAGACCAAACCGATCGTGTGTAGGCCCCATCGGTTATTTATCCATCGGTTAAAAAAATTCAATCTTGTTTTAAATTTAACCGATGGATACCTAACAGATAGAAAAAAAAACGATTGTTTGTAGGCATGTCCATCGGTTAAAAATCCACGCATGCTCAGAATCAAGTCGACGCATGCTTGGAAGCATTGAACTTCGTTTTTTTCAGCACGTTGTTGTGTTTTACGTCACCGCGTTCTGACACGATCGTTTTTTAACTGATGGTGTGTAGGCACGACTGACCATCAGTCAGCTTCATCGGTTAACCGATGGAAAAATCCATCATACCGTTTTCATTGGATGGACCAATCGTGTGTACGCGGCATAAGGCTGGATTCACACTAGTGTGAATTGGGTGTGGGTTTCTCCGCATTCAATTCGCATGTCAGGAGATTGTGACCGGCTCTCTATGGAGCTGGTTCACACATCTCTGCAGTGGCATGTGCGTCTTTTAGTCCATTTCAGGTCCAAATTCAGCCCAAAATTCGGGCTAAAATCTGACCTGAAACAGTGAATGGATACGCACCAGACTCCTGCTGTGAGTCGCTCTGTGCAGCGATGTAAACCCAGACTAAAAGAGGGAAAAAGTTATCACAATTTCTAAACTTTGAGGCATAGGACTGTCCCATCAACTCTGCTGTCCCATACTGTACATTTATGGTCCTATTAGATTGGACTAGATTAAGAAAAATACGTTTTTTATATTTAAATGTTCCTTATCTGGCCATCTCTGAACAGCCATGGGTAAATCCAAGAGCTAAAAGTGAATGGCCCCTCGATGGCCCCTCGATGACGTGCAATATATTGCTAAATGTTGTACCTTCATTAAATGAATCCATATTGCTACACGTAGAAGCTCCTCTCTTCTCTTTTATACTCAGTTGTGACATGGCGCTACTTGTATATCAAGACATTGCTTGTATATCAAGTCAGAATTTATTAAACTATTTTGCTTGTCTTGCAAAGAGCTCTCAAACCAAGTTACTCTTAAACCAAGGTTTTACTGTATTATGATGGCCAATGGTCGGTATAATATAATTTCACTATACTATCAGATTCTGTAACATTTATGTATGCACATCGATATGTGTCACTGTGTTTCAGTCTGTAATATTGTATACACTTAAATGTTCAATAAAACTTTATGGAATTAAAAGTGGAGGGTTCAGGAGTTGCTGAGATAAATCACACGACTCAATGTTGGGTTACATATAGCCATTTTTTTCTCTACATACTCTGCAGTCCAGTGGTAACAAATTATCATGCAACATGATTTATTTGAAAAGAATAAGCTCATACAAAAGGGACATTGTTCACTTGCACCTAGGGCAGAGTGTCCTCTAAATAAAGCTTTGAATTTGCTATGTAACACCTATCACTTTTATTATTAAAGTTTTGTGGTTTGAATGCTGATTGATTTCTTTGCTTTCTTTGCACAATAAAACTGCTTCTTGCATGAGCTACCCAGTACAGACCTCTTTTTAAATGACTTGAAGTAAAAAGTTATACCATCAAAATATTGAGACCTCCTGGGAATAATCTGAATTTTATAAAGGACATACTAAAGACCTGTGTAGGACAAACTCCATATCATGTATGTACAGTGTAGTATAGGAAAAAAGCTGTAGAATAAATTCTACAGTGGCAAGTATCATTACAATACAAGCTACGTTGGACTAGAATGAGTGGAAAGACTTTGTTTAGGGTTTCTTTAACTTTAATGATCAAAGAGAAAAGCTGTACAATATTCTACTTTTGCTATAACATCCTCGGGAAAACAGAAACATTTTAGTGTGTATCTCACATGATATATACTTTAGAGGTTGCTCCCAGCAGGTTAGCTGCACCTGTGTTGGCATGGAATATATTTTTTTTCCAGTTGGTGTCTATTTTATTTTGAGCATGTGTTTCAGATATCCCATGGGTGCCTCTTATCAGCAAGACAACTCCAACTATTAATAAATAGCAAAACAAATTGCTAGCAGAAATTTGTGCAGCAAACAGACGCCTTAGAGGAAAACCTGGCCATCCTGCATAGTAAGTCACAAAGCAATATCACAGGTACCTTAACCCCTTCGTGCCTAAGGGCAAAACAAATCTAAATGCGTAAGCCCAAATTTGTGACTTTGACATGTGTTAGTAAAAGGGTACATATCATCACAACTACTTTTTTTCAGGACAAATTGGCTTTCATTTGGTGGTAAATGGTAACGGATGTCTTTTATTTTTATTATTATTACCAAGGAAACAACTGGCCCATAATAATAAAATAATTTTCTTTAAATGTAGCTGTATATTTCTTGGTACCCATAAAACCTACCACCAAAGAACAACCCAAAATCAATTTACCTGCTCCTGACGATCGCAGCAATATCACATATGTGTATGTTAGGTGTTGTATGTACTGGTAGTACAGCCAAAAAACAATAGTGCGCATTTTGCTTTTTTTATCCTACCTAAAACACTGACTGACATTGATACTAATTAAAAAAAGAAATACTGACCCTGACCTGGACCTTTGACCTTGACCTAAACACTCACCCTGGTACTGACCTAGATCAAACATTGATCTAGGCATTCTTTTTTGCATTTTTTTTTATTATTATTTTATTTTTATTATACACTTTTTTTCTGTGCAAGGACAAAGAGAGATACAGTTTATCTCTGTCCTACATTCATAGGAAAAAAAACACTATGGCAGAACTCCCAGTGATAAGTCACTGTGATAGCCAATCAGAGGCTATTGCAGTGATCAGGTGACCCTGAGCCAGGAGTTCAGGGTCCCGATCATTAGTATGGGGTCCGAAGCTCACAGTGAGATCCCAATACAAAGAGAGGTATGCAAATATGCAGCCCCATGGCAAAAAGTCCAGTGCAGTGTGCCGCATGTTTGTGTAACATCAGCTAGAAGGGGTTAAACATTTCCTAGAAGGCACGCCAGCCACAAAATGTGATCCATTGCCATCCAAAAATGAGTCCATTTCAAGCATTATACCATACAGCTGCACAAAGAATCCTTTACAAATTACTTTGGGTAAAAGTAGTAAAATTCCCACTGGTGCCCAAGGATATACACTGTATTGAAAGCTAAACTCTATACGCTTGGTTGTACAGGCTCTTCTCCTGTACTTAAATTTCTACTAATGCCGCGTACACACGATTGGAAATTCCGACAAGAAAACCGTGTATTTTTTTCCTACGGAATTTTGGCTCAAAGTTGTGTTGCATACACACAGTCGCACAAAATTCTGACCGTCAAGAACGCAGTGACGTACAACACTGCAACAAGCCGAGAAAAATGAAGTTCAATGATTCCGAGCATGTGTGTTTTTTTTGTGCTTCGGAATTGCATACAGACGATTGGAATTTCCAACAAGGACTTTTCCCATCGGAAAATTTAAGAACCAGCTCTCAAATTTTTGCTGTCGGAAATTCCAACAGAGAAAGTCTGATGGGGCCTACACACAGTAGGAATTTCTGACCAAAAGCTCACATCAAGCTTTTCTTGTTGGAAATTCCGACCGTGTGTACGCTGCATTACCTTTATTTTGCTACAAATTGTGAACATCTCACACTGTGCATTAGATGCTGCAGCAATTCAGATATAGCCCCCATCTAATTTCCTGGCTGGAGGAAGCATCATCTAACCCTTTCCACTCCAGCCTTACTGTCTTTGGCCCACCCTTTTCATTCAAAAGGATTTCATTTTTTTGCAATCCTGGAGGCTCAGAACTACATGTGTACATTACCTGATGTGATCTGCAGGCAAATGCAACCTGCCTAGGGTCACCCACTCCTCTCGACTAACATCCAGGCCTTTGTAATATTTGTATAACTCCTCCCAAGAACCGGTCCACTGCTTGCATCAGGGCTAAAGCTGGATACACACTATACAATTTTCTTTAGATGTTTTCCTTTAGATTTACCAAAACCATATAATATGAAGTCAAATCTTAAGAGTTTCAAGTTGTATGCCATCAGGCAGGCCCTTGCACTACATGGTTTTGGTAAATCTAAAGGAAATCGGAAAAACAAAAGTTGTATAGTGTGTATGGGGTCTAAGGGCTCTCAAGAGAAGTACTGAGACAAGGTGTTGTGATGTTATCAGATAGCTATGTACAGCACCTAACTAGACTCTACCACCAGACATGATCTGTCTGCATTGCATAAAGAATCACACAGATCCAGTAATGACATCATTGGTTCTAAAATAGAGTTGAATGAATGAATGAAAAACTTATATAGCGCGGTGCATGCGAACTGAATCGCCTCTGGGCGCTAGTTGTTGCTGTCTTTCTAGAGCATCAAAAAAGCAGAGTTTTGATCCGTCTTCTGAAGGCTAGGTGGTTTTCCTCCAACCGAATGCTGGTTGGGAAAGCGTTCCATAGTTTAGGACCTTGTACCGCAAACCTTCTTTCTCCCTTGGACTTGTATCTGGCTTTGGGTATCTGGACCAAATTTTGGTCGGTGGATCGCAAGACGCGATTGGCGTTGTGACCTTTTATCTTTTTGCATAGATATTGTGGCGCCTTTCCATGGATGCACTTATGTGTCAGACAGAGTGCTTTAAAGTTTGTTATGAAAAGTGAAAAGGTTTTATTTACAAAATGTATTAGCATGTTTATGGGGAGGAGGCAGAACTAGGGAGGGAAAAATACGATATAAGCAGTATAAACTGCAGCAAAAAAATAATAAAAAACACATACACACAAATAACAGACATGCTTCACTGCCCTCACTTTGTTATATGACACTTTCCATTGTCAAACCTATATGAAAGTATGCACAAGAAGTATGTTTGTTATAAATAAACTGTTAAAGTGAATGCATTTACAGTGGTATTAGAATATGTCTGTTATAGTTACCCCAAAAGTTGGCCAACTAATGTGATTTTGTATGGCTATTGTGTAACCAGTTGAATTATGAAAATCTACATTTGCAATATGACAATAACCCTGACAAATATGTTGTATTATAGATGTTCATCTTTTTGGACATTTATAAACTAGACAGCCAGCTAGACCCCAGCCTTCACATGTTACAGAGCAGTTTAAGCCAGATTTCTTTGCAAAGTAACTTTTCCCTGTCATTATTCTATGCATTAAAATTCAAGCTTGTCAAACAGAGTTATTGGATGTGATATTGACATTTCAGTCACGTTGACCACAAATTTCGCAGGATGCATTGAGGATAGAGTTGTAAAAAAAATTCACACTGGACTACACTAGCATCTGAAGTCTGCTAAAGGATCAATAATCATGTTGACTGATCAGGGCTGCTTAGAAATAAGTGTATAGAAGCTAGTAGGTTGGCTGTATATGAAAAATATTGTCTGTAATCTATACCTGGGATTAAGAAGCAGGAGGGCTTTACACAGAGCTGGAAGCTGCAGCTTTTGTTGCTCAGTAAAAATGAAAATCTGTGTTGGACTATTATTCTGGTAATTTTTAATTGAAACAAGTTTTAAATAATGATTGCAAATTTAAATATTGCTTTAAAAAAAAAGAAAGGAAAGCAAAATGAAAAAAGTGACAGTACATGCATCATATTACAACAACATTATGAAGCATTGTCACACTAAAAAGAGCAATAGCATCTCAAGCCCGCAGATTTTTAAAAGTGTTTCACTTTAACATAGAATTTTTTTTTTTTTTCATTTTAAATAAGGGAGGGTTATAACCTCTGTCTGGGTTTTTGGTCACCTGCGTCCTATTGTGGATATTTTCATTCACTTCCTGTCCCATAACCAATAGAAGTGAGGCAATCCTTTGTTTTCACAAGGGTCACCAGAACTAGTCTTTCCACTGGAATTTCTATGTTCCCCCCGAAAAGTGTGTTTCCTCAGTGGGACTTTAAATTGGGAAGACCAGGTAGTTAAGTGAAAAAGTAGTTCACAAAATATTTAAAACAAATATTATTTATTAACAGAGAAATTATTGAATCAGATAATATATTATCTATTATCTGATTCAATAATTTCTTTGTTAATAAATTATATTTTTTCAAATATTTTGTGACCTATTTTGTCACTTAACTACCTGGTCTTCCCAATTTAAAGTCCCACTGAGTGTAAACACTCTTCGGGTGTACATAGATATTCTACTTTTAGGGATGTGGTGAGACCAAGGTTTTTATCCTTTACATTTTTAGACACCTTTCTCTGTTTTTTTTCCACTGGAATATTCCCCCTCTAAACCTGTTCTGGAGGTAACCCCAAACTTAGTATTCTCCTTCACTTTAACTCTTTAAATCACCAGGAAGATTAGAGAGAGTGAATCTCCATAATGGGAACACAGATAGTAAGAAAAACCTGACACGT
Source organism: Rana temporaria (assembly GCF_905171775.1). Taxonomy (NCBI): domain Eukaryota; kingdom Metazoa; phylum Chordata; class Amphibia; order Anura; family Ranidae; genus Rana; species Rana temporaria. Next base: position 183,441,362 of record NC_053490.1, on the reverse strand, counting down.
GTTTTAATCCATTTCCTTCCTATCCATAACTAAAACTAATTCTGAAGGGCCAGAGAGGGTAGTTTTTGTTATTTTTTTAATTTTTACAATCCAAGGAGCCTGTGCTGACTTCAGGCAGCCTAAGAGTTTATAAAAGAGCACCCCAATATGCAAACCTATTTATGGCTACCATGGAGGACAAATTTCTGAAAAGCATACAACAAAAGCCAAATAGATAGGATTGCTATATCGATGATATTTTTATCATATGGACAGAAGGTGAAGAAACCTAAAATAATTTTACTCCTTGATCAACACCTTTCACCCATCAATTAAACAAAAAAATTACTATTCAAACACACATGTCAACTTCCTAGATACTACAGTATACATCAGAGATGGCACGCTGCACACCTCAATATACAGGAAAACTACTGACAGATGCAGTTTTCACCTCCAACACACTAAATGGGCCATCATACACAGCCAGACTATCAGATACCAGCGAATATGTTCAGAGCCAGAAGACAGAAAAAAACATATCAGAACACTAGAAGACTCTTCCCATAAGAAGGGTTACAAGGACAAACTCCCAACACCAGCATAAAGATGGCCTTGAAAACCCAAAGAGAAAATATCCTCCAATACAAAGAGTAAGAAAACAAATAACCGTGTACCTTTAGTATACCACATACAATCCAGCACTAGAAGGGATAAGAAAAATGATGAAGGATTTACAACCCATCATAACACAGAATTAAAATTACAATGTGTTATTGGTGCAAAGATGTAGATGCTGGTGCATGCCTGGGGTTCTAAATGTAATAAATATAGATATTTTCAAGATCTATAATATAGTCAATAAATCCATCATAAAATCCATAGGTAGGCTCACTTTAGTGCCATCTCAGTGGTGATGCAATAAGCAGCTCAAGGGCTGAGGGGAAAGCACAAGCACCATACTAAGTGCAGCATACATGTATTTTAATGTAGATAACAAGAGTGTTATCCACAAAAGTAAAATCATCAAGAGTATTAAGCACTGCAGATCATTAGCATCACTGGAGCGGGGGCCTCGGGATGGCCTCTGCGACTAGGTACTCTGCTACTGGCGTGGAGTCATATACAGAGAAGCATGGTACCAAACAATGTAAATTAAGGTATAAATGTGGGCAATATATGTAAATACAAAAATGTATGTCACTGTAATGCCAACATGTATGGCTTGTCATTCACTTTTGTACATGATTCCACCCAATTAGTCTTTTTGGACCTTATGCTTTACCATCCCAAAGGCCAAATATAAGTAAAAAAATATACAAAACCCACAGCCAGCAACTAATTTTTGCACTACAACAGCTGCCATCATCCCAGATCAACAATATCCTTAAGAGTCAGTTTTGCTGACTATAGGAATTGCACTAGAGATAAGGACTATATAGAACAAAGTGTCCTACTCAAACAAAAAATTGTCAAGAAAGATTTCCTGGAGCCACTAATAGAACAGGCATTCACTTTACATTTTATTTGTCAGGTCACCCCACAGTCCCTTGAGATACACAGAACTCCATTGGGCAACCAGTCCAGTTTGTGACCCAATTCAATGCGAAATTCAAAAACATAAAACAAGTATTGACCAAGCATTGACAATTCTATTGGAAGACCAACATTTAAAATCTACCCTTCCACCCAAATCAAGAGCATTTCAAATACCTCTGCCAGAGGGAAACTTTTTGGATTTACGCTCTTGAAACCCTTGTACCCAGTGACCTCAATGAGAAGATAGAGGTAAACACCCTGATTTGAGTCCTTTAATATCTTACTGTCCTCCTCCCAAATTCTGTATAGCCACTAATAATTTACTTTATTACATGGAGGGCCCTACCAATGAGATTGTGCTTTCAATTTTGATGGATCACCTCTTCTTCTTTTCCCTCTTACACTGAAATACACTGACATAAAATGTAGAAGGAGATTCTTTTTTTTTTCATTCAAAAAAATTGTTACATTTATAAAAACCAAATTACAGTGCAATGTTAAGTAATTGTTCAGAATCAAAGTTAAAAGTGTAATTTAAGAGTCATGAAAGCACTGTTAATTGTTCTTTCTAAAGAATAAGAATAAAGCAAATGAGATGTATAAAAGCCCATAAAATAATAGTTATCAAAAGTGAAAGCAGATGATTGTTTGTGAGAATTTGAACAATATAAAAATAAAAGGGAATGTGAAAAGCAGCTTCCTATTTTTTGGGTTGAAGCTTGTGTGAAACACTGAAAGAATGTCATACTTTTAAATTTTCCACTTTTTTCTATATAGCTAATCAGAAACAGACTGTGCAAGTCTTTCAGAAATTCATCTGGGTTTTTGATCTCAATAAATAAACCATGGGGCCATCCCACCACCTTGAATATCTGATCCTCATCCTGCTCATGACCCCGACATGAGTTCCTCTCACAGGAAATGCTTCAGACTATTTGGTCTAACGTATGGGACTTGAGTTCCCTGGAACACCCCTTCTCCCGCCATTGATGGTAGTCTCCTTCAAAGCAGTCCATACATTCTGTTTCATTCAAGATTGTTGCAGCTCAACATCGTAACAGCATGGGACAAAAGGAGTCTGTCCTTGATTTATTCTACATCCCAGAGCATCAAGACAGGGTTAGCCTTGGAATGGTGGCTGCCCAGCCCAGAGCAGAAGATTCTTTCTCTCTAAGGTGTAGAAATAATCGATGACAGACACTAGCTTGGCAAGCTGAGAAGGAGTCTTGGACTCGCTGCCTGTTTAAGGGACATGGTTTTCAGTGGAAGCCTGGATGCTATTCAACATCCTATAGCCAAGGTGATTCAGCTTCAGGTGATTGGTCACAAAGATCACATGGTACCAGGGCTGTGCAAAGCAGCCCGGTACAATGATCTGTGTTTCAGGGGACACAGCGGGTCATAGATTGCACCGCTGTGAGCAATAGGGCACGCACAAGGAATGCGAATGGAAGGACATCATATGATGTCCACCCAGGATAGCAGTGTTCCCACCCAGCCCTAATAATTCAATAGGCCGAGGGAGGTGGTCAAACTAACCCCAGCACTCTGCTTACTTTGGAAGAGTTTCCAGGAGCATAACCCAAACCCATAGTCTAGAAATGAATGCGCCTGTGTCTCATCAAAGGAACGCCTACAACAAGAAGACATTTTTCATAAAGTCATGGTCCCTGCTTGGGAGATTAACCCTTTCTATTTATTCTGTGATCTAGTTCCCTCCAAAGCTACAAAGCTAGAAAAATCGGGGGAAAAAAGGAGCACTAGAGCAAGGTTAGAGGGGACTTTCCAATTGGCACACTTCCAGTGACAACTGTCCAAGAGGGCATTTCCCTCATTTGACTTTCTCCTCCTGCTGTGTCTACAGAGAAAAATGGAAAGTAAATCTCCCAAATGGGACACAGATGGCCAAATAAAAATGAACAAATATATACTTTAAATGAGCATTTCAGGGGAAACATCACCAATCAGGGTGGCCCTGTTCAAATCAATGAGAGATGGCCCTTTAATTGTGTAAGGTACACACAGGGAAGGCAGAAGGAGTCATGAGTCTGACATAGGCCCACACACATCACTACTGGTAAGTATCAGGTCAGCTCCCAGCACTTAAGGTATACCTGCTTGTCATATGTCTGTTTGTATTTTGATGTTTTGAGGAATATACACTGTATTCTTTTAATTTAACCTAAGATTTTCTTCCTTGGTATAGACTATAGATAGATAGATGGCTGTATTAGATAGACTTTCAACTACTCACCAATACATTTTGTTATTGTGTTAAAGATTTCGCTCAGGGTCAAATAACTCTTTTTTTAATTATTGAAAAGCCCATGGCGTGCAAAACACACCCAAAAACTCCACCTGGTGCCAAAAAAAATTGCACACACATAAAGAGTGAAACGCAAAAAACATGCAACGGGTGCTGTGTCAATTGGTCCTCCATTACAAAGGACCTGACCCTGATCCCTTGGGGCGTTAGGCTGCAGACGGGGACTGAGGTACTCAAATGGTCCGAGCAGCCAAAGCCGACACAGACTCCATTCTTTGGAGGGTCTGCCGAAACAGAACCCACCCATGTACTAGGTGGGGCTCCCCCGAAGGGAGACCCCATGA